>NW_026652283.1:107818261-108215140 GCF_009828535.3 Hylobates moloch
AACACCGCATGTTCTCACTCATAGGTGGGAACTGAACAATGAGAACTAATGGACACAGGAAGGGGAACATCACACTCCGGGGACTGTTGTGGGGTGGGGGGAGGGGGGAGGGACAGCATTAGGAGATATACCTAATGCTAAATGACGAGTTAATGGGTGCAGCAAAACAACATGGCACATGGATACATATGTAACAAACCTGCACATTGTGCACATGTACCCTAAAACTTAAAGTATAATAATAATAAAAAAAAAATGCAACCAAAAAGTCACTGTACCTACATTGTTAAGAGAAGTTCCATGGTGCTGGCTTAGCTTTACCTGTAGTTCAGGTGGACTTAATCTTTAAGGATTTAGAAATATCACATATCCTTGACTTTCTCCTTCCTTTATCTCCACAATTGAGAATGTCTTGCTGAACACCTGACCTTTATTAAATGTTTCAAGCTTCTGACTTAGTCCACTTTTACATTAGTTTCTTTAACTTATTAAGAAAGGCCGAGGAGTGAAAAATAGGCAGAGTAGAGAAAAAAAATATGCAGGAAAGAACTAGTGCTTTAGCAATTTGGCAGGAATTAAAAATAACCTACCCCATATTAAAAGCAAGTCAACTGTTGGAGATACTTTTTAATAACCCTTGTTTTATTTCAAGTTGTTCTGGTTTAGTTTTCTCCATCAGTTTTTGTTTTATTTAATGTGTATGCATTTCTGCTTTGTGATATGCCAACCACCAAAGATTCAGATCCAGTTTATAGATTGAGTTCAGAAGTTTGTTTCCCAACCCCACACAATTTCAGAGTCAGTATGATGTGAAGGAAGAACACTGGATTTCCATAAACCTGGGTGTCAATCTTAGAGCTATAACATACAGGATACCATGGCAAATCATTTATCCTGGTTTTTCTTCAGTTTCCTTTTCTGTAAAATGAGGGTAATACTGTACCCCGTATAAAATCATTTGGCCATAAAATTATTTATTGGTGGAAGAGAGAACATTGGTATTTTGGAAACATCTGGTAAAAAAATTTTAATCTAAGAAAGGTGATTCTATTACTAATGTTTTGAGCAATGCATCTCAGTCATCCCTAAGGAGGATTTTAAACACTGAATTGAATCAGCATTGTTTTGGGGCCCTGGCTCTGTACCTTTAACAAGCTTCCCAAGGTGATTCTTAGTATACAGCCAGGGTTGAGAATAGCTAAAATACTTGGTAAGCATTTTAAAAGCTAGATTATTAATTTTACTTTATAAACATGCAGTTTTTATTTTGAATATTTACATCGAGGCTCCAAAACACAGTCACCTTCAGGTAACAATGCAATTCTTCTACAGAGTTTAACAGTGTGGCTTCAACCAAGAATTATATCTTGGATCAGCTTTTTACAGTCAACTAGGGTGGCTGTTTTCACATGTCTAATAATTTTTCTAACAATAAATCTTTATTGAGCCCTTTCTATCATCAGGCACTTGTTTTAAGATAAATACAACACCCTACCTCTTTTGCAATTTAGGTTGGGGAGAATATAAGCATATTATTTCAGTAGAAGATGGTAAGTGACATGGCACTAGAATTTATAGGGTGCTATGAGGCCTTGAAGGACTGTATTAGCTTTGCCGACTCTAGAGACTAGAGGAAGTCTTGCTGGAAACAACTGCATTTGGAGGGATAGATAGGAATTATACATCTGATACATAAGTGATAAAGACTGAAGAAAGGAAAGAGCCTTTGAAAAGAAAAGGAGACAATAAAATACGCTGGATTGTGTAAGGCATTGCCAACACGTCTGTATTATTGGAGCAAAATGTCTGGGGCAAGTAGTAATGGAAAATGAATGGAGAAATGTAGACCTGGCTAGTTCCTGGAAGGCAGTGTTTTCCAAAGTAAAATGTCCCTTGTGGCTTGAATTCCACATCACTGGCTAAGAGAAAGAGGCATACAGGGCACTTATGGCGGGAGGAAGGATGTAAATTAGTGAATGAATACTTCAGTGCCAAGAGAAGTAGAATATTTCAAGAAAATATCCACCTTAGCCAAAACACAGAACAAAAGAAATTGAGGAATGCCAAATAACAAGCATTGAAGGGAAGTTGTGTAGGGAATTGGTAGGTAAATACGGGTGCATAAATCAGCACAGAAATAATATGTATATACATATATATACACACACACAAATAGACACAAACATATATATTCACAGATATATATGTACATTTGCATTTTTGAGCAAAACATAAAAACAAGCAAGGATATTCTTATGTGCTAAATTTCATATATTATCTTGGAATTGTCATGCAGAAAAGATTAAAAAGATAAGCTACAGAGAAGGAATGTGTAAAAAAGCCATTCCAAGCATCATTATACTTTTCCAAAGGCATTAAATGGTGACTGAAACAAAGAAAAAAATAGGCAGTAAAGCGAGAAAAAAATGTACAGCTTAGTTATTGCCCACAATTTATGTCTTTTATAATCAACCAAACAATGAAAACTGGGATAATCATTTATATGGTTCTTACCAATGTGCCATTGTTTACTTTTTTCTATAGACTTCGTAACATTAATTTTGTGACAGTTCAAAAATATCTATTGTTTGCAGACTAGTTAGTAAAGATCTGCCATTAATTGGTACACTACTTATTTCAATTCTATTCTCCTCATCTCTAAACATTTTAATTCCTTGAGCTCATTGCTTCTTCCTAGACCCCCGGGGATCACAAAATTCTTTGAGGCTAAAATTGGTCACGTCCAGAACAGGGGCAGGCAAGAAACAGTCTCCGTAATTCATTTATTGTTTGAATTTTTCCTTTTAGTCATTTAGATAGGAAAACTAATTGTAATTATTAATTTTTCATTAACCAGGACATCCTAGCACTGATGCCTAAGTAAAATTTCCCAGTCGTTACTAGATTCTTACATCATCCGTTCCATTTAAGTTGAACTGTGCCCTTCCAAAAAAGAAATGTTGAAGTTCTAACCTACAGTACATCAGAATATGACCTTGTTGGTGACAGAGCCTTTACAGAGGTACTTAAGTTAAAATGAGGTCATTAGGGTAATTCAATATGATTGGTAGCCTCATAAAAGCAGAAATTTGGTCACAGAGACAGAGATACACAGGGAGAATACAATGCAAAAGGGGAGGATTGGAATGATGTACCTATAAGACAAAGGGCACCAGAGATGGCCGGCAAAACACCAGCAGTTAGGAATGGCAAGGAACGATGCTCCCCTACAGGTTTCAGAGGAAGCATGGATTTGACAGCACCTTGATTTCAAATTCCTAGCTTCCAGACATGTGAGATGATAAATTTCTGATGTTTTCAGCCACTGAGTTTGCAGTATTTTGTTATAACTGTCCTAGAAAACACATTAAAATATTAAAAAATAAATATGAAAAGGCCAATATAGGACTTTCTCATTTTTACTTTTTTTCAAACCTGGACATAAAAAATAAGTAAATGAATAAATCTCTCCCTTTAATAGCACCAGGATTTCATAAAAGAAAATTTTAACAGTAAAGTCAGAAGAACATATTTTAGAATAAGAGAAAATTCTTAAAATTTAGCCATCTATAATTTATGTACAAAAGCTTTCAACATCTGACCCACGTTTCAGTGACTTGCCCAAGAACCAGATGCATTGTGCATTGTGGAATTCTGATACAGCTGGTAACAGAATAGATTTCTGGAATATATTTCCTTTTCAATTAATAATGCTATGTTGTCTAGGACATTCCTTGAAAATAGAATCCCAATTCTGGAGTAGTGGGGTTAATAACCAGAATTATACTTTATTCAGAGACCAGTCATAAACATCGAGAAACCTGACTTCTCTTTGTGGCAATAGGTATCACAGACATTCATTGTCTTTGAAAGAGATTTTGTTATGTGAGGCCACTAGAAACAGAATTCTAATCAAAATAGAAAGGAATTAAGAGTGGAACTAAGACTCTTTAAGTGCTGATGACAAGGTCTCTACAGTGTTCAAATTAAACGCTGGAGTTTTCTCCATAAATATTAAGATAATCAGGCATCATTTATTCTTTTCTAAAAAATGCAATCCTTCTCAAAATACCAATGATATTTTTCATAGGAATAGAAAAAAATCCTGAAATTCATATGGAACCACAAAAGACCCCAAATAGCCAAAGCAATGCAGAACAAAAAGAACAAAGCTGGAGGCATTACACTACCTGACTTCAAAATTCACTACAAAGCTACAGAAACCCAAACAGCATGGTTGTGGCATAAAAGCAGGCATATCAACCAATGGAACAGAACAGAGAACTCAGAAATAAACACACATATTTATAGCCAACTAATTTTTGACAAAGGCACCAAGAACATACAATAGGGGCAGGACAGTCTCTTAGATAATTGATACAGGGAAAACTGGATATCCATATGTAGAAGAATAAAACTAGACCCCCTATCTCTCCCCATATATTATACAAAAATCAGTGTGAAATTGATTAAAAATCTAAATGTAATACCCAAAACTATAAATCTATTAGAAGTAAACATAGGGAAACACTTTAGTACATTGGTCTGGGCTAAGATTTTATGTGTAAGACTTCAAAAGTACAGTCAACAAAGGCAAAAATAAAGAAATGGGATTATACTGAACTAAAAAGCTTCTGCACAGCAAAAGAAACCATCAACCGAGGGAAGAGACAGCCTGTAGAGTGAAGGAAAATATTTGCTAACTATTCATTCAACAAGGGGTTAATATCCATAATATACAAAGAATTCAAAGAACTTGACAGCAAAAAACAAATTAATCCAATTAAAAAAATGTGCAAATGACTTGAATAGACATTTCTCTAAAGAAAATATGTAAATGTGGGGTGCAGTGGCTTGCACCTGTAGTCCAAGCACTTTGGGAAGCCAGGACCAGGAGCATCGTTTAAGCCCAGGAGTTTGAGGTCATCCTGGGCAACATGGCACAACCCTGTCTCTACAAAGAAAAAATTTTAAAAATTAGCCAGGCTTGGTGGTGAGCGCCTGTAGTCCCAGCTTCTTGGAAGGCTGAGGTAGGAGGATCGCTTAAGCCCAGGAAGTTGAGGCTGCAGTGAGTTGAGCCTGCACCACATCATTTTAGCCTGGGCAATGGAGCGAGACCCTGTCTCGAGAAAAAAAAAAGGAGAAAAAAATATACAAATGGCCAACAAATATATGAAAAATGCTCAACATCACTAATTATCAACGAAATGTAAATCAAAGCCACAATGAAATATAATCCCAACCCAGTTAGAATGGCTATGATAGTAAGACAAAAAATAACCTGCTAGTGAGGTTGCAGAGAAAGAGGAACTCCTATACACTGTTGGTGGGAATGTAAATTAGTACAGCCATTATGGAAAACAGCATGTAGGTTCCTCCAAAAACTAAACATAGAACTGCTATCTGATCCAGCAATTCCACTACTCGGTATATATCCAGAAGAAAGGAAATCAGTATGTCAAAATGATCTCTGTACTCCTGTGTTTATCGCAGTATTATGCACAATAGCTAAGATATGGAATTAACTTGGGTATCCATCAATGGATGAATGGATAAAGAAAATATGGTATATATACATAATGGAATCCTATTCAGCCATAAAGAAGAATGACACATCATTTTCGGAAACATGGATGATCCTGGAGGACATTATGTTAAGTGAAATAAGCCAGACACAGAAAGACAAATACTACATGTCATCACTCATATGTGGAAGCTAAATAAGTAGATTTCATAGAAGTAAACAGTAGAATAGTGATAACTAGACACAGCAAAGTATAGGGAGAAAGGAGGATAAGGAGAAATTGGTTAACAGATACAAAATTACAGCTGGATAGGAAGAATAAGTTCTATTGTTCTTTAGCACTTTATTAAAGATATAGAATAAGTTCTTATTCTGTATCTTCAAATAGCTAAAAGAGAAGACATTGAATGTTCCCAACACAAAGAACTGATAAATGTCAGAGGTGATGGATATGCTAATTACCGTGATTTGATCATTAGACATCATATAAAGATATCAAAATATCACATTGTTACCCCATAAATATGCATATTATGTATCAATTAAAAATAATAATGTTCTATTGTCTAGAAAAAAACATGTTACCGAAAAAGAAAGCTCATTAATGGAATAAAATCACTTTCTTCCCTTTCTTTTTCTCAGACTTGTTTTTTTCTCTAACTGTAGATTTTCTCATTTATAAAGTGAGAAGTTTCAATAAAGTTTAAATATGTATTGAGTGCTCTGGGTTCCAGCGAAAGGAATAAGAATCACCAGGTATATGAGCATGGGTGAAACATAGTCTCCACCCACTGGAGATATCACACATGGATGAGTTCTAAAATCGTGCCCAGGGCTTAACTGACTAATTGCGTTGGTAACAATTACATACTTCCATTTAAAAAGCAGAGTGCAAATGTCTGTGGGCATTCCACAATAGGATCCCAATATATTGGTTAAATGTAATTTGCATGAGCACATAAATGATTCTAAGAAAAATAATGTCTGAAGATGCTCTTAATCTCGTCCATCCTTTGAGCTGTATTAAGCTACCATAGAACATTAGGGAAATAGCCATGGCAGAAATCTACTAACAATGACATGTTTCTTAAATTACACGTCCTGAGTACTTGGAAGTCATCTAAATGCCTTTGCTTATTTAAGTTCAAGCATTGATTTTCTGAACAAAATCAGCTCCTCCTTAGTTCCTCAAGGGACCACTGTGGGTGTTGGCCTTTGTCAAACAAGATGTCCTGGGGCAATAATAGTCTGGTGTTGGCACATTAAGTGTAGATGAGAGAACCTGATAAACCAATTGCTCCATTGTTTAGATGACAATATATGTAAATTATGCTTGGTGGTTTGCAGTTGTAGAGTTTACTCACAGAGTTGGCATTCTGTATTCCATATTGTGTCATGAAATCATTCTCCCATATGCCATTGCTTCTATTAAGCTCTTTCCACATTTTTAAGCCTAAGCTTTTCTTGTTGAATCCAGGTTTTCCCACTGCTATTGTTAATACTATACCAAGGCTGATATTGTTTAGATATTGGGTTTCAATGGTGCTCAATTTATTTAGCAATTCAACAGACAGGTACTGAGCCCTTGGTAAGTGTGAGCCACTCTGCTGATTGCTGGGTATAAAGAATAATGAGACCCAACCCTGCCTTGACTTTACTGTTTTGGGAGAGACAGAAAGTCAAGAGACATTTTCAGATGGTGTGGAGTGTTGTACTTCCATGCCTGAGAAGACTTAGCCTAGTTGAAGAAGGTCAGATGAGAGTTCGGCAAAAGGAGACATCATAATTGAGTCCTGAAAGCTGGGAAAATACTAGCCAGGGGATGATGGACTAAAAAGCAGAGGGAAAAGAGTTTTCAAGTCAGAGGAAGTGCAAATGACTTAAAGGTAAAAGACAGCTTGGTGTATTAAAAAATACTATTCCTTTAATGTATTTATGTGACTTATACATGTTATATTTCCTACTTTTGACCAAATCATCAAATTTGGGTTTGACCTGATTTAGGAGATTAATAGAAATAAGCCTGTCCCTAGTATAAATTCCCTATGAATTTGTTAAATGAACTTGTGTATATCTTTTGCTATTTGGCAAAAGCAAAGTAACCGTGAGACTTTTTGTGTACCTCCATTAAACACCACCCTCCCACCTCCACCCTGCACAGACCTGGGTCTTGGTCTTGGGTGACTGATATTCCTGTTAAATTTTGTAGCAACTCAAATCCCATAGAAAGTAGAATAAAGGCTACATCACTCCAAATTATTTTGACTCATTCATGACACTGAATGATTGGCACTTTTACATATTTGTAAAGAACTTAAAAGAAAATGATAAATTTTGTAACAGAAATCCGTATTTGTTTCACTCTGAATTTTACAACTGTTAATATTTTGTCATATTTGCTTCCAGTTGTTTTATATTTAAGAAAGTGAAACATTGTGTATTTAGCTATAGTCTTCTTTAGCTACTTACCTAGTCCTATCCCTAGATCTCCAAAAGAAAACTAGTTTAGTGTGTGCCCTTCCTTGCATTCTAGTTCTCATAATTTTGTATATAAATATGTGCATCCACAATCAATTTATGGAATTGATGCATGTATATTATTAACTTATGTAATATTCTGAACATGTATAAGAATAGAATAGTGTAATGAAAATCTAAAAATCCACCACAGCTTCAGCAATTATCAACTCAGGACCAATCTTATTTCATCTTATCCCCAGTTACCCCCTAAATCCTCTCAAAGATTTTGAAGCACGTCTCAGTAATATCATTTTGTTGGTATATATTTCACTATGTATTTCTAAATGATGATTTTTTAAAGCACACAATCATGCCACAATGATTACAACTAAATTTAAAAATATTTCATTATTATAAAAAATCCAGTATTACTTTCCTTCAACTGTCTCCTAATGTTTATTGTGCAGTTTGTTAGAATCAAGAACCATGTAAGGCCTATTGTTTGAAGTGGCTGCTATGTCTCTTAGGTATCTTTAGTTATAGGTCTTACCCCAATTATTTTCTAGCCATTTATATGTTCAAGAAACCTTGTCATTTATTCTGTAGTTTTTTCAGTTGGGAATTTGCAGACTTTATTCACGTAGAGACTAACTTGTGTCTATGTCCCTCCATTTCTTGACCAAAGACGATTACATCTAGAGTCTTGATCGCATTCAAGTTCTATATTTTTGGCAAGACTTCCTCATAGGTGACATTATGCTTCCTCAGGAGATACTTGATGCCTAGTTGTCACTTTATGTTGATTAGTAGTAATTGTTGGTCGCTGCCTAGATACATTCTTTCTTTCTTTCCCTTCCTCTTTTTTTTTTTTTTGAGATGGAGTTTCACCCTTGTTGCCCAGGCTGGAGTGCAGTGGCGTAATCTCAGCTCACTGCAACCTCTGCCTCCCGGGTTCAAGAGATTCTCCTGACTCAGCCTCCCAAATAGCTGGGATTACAAGTGCCCGCCACCACACCCAGCTAATTTTTGTATTTTTAGTAGAGACGGGGATTCACCATGTTGGCCAGGCTTGTCTTGAACTCCTGACCTCAGGTGATCCACCCGCCTTGGCCTTCCAGAGTGCTGGGATTATAGGCGTGAGCCACCGTGCCCGGCCCATTATTTCTTTAAGAGTTATAAAATGGTATGATTCTAACTTCCTACTTTCTTTGTTGACTAGGCATGTGTAATTGTTAAGTGTTTGATGCCGTATTTTAGATATTCTTCTGTATTTTGTTTTTGTTTCTCTTTCCCTGCTTATAAATATTTAATGAGTTTCTTGTAACTTTTGTATGGTTTTCCATCCTGAAGCTTTTTGACCATTTGTTGATAGAAACAAAACTGCAGAACACTTCTGTGTAATTATCTCTTGGTACCCATGAGTCAGAGCTTCTCCAGTTGTATGTTTAAGTCATATGTTAGGTTTACTTTCAACATTACTTGGTGTTGCCAAGCATTTCTCCATTTTCCCCAAGTCCTTGTCAGTACCTAATGTCAGATTTCTTTTTGCCAACCATTTGTGTAAAAACCATAATCTTGTTATTTTAAATTTTATTTTCACTTTAACCAGTACATTTTGTATGTTTACTGGCCATTCAGATATTGCCTTTTACAAATTGCTTTTTAATGCACCTTAACCATTTTGCCATTGGTATTTTATCTTTTCCATAGCGATTTCTAGAGCTCCTCTGTATATCTAGAGAACCTAAATGATTTAGAGGGTGTAGACATTTCCTTTTCACCTTTTTGTTTAAACATATTTATTTTTCCTTTTGCTGATCAAAGAAAATATTGTAGCCAATTTGTCACAAATGCAGGTGGCTTGTGGACCCTCAAACTTGTGACTGGTGTTTGAAGTAGAGTCTTGTTGGGGACTATGCCCTTAAATCGTGGAGTCTACACCAACTCTGCATAGTTAGTGCCAGTATTACATTGCAGTACTGTAACAACCATTTTCAAAAACTTTTTGGCCATACCTATTAAAGTTTATCCTATAAATATTCTATAACCTAGAAATTTAATTCCTAGTTATGTATCTCAGATAAATGACTACTATATCCAACAAATCACATTCCTAGAATTGTTTTTAATAGCTTATTCCTAATAGATTAACATGGAAAGCAACCCAACTATTCAACAGTAGAACTGGCAAAAATTGGGATATGGTCATATAATGGAATACTATATAGCAACAAAAATGATCGAAATAGAAACACAATGTTGAATGAAAGAAGCTAGACACAAAAGAATGCATACTGTATACCTACATTTTTATGAAGTGCAAAAGCAGGTAAAAATAGTATCTGGTGATATCTCATAACTGACTTGCCAAGTACAGGACTGAGAGACTTGATTGCTGAAAATGTTCCATCTCTTTATTGGGATGGTGTAAACATGAGGGTACGCATTTTAAAAAAAACCTGCAAAGGATACACTTCTATGTATGTACTTTTTGTATGTAAGTTATTTGCCCATTTAAAAAGTTAAAGAAAAAGGACAAAAATTGAATTTCTCAAATGGAAAAATTTTGTGGGAGTGAGATTTTAAGGAATTTTTAGTGTTTTTTAACATATGAATATGAGTAATATAAAAACATTTTACTAATTCAAAGTCAACGTAATAAATACACCAGGATCTCCACTCAGTGTCACTTCATATTGGAGAGTCACAAATGTTCATATTTTAATATGATGAATATTACACGGCTTGATTATGGTGCCTGAGAGACTCACAGGGCTATGGTGGAAGGCTTGTGTTAGCAAGTCTCCCACTTACTAGTTATGTGATATTGGACAAAGGGCCATAAAAGCTCCTCAGTAACTTAGGATAAAAATTCTATGACCACCAAACGCACAGAAAGCGCCTGTAAGTGTAACCTTTAAAGTTATTGTCACTGGACATTATTACATACAAATACCAGCTGAAAAAGACAACCTTTTTATTTCTGGACTTCTAAACTTCCTGGCATTTGAGTTATTATTCTTTGATTTAAAAAACTGTGAAATTGTGAAAGCCACAGTAATAATAGGAACACAGAGAAGAGGTCTCTTAGAGCAGGAACTGTAAACTCAGGGTTAAGCTTCATCCTCTCTGAAAATACAACAGTCCTACAGAAGGGAACCTTGAGCTGCGGCTGCTGTACTTGAAGCATGTCCCCTGTATGCTCATTTAGAAATCAATTTAGCAGAATCCCCAGAGGGGAGGTGAGGGAAAACCTAGGCCTTAAATAGAAATGCAAAGGTTCTTCAGCCTGAAATGAAGAAAAACATACTCATTTGGCTTTAAATAAGGCCATGGGCTGAGTTTGAAATTGAATTTTAGCCTAGAGTTTGGGTAAGCGTGTCAATAGCTAGTGTATCATTCTTCACTTTTGTTTGTTTGGGTAGTTGATTAATAGATTTAGAAAATTCTAGCTCTCAAAATATCACAATTTAGAAATCGAATAAATATATCCTAAAATACCATGCAGATTTTACCATTTCTTTTGTTTTTAATTCAGTGCTGCACAGGTTAGATGAAATATATCTGAAGTTTATATGTATTACATTCTTTGTTTGGTGTCTACTATTGTATTGAAAGCTTGGCATTTTACTTATATTTTAAAAATAATTTTCTCAGATCACTATTTTCTAAAACATATGCATTGAACAATGATGGTAAATTAAAAACAAAAACAAAAACCTTGGTTATATTAAGTTAGAAATCATGCATTTAAAACATATTTTTCTTGTACAACATCTCAGAGATTGTAATATTCTGTTGTGTGCTGTTAATGTCTAGGCTGTAGTACCTCGACTTTATACACCTTATCTGACCCAAGAACCCCTTTTTTTCCTGCCTGCCACAAATATTGGCATTGCTTGAGGCAGATTCTGTAGAAAAATTCCTGACAATAATGTGCATACACAAAATAAGATGTTACTGTTTTGACAGATGAGACCCATTGGTTCCTGGAGAGAAAAACAACACACATGACTTTCTTTTTATATAAAATATGTGATTATAATAGTAAATAAAGATAAGTTTAGACAAAATGATCAAACTACCTGTGTGTGTGTCCCCTGATTTGATAGTAGAGGCTACTTTTAGTTATACAGCATGTGGTATCATTTAATTAACTATTTATAACAGACCTGGTTATTATTTAGACTTTGCCCTTTCATAATTCCTCATTGTAAATGGTTGTAGATATATATGTGTGAATATGATTTATTATTAAGATATTAAAATACTTTGTTGTACTAGATTTCTAAAAGGATAAAAGATAATTACTTTTGATGGTGTATCCATAGTTTGTGAAATCCATTTTAAAAGGTAATTCAGTTTTTTTTAAGTATTCTGGGAAATAAAATTCTCTGCAGAATATACCACTTTGCATTTTGAAATCTGATTTTATAGCCACAGTGACCAGAACATCATTAAATTCAAACAAAGTAACTTAATCTAAAGACTATATTACATTTGCATGAAGTGACTAGTCCCAAAATACCTCCTCTACAAATGTGGATTGAATGTGGTCACTGCCTCCCCAGTGTTACTAAAAAAAACCCATAATAATACCCTGATCACCAAAATATGATAAAAACTCAGCAGTATGTATTTTCAGAGAGCATCTTTGATATACATACACAGTTCATTTTTATTTCAAAGTATCATTATAAGGAGACTTCAATATTCCTTATTGGGTTATAGGCATAATTCACCTTATCCCCTGATAGAAACACACCCCATTCGTGCACAGAATGTACACAACAGAACATGGTAAGGCATCTACCTGTAAGTCAATGACCTCTTTCTGCTTTTAATTTTTCCGTCAGCTGGTGGCTGAAGGGAATATTACCCTTCAGTGTTCTCTGTGGTTGTTTTTATAGATGTGATAGAAGAATGATCCTAGAGAGCAGAATGAGGGCTATTGAAGCAGCGCAGATTCACACATTTGTGTGGCCCTTGGCTTTCTCAAGCTCTGTGCATTGTTAATTTTGGTTCTGGGGAAATAAGATTGAGGAAGGTTTAGAAGCTTAGCTGGGGTGAGGACTTGGCAGTATATGTAGAGAAGAATCCTATACTATGTCCTGTGGCCCTTCATACCACTATTCTACAGCAGGCCCAACCTAAGGAAGAGATACTGTAATTTTAAATTAAGTTTTAATGTTTGGATTAAGACACTTAACTGATTTTAGGAATGATCTTAGGTTGCATATTCAGACTTGAAAACATCAAAAAATGTACTGAAAATAATGAAATGTTCATTATGGCAAATGGATAAATACATGTAGTGCATCCTTACAAAGGAATACTACTGAGCAATAAAAAGGAACAAGCTGCTGATACATGTAACAACATGGATGAATCTGAACACCACTGTATTGAATGATAGATTCCAGACACAAATGACCACATACTCTATGATAATACTTATATGAAATGGCAAAATACAGAGACAGAAATGGAAAAATACATAGAAGGCAGGCCAGCGGTTTCAGGGTCTGGGAGGAGGAGGCAGAGAATGACCACGGAGGGGTAAAAGGGAACTTGTCCAGATAGTGGAAAAGGTCTGTGTGAAAATTATCCTCACTCTATGCATTTGTCACATTTCACTTGTACACTTAATACTGGTGATTTTTATTGTATGTAAATTATACAATACCTAAATAAAATCAGATAAAAAGAAAATATTATAGAATTCAGTAGTAAAGGAGAGAGGTGATCCTATAATTTGTTTTTTGAGACACAGTCTCTGTCACCCAGGCTGGAATGGAGTGGCATGATCTCAGCTCACTGCAATCCGGGTTCAAGTGATTCTCCTGCCTCAGCCTCCCGAATACCTGGGATTACAGGCACCTGCCACCATGCCTGGCTAATTTTTTTGTATTTTGTTAGTAAAGACAAGGTTTCATCATGCTGGCCAGGCTGGTCTCGAACTCCTGACCTCAAGTGATCCGCCCACCTCAGCCTCCCAAAGTTCTGGGATTACAGGCATGAGCTATCGTGCCCGGCCTATAATTTGTTAATACCTAAAAGTGACCAGAAAAATAATGAGGAGAGGCTGAGCTTCATCCAGAATTTGGGCAAGGGTTAATGTTAGATAATAAATTTAAAGGGAAGGTGGAAAAGAAAAATGATTACACCCATGAGTTCTCCTTTATCACTGTAACCATGTAATATGTAAATCACCTAGTCCAGTGATTAGCCTATGGAAAGCATTATAATAAATGCTAACTGCTACTATTTTTATTGTTGTTACTATTATTATTCAAAACCGTATGTTAACAGTACCTAGACAACCTAATAGGAGTTGTGAATACAAAGAAGTCAGAAACTTTCTCCTTCCTTCCAGGGAAGAGAGCCTGTGAATTAACTGATTCCAGTGATTTGAGAAACACAAAAGGAGATGAAATTGATCAATGGCTTGTTTAGGGGAATTAACAAACTATAGCATGTCACAGAAGGTGAATATTAGACAGTCATTTCTGACGCATTCTGAGCACTTCTGAGTGTATCAAATAATTTCTCATCTATCTCAATCTATTATGAAGACTCTTATAAGTCCTTTTATCTCATCATGTGAAAAACGGGAAATGTGCCAACAATGAGTATAGTGTTTGAGGCTGATATTAACCTTGATCTTCACATGTGCTACAACACAGAACATATAATAGCCAGCATCTATTTAATGTGCCCACACTGACTATCCTAAGTAAATTTCATGAATTATCACATTTAAGCTTCATCACAACGTTAATAGACATGGATAGTGAAAGAAGTTACACGGAAGAATTAAGATTAAGGGCTGGGTGTGGTGGCTCAAGTCTGTACTCCCAGATACTTGGGAGGCTCAAGTGGGAGGACTGCTTGAACCCAAGAGTTTGAGCCTACAGTGAGCTATGATCTCACCACTGCACTCCAGCCAGAGCAACCACAGGAAAAAGCCTGGAAAAGGGACGTTAAACTTTATCAGAGCTGGATTGCTGACATTATGTTTTTGTTGTTGTTTGCCCTGTCCTGGAAATAGAATGGAGGAAGATAACTGGTATCTGTCCCCAAATCTCTTGGCACCCCCCAATAAGTCCATACTAGATGGTCAACAAGTGATTGCTGAATGACTTAATTAACATCTCTGTATGTTTCAATTATTGGAAAGCAGGATTTGTATATTACATTCTTAGAGTCTAAAAGATAGCAAACATAGCATAAGGTTGATGTTGGATAATGGTGTATAATTTATTTTCATGGCTTCCCAGCTGACCAGTCTATTTTGAAGTCCATTTTTGGGCAATGGTATAGACATACTTCTGTGTTAGATTGCTGGCATTAGCAATAACTTGAATTTTGATAAATCTTTAATTATATTTAAGGGTTATTAAACTGAGACAACTGTCGCTTTTAAATGAGAAAAACAGTTAGTATGCAGACTCTAATGGGTAAATTTATCATTTCCTTATCATACTGAGCTTTGGGCTTAATGTTATCTATTTTCCAAGAAAGTAAAAATGTTGTTTCTTAGAATAAAAAGGTTCTTTATAATGTGAGCAGTAGAATGAAGCTGTACAGATTGGTTCTTTAATGAAATAGGCAAAATTCCAATGGAACTGACAAGCTTTATTTCTATTTGTTGTATTTCTTTTTTCTCATTACAGATGGACCCGATTCAGAAAGCTGTAATAAACCATACATTCGGGGTTCCTCTTCCCCATCGAAGAAAGCAAATCATATCATGCAACATTTGCCAGTTGAGATTTAATTCTGATGTAAGTTTTTCATTTAGTATTCAATTAAAAAAATACATTTTGCTGTTCTAATCTTGCAGGAGAAAAGATTTCTTAGACATTTTCTCCAGTAACTGAGCATGTCAAAATTCAAAGATAACATTTTAACTCATTATGTGCTTTAATTTTGGAGTTTATTATGTTATGTTTGGTTGTTTACTACAGAAAATTCACATGTAAACAAGCTTATATACTTGCAGTTTAACTTTTTTTTTTTTTTTTTTTTTTAGTCTTTTGGGAATGCTACGTGTAGATAATACACTTTGCCTTTGGGAACAGTAAAACTTTGGACCAATGGAACTTTTAATAGGTTACACTCTGAAATAAGATAGGTAACAAATCGTATTTTAAGATCAAGATTTTGAGTTTATAAGCTCTTTTTGCCTGGAATGGAGGCCTCAAATTCCGTATTACCGCTATGTCCTTAATTATATTTGTGCTAGAGCACTCAAGTTGTCCTAGGAGTATTGGTATTTTAACAGGGGGTCCTACAGACCTAGAACCATTCAAGCCCCAAAAGACTTCAGTGGAGAACATGTAGGAAGGAAACATTTGTGGACCTGACTGGTGCTTCACAAGTTATTCAGGGAGTTATTCACACCTTTTCTACCATTTCTAAGGACTAGGGTGGACTCTGGATCCATCCCAGTGATATTAATTTTGATCTGTGGCCAATGGGAAAAAAAAAGTATGTCTTCTCTTCCCTGCTAAACCTGCTTAGATATGGAGTTAAATCCTGAGAGTTCCAGAAGAGAAAGGCAGCGTTGGTTTAGAAGGAATAGGAAATGGAAAGCATTCACACTCTAGGCAGACAGAAGACTCCATCCTATCGAGGTACCATTTTCTCATCGTAAGTTGATACACTGTGTGGAGATGACCAAACAGATCTGAATTCTGGAGAATGTTAAGCCTTCCAGTATTTAACCTCTCCAGTCAAGTAAGACTCTTAGATGCTCTGGTGATGAAGATAGGATGCAAGATCATTGAGTATAGGAAATAGATGAGGCATAAACAAAATAGTTTATTCCTCTTTGAAGAGAACATTACATTTTATTTTGCTTTTGTCTTAAGAACTCATACTTACTAACGCAATCATCTGGTAATTTTATAATATCCATTGACTTAAAAAAGAGAAGAGTGGATTGCCTGCGTAACACCTTAGTCCATTTGGCCAGCTAAAACAAAGTACCATAAACTGAGTAGATTATAAACAACAGAAATTTATTTCTCACAGTTCCAGAGGCTGAGAAGTCCAAGATCAAGGTGCTGACAAATTCACTGTCTGGTAAGGGCCTGCCTTCTGGTTCCCAGATGGCATATTTTCACTGTATTTTCACATGGTGGAAGGGATAAAGGAGCTCCCTTGAAACTATTTTATAACGGCACCAATCTCATTAATAAGGGGCTCTGCCGTCATGACTTAATCATCTCCCAAAAGGTTCTACCTGCTACTATCATCAACTTTGGGGTCAGAATCTCAACATATGAATTTTCCAGGTATACAAATAATCAGACCATACCAGCACTTAAGTGGTATTTGCTGCTAAAAACCAAAAAGAATATACCAAACATATAATACTTTATGTGAAGGGATTTTTTGTTTTTTAATGCTGAGCACTTTGATTTGAGTGATAGAACTTTACCATAAGAATTGCTTAATTTATTAACAATAAAGTATTCTCAAGTGATGACTGTAATCATCTCTTCAAGCTGTTGTAAAAAAGAGTCCTCTTAACACATAAACAGGAGTTCTAAAGTCAGTAGCTTCAACTTTGATCATTTTTAACACTCAGCAAACAATTATATAGTTTTACAATTATTATTTTAAGTGGCTTCTTTTTAGTTCCCTTTTCCCAAATTGTATTTATATTTCACTTAGAAACCAATCAAATGATTTAAAGTCTCCCAGGAGCCATGTTGTCAGCTTCTTATATTTAATGAGACTACTTAAAATATCTCCTCCTGCCTATGATTTCACTGTCAATATTCTCTTTATTAAGAACACTTCTTTTAAACTAGGAATTAGAAAGAAATTTCAAGGCCACTGAACCCAATCTCCTACTAAGTGCAAGAATTTCACCTCTTACATCCAGGCAAGGTCTTTTGCTTGATTATTCCCAGTGATGAGTCGCTTACCACTTCCAGACAGTGGTTCTATTTTTGGAGTGTTTCTAATTCTGTAGATTTATGTCAAATTCATGACTGGACACTTTAGAAATACTGTCAGATATGCTTTAGAAAACACATACACATTTTTATATATAATTTTTAACAATATAAATTGATATGATATAACACATGGAATATGAACATACTTTTCAAAAATGTACTCTTATTTCTGTGGTGAGAGAGTAGCAATTTATTTTGTTACTGAAGTTTCAAAGTAGAATGGGCATCAATATGTATTTATTAGGGACAAATGGCTTCTCATTCTCACAACTTTGCTGTCAGGTCTGTCTGGCATGTTGTAAAAGGAACATGGCCAAGGTATTTGGAGATATGGACTAATCACTTTGGGTCATAATTAAACAACTGCAGGCTTGACCATTTACCAGATGATTACTGTATTAGTCTTCTATTGCTGCTAAAATAAATTACTACAAACTCAGTGGCCTGAAACAACACAAATATGCAGGCATGTCTCAGCTCACTTTGTGTCTCTGCATCACATTTTGGTTCTTCTTTCAATATTTCAAACTTTTCTATTTTTACTATATCTGTTATGGTGATCTGTGACCTTTGATGTTACTATTGTGATTGTTTTGGGGCACTGTGAATTCCACCCATATAAGATGGTAAATTTAATTAATAAGCATTGTGTATGTTCTGATTGCTCCACCATCTGGACATTCCCCAATCTCCCACCCTCTCTTTGGACCTTCCCATTTCCTGAAACACAACACTGAAATTAGGCCAATTTAAAACCCTACAATGGCCGGTTGCTGGCAAGCTGGCCGAATAGAAACAGCTCCAGTCTGCAGCTCCCAGTGAGATCAACATAGAAGGCAGGTGATTTCTGCATTTCCAACTGAAGTACCGGTTCATCTCACTGGGACTGGTTGGACAGTGGGTGCTGCCCATGGAGGGCGAGCAGAAGGAGGGTGGGGTGTTGCCTTACCTGGGAAGGGCAAGGGGTTGGGGAGCTCCCTCTGCTAGCCAAGGGAAGCTGTGAGGGACTGCGCCATGAGGAATTGTGCACTCCGGGGCCCAGATACTGTGCTTTTCCCATGGTCTTCGCAACCCACAGACCAGGATATTCCCTATGGTGCCTACACCACCAGGGCCCTAAGTTTCCAGCACAAAACTGAGCGGCTGTTTGGGCAGACACCAAGCTAAGTGCAGGAGTTTTTTTTTTTTCATACCCCAGTGGCTTCTGCAACACCAGCGAGACAGAACCATTCGCTCCCCAGGAAAGGGGCTGAAGCCAGGGAACCAAGTGCTCTGGCTCGGGGGTCCCACCCCCCCAGAGCCCAGCAAGCTAAGATCCACGAGCTTGAAATTCGCGCTGTCAGCATGGCAGTCCAAGGTCGATCTGGGATGCTCCAGCTTGGTTGGGGGAGGGGTGTCCGCCACTGCTGAAGCTTGAGTAGGCGGTATACACTCACAGTGTAAACAAAGCTGCCAGGAAGATCGAACTGAGAGGAGCCCACTGAAGCTCAGCAAGGCCCCTATGGCCAGACTGCCTCTCTAGATTCCTCCTCCCTGGGCAGGGCATCTCTGAAAAACAAGGCAGCAGCCCCAGTCAGGGGCTTATAGATAAAACCCCCAACTCCCTGGGACAGAGCACCTGGGGAAAGAGGAAGCTATAGGCGCAGCTTCAGCAGATGTAAATGTTCCCTGCCTGATGACTCTGAAGAGAGCAGCAGATCTCCCAGCACAGCGTTCGAGCTCTGCTAAGGGTTAGACCGCCTCCTCAAGTGGGTCCCTGACCCCCATGTCTCCTGATTGGGAGACACCTCCCAGTAGAGGCCAACCGGCACCTCATACAGGAGAGCTCTCGCTGGCATCTGGAGGGTACCCCTCTGGGACAAAGCTTCCAGAGGAAGGAACAGGCACCAATCTTTGCTGTTCTGCAGCCTCTGCAGGTGATATCCAGGCAAACAGGGTCTGGAGTGGACCTCCAGCAAACCTGCAGCAGAGGGGCCTATTAGAAGAAAAACTAACAGAAACGAATAGCATCAACATCAACAAAAAGGATGTCCACTGAGAGACCCCATCGGAAGGTCACCTACATCAAAGACCAAAGGTAGATGAATCCATGAAGATGGGGAGAAACCAGCACAAAAAGGCTGAAAATTCCAAAAACCAGAACGCCTCTTCTCCTCCAAAGTATCACAACTCCTCGCCAGCAAGAGAACAAAACAGGATGGAGAATGAGTTTGACGAATTGACAGAAGTAGGCTTCAGAAGACGGTTAATAACAAACTCCTCTGAGCCAAAGAAACATGTTCTAACACAATGCAAGGAAGCTAAGAACCTTGAAAACAGGTTAGATAAATCGCTAACTAGAATAACCAGTTTAGAGAAGAACATAAATGACCTGATGGAGCTGAAAAACACAGCACAAGATCTTCGTGAGGCATACACAAGTATCAATATCCGAATTGATCAAGCAGAAGAAAGGATATCAGAGCTTGAAGAACAACTTAATGAAATACAGTGTGAAGACAATATTAGAGAAAAAAGAATGAAAAGAAACAAAGAAACAATTCCAAAGCCTCCAAGAAATATGGGAATATGTGAAAAGACCAAACCTACGTTTGATTGGTGTACCTCAAAGTCATAGGGAGAATGGAACCAAGTTCGAAAACACTCTTCAGGATATTACTCAGGAGAACTTCCCCAACCTAGCAAAAGACAGGCCAACATTGAAATTCAGGAAATACAGAGAACACCACAAAGATACTCCTCGAGAAGAGCAACCCCAAGACACATAATCATCAGATTCCCCAAGGCTGAAATGAAGGAAAAAATGTGAAGGGCACACAGGGAGGAAGGTCAGGTTACCCACAAAGGGAAGCCCATCAGACTAACCATGGTTCTCTCTGCAGAAACCCTACAAGCCAGAAGCGAGTGGGGGTCAATATTCAACATTCTTAAAAAAAAAGAATGTTCAACCCAGAATTTCCTGTCCAGGCAAACTAAGCTTCTTAAGTGAAGGAGAAATAAAATCCTTTAGAGACAAGCAAAAGAGATTTTCTCACCACCCGGCCTGCCTTACAAGAGCTCCTGAAGAAAGCACTAAATATGGAAAGGTAAAACCGGTACCAGCCACTGCAAAAACACACCAAATTGTAAAGACCATCGACACTATGAGGAAACTGCATCAACTAAGACAAAATAACCAACTAGCATCATAATGAAAGTATCAAATTCACACATAACAATATTAACCTTAAATGTAAAAGGACTAGATGCCCCAATTAAAAGACAGACTGGCAAATTGGATAAAGAGGCAAGAACCATCAGTGTGCTGTATACAGGAGACTCTCATGTGTAAAAACACGCATAGGCTCAAATTAAAGGGTAGGAGGAATATTTACTAAGCAAATGGACAGAAAAAAAAAAAACGCAGGGGTTGCAATCCTACTATCTGATAAAACAGACTTTAAACCAACAAAGATCAAACAACAAAGAAGGACATTATATAATGGCAAAGGGATCAATGCAACGAGAAGAGCTAACTATCCTAAATACATATGCTAACTATCTGAAATATATATACACCCAATAAAGGAGCATCCAGATTCATAAAGCAAGTTCTCAGAGACCTACAAAGAGGCTTAAATTCCCACACAATAATAGTGGGAGACTTTAACACTGCACTATCAATATTAGATCAATGAGACAGAAAATTAATAAAGATATTCAGCACTCAGCTCTGGGCCAACTGGGTCTAATAGACATCTACAGAACTCTCCACCCCAAATCAACAGAATATACATTCTTCTCAGCAACTCATTGCTCTTATTCTAAAATTGATCACATAATTGGAAGTAAAACACAACTCAGCAAATGGAAAAGAATGGAAATCATAACATTCTCTCGGACCACAGTGCAATTAAACTGGAAGTCAGGATTAAGAAACTGACTCAAAACTGCACAACAACATGGAAACTGAAAAACCTGCTCCTGAATGACTACTAGGTGAATAACGAGATGAAGGCAGAAACAAATAAGTTATTTGAAACCAATGAGAAAAAAGACACAATGTACCAGAATCTCTGGGACACATTCAAAGCAGCATGTAGAGGGAAATTTATAGCACTAGATGCCCACAAGAGAAAGCGAGAAAAATCTAAAATCGACACCCTAACATCACAATTAAAAGAACTAGAGAAGCAAGAGCAAACAAATTAAAAGCTAGCAGAAGATGAGAAATAACTAAGATCAGAGCAGAAATGAAGGAGATGGAGACATGAAAAACCCTTCAAAAAAAAAAAAATCAATGAATCCAGGAGCTGATTTTTTGAAAAGATCAGCAAAATAGACTGCTAGCCAGACTAATAAAGGGAGAAGAATCAAATAGACATAATAAAAAATGATAAAGGGGTAACACCACTGATCCCACAGAAATACAGACTACCATCAGAGAATACTATAAACACCTCTATGCAAATAAACTAGAAAATCTAGAAGAAATAGATACGTTCCTGGACCCATACACCCTCCCAAGTCTAAACCAGGAAGAAGTCAAATCCCAATAACAAGTTCTGAAATTGAGGCAGTAATTAATAGCCTACCAACCAAAAAAATTCCAGGACCAGATGGATTCACAGCCGAATTCTACCAGAGGTACAAAGAAGAGGTGGTACCATTCCTTCTGAAACTATTCCAAGCAACAGAAAAAGAGGGAATCCTCCCTAATTTATTTTATGAGGCCAGCATCATCGTGATACTAAAACCTGGCAGAGACACAACAAAAAAATAAAATTTCAGGCCAATATCCCTGATGAACATCAATGCGAAAATCCTCAATAAAATACTGGCAAAACTAATCCAGCAACACATCAAAAAGTTTATCCACCACGATCAAGTCGGCTTCATCCCTGGGATGCAAGCCTGGTTCAACATATGCAAATCAATATACGTAATCTATCACATAAACAGAACCAATGACAAAAACCACATGATTATCTCAACAGATGCAGAAAAAGCCTTCAACAAAATTCAAAACCCCTTCATGCTGAAAACTCTCAATAAATTAGGTATTGACGGAACCTACCTTGAAATAATAAGAGCTATTATGACAAACCCACAGCCAATATCATACTGAATGAGCAAAAACGGGAAGCATTCCCTTTGAAAACTAGCACAAGACAAGGATGCCCTCTCTCACCACTCCTATTCAACATAGTATCAGAAGTTCTGGCCAGGGGATCAGGCAAGAGAAAGAAATAAAGAGCATTCAAAAAGGAAAAGAGGAAGTCAAATTGTCTGTTTGCAGATGACATGATTGTATATTTAGAAAACCCGATTGTCTCAGCCCAAAATCTCCTTACACTGATGAAAACTTCAGCAAAGTCTCAGGAGACAAAATCAATGTGCCAAAATCACAAGCATTCCTATACACCAATAACAGACATAGGGCCAAATCATAAGTGAACTCCTATTCACAACTGCTACAAAGAGAATAAAATACCTAGGAATACAACTTACATGGGATGTGAAGGACCTTTTCAAGGATAACTACAAACCACTGCTCAAGGAAATAAGAGAGGAAACAAATGGAAAAACATTCCATGCTCACGGATAGGAAGAATCGATATCGTGAAAACGGCCATACTGCCCAAAGTAACTTATAGATTTGATGCTATCCCCATCAAGCTACCATTGACTCTCTTCACAGAATTAGGCAAGATAATCCTAAGCAAACAGAACAAAGCTGGGGGTTATCATGCTACCTGGCTTCTAACTATACTACAAGGATACAGTAACCAAAACAGCATGGTATTGGTACCAAAACAGATATATAGATCAATGCAAGAGAACAGAAGCCTCAGAAATAATACCACACATCTACAACCATTTGATCTTTGACAAACCCGACAAAAATAAGCAATGGGGAAAGGATTCCCTATTTAATAAATGGTGTTGAGAAAACTGGCTAACCATATGCAGAAAACTGAAATTGGCCCTCTTCCTTACTCCTTATACAAAAATTAACTCACAATGGATTAAAGACTTAAATGTAAGACCTAAAACCATGAAAACTCTAGAAGAAAACCTAGGCAAATACCTTTCAGGACATAAGCATAGGCAAAGACTTCATGACTAAAACACCAAAAGCAATGGCAACAAAAGCCAAAATTGACAAATGGGATCTAATTAAAAAAAACCATCATCAAGAGTGAACAGGCAACCTACAGAATGGGAAATTTTGCAATCTATCCATCTGATAAGTAATATCCAGAATCTACAAAAACCATCAAAAAGTGGGCAAAGTATATGAACAGACACTTCTTAAGACATTTGTGCAGCCAACAAACATGAAAAAAAGCTCATCATCACTGGTCACTACAGAAATGCAAATCAAAACCACAATGAGATACCATCTCACACCAGTTAGAATGGCAATCATTAAAAAGTCAGGAAACAATAGATGCTGGAGAGGATGTGGAGAAATAGGAATGCTTTTACACTGTTGGTGCAAGTGTAAATTACTTCAACCATTGTGAAGACAGTGTGGTGATTCGTCAAAGATCCAGAACCAGAAATACCATATGACCTAGCAATCTTATTACTGGGTATATACCCCAAGGATTATAAATCATTCTACTATAAAGACACAAGCACACATATGTTTATTGCGGCACTATTCACAATAGCAAAGACTTGGAACCAAACCAAACACCCATCAATGATAGACTGGTTAAAGAAAATGTGGCATGTATACACCATGGAATACTATGCAGCCATAAAAAAGGATGAGTTCATGTCCTTTGCAGGGACATGGATGAAGCTAGAAACCATCGTTCTCAGCAAATTAACACAAGAACAGAAAACCAAACACCGCATGTTCTCACTCATAAGTGGGAGTTGAACAATGAGAACACATGGACACAAGGAGGGGAACATCACACACCGGGGCCTGTCAGTGGATGGAGGGCTAGGGGACGGATAGCATTAGGAGATACACCTAATGTAGATGACAGGTGGATGAGTGCAGCAAACCACCACAGCACATGTATACCTATGTAACAAACCAGCACATTCTGCACATGTACCCCAGAACTTAAAGTATTAAAAAAAAAAAAAAAAAACTACAATTGCCTGTATGTGTTCAAGTGAAAGAAAGAGTCATACATCTTTTCATTTGTATCAAAAACCAGAAATGATTAAGCTTAGTGAGGAAAACATGTCAAAAGAAGAGTTACGCTGAAAGGCCTCTTGTGCCAAATGGTTAGCTAAGTTGTGACTGTAAAATAAAAGTTCTTGAAGGTAATTAGATGTACTACTCTAGTAAACACATGAATGATATGAAAGCAAAAGAGCCTTATGTTTGATATGGAGAAAGTGCTAGTGGTTTGGACAGAAAATCAAACCAGCCATACCATTTCCTTCAATCAGAGCCTAATCCAGAGGAAGGCCCTAACTCTCTTTAATTCTATGAAGGCTAAGAGACGTGAGAAAAAATGTCTGAAGCTGGAAGTGGTTGGTTCACGAGGTTTAAAGAAAGCAGTCCTCTCCATAACATAAACTTGTATGGTGAAGCTGCAAGTGCTGATGTAGGAGCTGCAGCAAGTGATCCAGAAGATCCAGTTAAGGCCGGTGATAAAGATGGCTACACTACACAACAGATTTTAAGTGTAAACCAAAGAGCATTCTATTGGAAGATTATGCTATCTAGGACTTACCTAGCTAGAGAGAGAAGTCAAGGTCTGGCTTTAACGCTTCAAAGGGCAGGCTTACTCTCTTGGTAGGAGCCAATGAAGTTAGTGTCTAAATTCAAGCTAGTGCTCAATGACTATTCCAAAAATCCTAGGGCCCTTCAGAATTTCACTAAATCAACTCTGCCTGTGGTCTACAAATGCAACAAGAAGGCTGGATGATAGTACATCTGTTTACATCGTGGTTTACTGAATATTTTAAGCCCAGTCTTGAGATTTATTACTCAGAAAAAAAGATTTCTTTCAAAATATTACTGTTCATTGACAATGTACCTCATCACCCGAGAGCTCTGATAGAGATGTTCAAGAAGATTCATGTTGTTTTTATGCCTAACACTACATTCACTGTGCAGCCCATGGATAAAGACGTAATTTTGACTTCCTACTCTTATTATTTAAGAAATATATTTTTAAGGCTATAGCTACCATAGATAGTGATTCCTCTGATGTATGTTGCCCAAATAAGTTGAAAACCTTCTGGAAAAAATTCACCATTCTAGATGCCATTAAGAACATTTGTAACTCATGGGAGGAAGTCAAAATATCCACATTAACAGGAATTTAAAAGAAGTTTCTTCCAATCTTCATGGATGACTTTGAGTGTTTCAAAACTCCAGTGAAAGAAATAACTGTAGATATTGTGGAAATAGCAAAAGAAGTATAATTAAAAGTAGAGTTTGAAGATGTGGCTGAATTGATGAAATCTCAGATAACCTCCTCCTTTCATGGAGGAGATGCTTCTTTTGAATGAGCTAAGGAAGTCGTTTCTTGAGGTAGAATCTACTGCTGATGAAGATGCTGTGAACATTGCTGAAATGACAACAAAGAATTTAGAATATTATATAAACCTAATTGACAGAACAGTGGCAGACTTTGGGAGGATTGACTCCAATTTTGAAAGAAGTACTAGTGTGTATAAAATGCTATCAAACAGCATTTTATGCTGCAGAGAAATATTTTGTGAAAAGAGTTCTAGATGCAACAAAGTTCATTGTTGTCTTATTTTCAGAAATTGCCACAGCTATCTCAACCTGAAACCACCAACACTATGATCAGCCAATAGCTATCTACACTGAGCCAAGACCCTCCACCAGCAAAAACATTATGTCTTGCTAAAAGTTCATGCTGCTAGCATTTTTCAGCAATAGCAAATTTTAAAATTAAAGTATATACATTGTATTTTCAGACACAATATTATTGCACAGTTAATAAAGTATGGTATAAACAACTTTTATATGCATTGCAAAATGAGAAAATTCACATGACTAACATTACTGTGATACTTGCTTTACTGGGGTCATCTGGAACCAAATTGCAATATTTCTGAGATATGTCTATTACTTTACCATTCTGAAGGTGAGAAGTCTGAAATGGGTCTCAATAGGATAAAGTCAGGGTGTCTGCAAGGTTAATGTTCTTTCTACAGGCTCATGTTAGTTCTGCAGGTTCCAGGGGAGAATCCAGTTTCTTGCTTTTTTCAGCTTCTAGAGGTTGCCTGCATTCCCTGACTTGTGACCCCATTTCATCTTCAAAAACAGCAAGGGCCAGACCCCATTTCATCTTCAGAAAAAGCGAGGGCCAGCTCAGTTTCTCTCACGTGTAATCATTGTCTCACTCTTCTGCCTCCCTCTTCCACATTCACAGACCCTTGTGATCACAAAGGGCCAACCTGGGTAATTCAGGATAATTTCCTTATTTTAAAGTCAGCTGATTAACAACTTTATTTTCATCTGCTAACCTAATTCCCCTTTGTCATGTAATGTAACATATTCATATTTTCCTGGGATTACGATTTAAACAGCATTAGGAAGCCATTATTCTGTCTACCACAGATATCGCCATTTTATCTGAATGTTTGACTTAGGTTTGAACTGAATTTCATGACCGCATCAGATAATAACTCATTGCAGTTTCTTTGGTCTATATAAGCTGACACATATGAATTAATTGCCCTTATACTTTCTATTGTTTTGAGCCTTGAATATCATTCACTGTTCAGTGCAAATTTTAAACATTGTTGTTTTATTTTTCAATAGAAGATCTAATGTTGAGTTTATAAATGACATACCAACCTTTAAACTATGTTTTATAAACCAAACATAATCATTGCAGAATTGAAATACAAGACAAGAAACTCTCTTAGAGATTTAAGAAATGTCTTTGTATCATTATATGTGAATAAAATAAACTCATGTACTGGAAATGTTAAATTTGTTTACTTATTGACCAGCCATGTCCATAAGTACCAGTTTTACAAAATATTTAGACACTGAATGCCAAGATTGATTGGATTTATCAATTGATCCATATGTAAGAAAATTATCTCTATTTAAAGAATAACCAAAATCAAAATATACATACATATTAGATCATTTTAAACTCAAGAAAAGGCTTTCTAAGCCCAATGCAACGGCTCTTTTGTTTCCAGGTAAATCTGGAATTTATCTTTCTGTTTCCATTTTTAAACCTAGAATCTTTCCAGAAAAATAACATTGTAATTCAGTTGTATGCTTGGTTGAATCCTCTATCACATATGAAAGTAGTTTTGCCTTATGAACCTTTTTACATTTCAAAGCTTCTTCCCCTTCCAATGAAAATAATAGCTTGTAGTTCTTTTCATCTTTGTATCATGAAAATTCAATTTCCTTTCCCTCTAAACTTTTATTTATTTTGTTAACCCTTCCTATCATAAACTGTATCATTTGGTATTTTGCCATAACTCTTTCCTTTATGGTACAGTTCTTATTTTTGGCCCTGCAGATAACTTTTAAAATGTCATAAATTAATATTGCTTGCATTTTTAATCAGATTACCTTTTCCTGGTGTAGGTTTTTTCCTGACAAATCTCTTGACATTCATATGAAACACACATGGAGTTATGTGGAAACCTTCTAATTAAAGACTGAAGGGTTGTAATTTGTCCAATTATTTTATCAGCATCTTAAAATAAGCATAAATTACCACATGACCTAGGCAAATTAGTAATGTGCCTTCGAAAGACATCAGGGCCAACAAGATATAAGCTTATTAAGTGAAGTAGAGAATGGATACTCAATGATTCACTATAGAATGGGAAATAAGACCTCCAATTCCAAACTAAGGATATATAAGACTGTAGCATGTAAGTGTTATTACAGTTAAATTCCTAACAATAGAATTTCATAAAACTGTAGAGGTAGAAGAGACATACTCCTAATTTCACATGCAAAAGCTGAGATGTAGAGAGTATAGATTTGTACAAGGCCATGTGGTCATTAGCTGGCTAAGGACAATGTTCATGTCTCTGCTGTTTGTGCCTCATCTGGTCACGGGAGGGCAGCAAGTCCATTCTGAAGTTTCAATAGTTGTTACTACAGTGGCATGGAGGAAGATCTATGTGTTTCCTGCTTAGTCAGCCTGTCCTAGAGAGAAGACCTGAAGGTTTCTTTCCTTATGGAACTAACTGGAAGGAGTTACAGCTGCTATGGAAAGCCATTCAGCAGCTAGAACTCGCTCATAAGAACTCATGAGTTCTCTTACATGGTATTACTCATATTCAGACACATGCAACAATTCAAGCATAAACATGTCAAAAGTGTAAACAGAAATTCATATTATTGAACTATAATAAAGTAACAACATGTCCCTAATGATTCAGGACTGTCAAGCATTCATTACGTTGGGGAACTGTTTGATAAATCAGAAGGGAAGAAACCTCATGAGAGCATAACATTGCTTGGAGGCCTGATAGCCCTCCAAAAGGGGATCATTGGTATCATTACAATATATTGATATATTTTCTAATGGTATTATAAAATAGAGATCAGCTGGGAGTGGTGGCACATGCCTGTAATCCCAGCACTTTGGGAGGCGGGGGCAGGTGAATCATGAGGTCAGGAGTTCGAGACCAGCCTGACCAACACGGTGAAACTCTGTCTCTATTAAAAATGCAAAAATTAGTTGGGAATGGTGGCACGCACTTGTAATCCCAGCTACTTAGGAGGCTGAGGCAGGAGAATCACTTGAACCTGGCAGGCGGAGGTTGCAGTAAGCCAAGATCATACCACTGCACTCCAGCCTGGGCAACAGAGTGAGACTCTGTCTAAAATATATATATATTTTTCTGCATTTTAGAACATAAAAATGTAGTAAAACTAAGCTGTGTGTCTGAATTTAATTCATATCTCTTAGTCTTAACGTCCATTACCAGTGTGTCAATATAATGATGATGTTGATAAGAGTATTTTTTCCTCCCTAGTGACCAAATTAGGCTTCCAGTGACCAAATTAGATAATTAAAATTTCTTAAAATCATGTCTTAATATATCCTAATACTTATCAGTATTATTCACAGGACGGATGTTTAAAGGAAATGCTGATTAGCTGTGGGAAAAACGAAAACCAATAATGGTTGTATTGGGGTCAACTATTCTTTTACTTCTTTACTTTCCAAATTTTCTTTATAAGCATGCTTGAATTTTATAAAAGAGAATTATTGCATCTATTATGTTTTTAAGCTGCATATTTTGTCTCAAATTATACATTTTGATGGTCCCTGGTGGTCTAGTGGTTAGGATTCAGCTCTCTCAAATTATAAATTCCATTTTGAGGGCCTCAGTTGCAATTTTCTAAAGATTTCCTTTTAAAAAATGCAGGGACAAATTGTCCCTGTCAAAACTGCATCTATTAAAAGCTATCAACCTCTTTAAGTATGTTGCTGCCGCTGCATCCCAAAGGATCTTCTGAGGGACACACTTATAAATTAAATTTTCAGGCAGCTTTGAAACATCTCTTTCATAAGAGAGTGTCCTGTGTTAGTCTCCAAGACTCGCAGAGTTATTTGAGCTTTGGCCTGAGCACCATGGCCTTCCCACTGGGTCCTTTTTATTCTTCAAAAGCTGTCCTTTGACAGGGCCTTTCAGCTTGTGCGAAAGAAGAGACACATCTGAGAACCTGATGAGTTTTAGTTGGGCTGTCAGGTCACCCCTATGTGAAAAGCTGGCTCTGGAGAGTGTGGTGATGGCCTATAGGTTGTCACTGTGTTTGAAACAAGTGACTGGGAGCTCTTTTTTGAAGGGCTTATACTGTGAGTTGACATTTGGGATACATTTTATCTCACAACCTCACTAGTTCCTACCTCTCGAGTGGAACCCCCAGCTCTGTCAGGAATTCTCAGATAACAAAACCTGAACAGAAGGACAGAGCCAAAAATATTGGGTTTAGCTGCTACGGATTTCAAGAGAAAATGAGCCAGCCAAGAGCACAGGAATCTACCTAAGCCGTGTGCTTCTTTGGCAGGCTTTAAAAAATAAAACCCCAATATTAGGTCATTTCAGGACTCTTTGAATCAGGCTTTGATCCTCCAGAGTTTCATCTGGGGATGAAATGAGGAAGAGACTAAGAAAGGAGAAATCTTTATTAAAAGTTTGTATTTATCTGGGTTTCTTTACTTTACAAAGTAATAATATTCATTTTTTCTATCAACTTTTCTTAGACATGGAAAATTTGACCTTGAATATCTAAAAAGGGAAAGTTGACTTTACATGTGAGCAGTAGATACATTCATAACCTCCAGCAAACAAGGGAATATTTACGTTTCTATAGAGTATTATGAACAACTCATAAATTGTTTTGTATTCTATATAAAATCATACAAACCATAGCGATGTCTATTTGTACACTGTATAGGTTGAGAAACCAAAGACCAAAATATTTAGTTGACTTTTTCAAGGGCAATAGGCTACTGAAACAGCTAGGCGGACAAGAAACAGGGCTCTTAAGTTCCCTAACATAATGTTTTTATTTATGATATCAGGGGACATGCCCTAGGAGAAATTTATTTTGACACTTGCCTTGACATCAGCTGACAGTTTTCAACTAAGACCATCAGTCACTTCAGTCCTGCACACAATACAGAAGTTATTCAAGGTGGATATCAATAGCATGCTCAGGAATTGCTGGGATATAGAAACATATTTAAAAATTGAGAGCCACTTAAAGGACATTACTACTACCATAAGTATTGAAGGGAACAGGAGAATCTGTGTTGAGAGTCTATTTCATTAAATGCAAAGAGTTTGAGAAGAGGATTAAGCATGGGTAAAACTGGAAGGACAGAATATGAGGAGGAAGATAAAATGCAGTAGTGAAGCAAGAGATATATTTCCAATGAAACAAACTAAAAGTTTTCCAGGGGTTCCCAGAAAATGAGGCAAGAAGCCATTAATGCTAGGAAGGCTCTAAAAATCTTTGATATCAATGTTGCATGAATAAATGAAAGAAGCACTCAAAACCAGAAACATTTTTCCTTATTGCTGTGACAAGGAAATGAAGGTAGAAACAGTATCAGCCAGGTGTGGTGGTGTTGCAGCATATTTCCCTAGTTCAACTAAAGACTGGGTTCTTGTCCATATCACCGCCACGAAAATTTAGGCTCCCAAATGGCGTAAAGGGTGAGTAAAGCAGGGTTTTATTGGGTGAAAAGAGAAACGGGAATCCTCTGCAAGGCCAGAGTCCCCCGTTAGAGCGCTTCCCACCACCCTTCCAATCCTAGGTTTCACACGGGAAGAGGACGAGGACGGGTCAGGCTCCTCCCCACTATAAACTTCCCGAGGTTACAGCTCAGTGGACAGGCTGGTTGGAGTTTCTCCAGGGACCCCCTCCCACCTGGCTGTCTCATTCCTCCATCTAAAGAAGTACATGTGGCCGGGTGCAGAGGCTCACACCTGTAATCCCAGCACTTTGAGAGGCCAAGGGGTGCACATCACCTGAGGTCAGGAGACCAGCCTGACCAACAAGGTGAAGCCCTGTTTCTACTAAAAATACAAAAATTAGCCGGGCATGGTGGCCGGCGCCTGTAGTCCCAGCTACTCGGGAGGCTGAGGCAGGAGAATCACTTGAACCTGGAAGGCAGAGGTTGCAGTGAGCTGAGATCATGCCACTGCACTCCAGCCTGGGAGACAAAGCAAGACTCTTGTCTCAGAAAAAAAAAAAAAGTACATCTAAATGCCCTTAGAATAAGAACCAAGACCGATCTTAACTGCTTTCTGCTAACAGGAGGCGCTATTTTGGGGAAAAGGCAGTCAGAGCTTCCCTACAGGCCTAAGGGGTCCCAGCGGAAGGGGCTACTGTCAGAAGCTCTGGATGAATGACTGTTTGGAGTTTGATGCCCTGAAGGCAAGAACAGACAAACTGGGTTATTAGAAAACATGTATTTAAATGAAACAAGGCGAGGGGTAAGGACAGCTAAAAAATTCCAAGGCCTTTTACCAGTTTGCACAGGGAGAGGGAGGCCAAAAGCCCAACTGGTTAAAAAACTTTATGCTTTTGCTGGCAGGTTAGGCTTCTGGGTTACCTTCTCCTGAGCCCAATCTTAAGCCAACCAGTTTCAGGTTTGGGAAATTAACTCTTCCCAGTTTGGAGGCTGCATCTGAGGGGAGTGTCCCATAGTACGGAGACACAATTACCTATCAGTGAGGAGAGGATCCGAGGAGAAAGGAATAAAAAGGCATTTTTTCAAAGGAGTCCCAGGGTTTCAGCATGCGTTCTAAAGGCATACAGGCAGAAGATGAATGGCTACCCATTTAGAAAGAGGGGAGCAAGTGTCCCTGGTTCTCTTGTCTTCCTATCAGATACCCAGGGTATGTGAGGCAGAGAGGGAAGAGTGTCCACTTTCCCTCTTCTGTCCTTGCATCCACGAGCTCCAGCGACTTTGGCAGGCACCACGGTGAGTGCAAAAGCGGCTTGAACCCATGAAGCAGTGGGGGCTAGAGAATAGGAATTATCCACTCTCACCTATGTCTCTTTCCCACCTATTGTCAGTAGCCTTGGAGTTCCTTAGACCTCATTTATGCCATGGATATTAATGTGGCCTTTATCCATGAAACGGGAAGCTTGCAGTTGGCTTAATTGGCAGGAATCAGCCACACTGACCTGAGCTGTGCCTTTTAACCTCTCTTTGCCTCTGGATCCCTTAGATCCAGTTCTCTTTCCTAGAGCTTTGACCTAAAGCTTGGAATTGAGTCTGGGACAAAAATATGTCTCAGGGGGGTTGCATGGACTCCTTATCATAAGCCAAATCTGAGGTGAAACTGTGGAACTGAGTCCTCGTCCCACAAGGGAGAGGAAAGGATGCCTTGTGACATACCCAGCTAACTGGTAGCTATAGTTAGGCTTCCTGGGATTTGGGTGAATGGTGCTTGGCTTTGGTTAGTTCCCTTGGTCTTACTTTCCCAAAAGGAAACCTCTGGGTGATGGGCATACTATTTATTCCATCACCGGATAGGATCTGCAGGATAATTGCTCAGAACTAGAATATCAATCCGGATTCCTACATTACTCATCCTGTTAGTTCTTTCTGAGCTGCAGCCAGAGATTGCCGGTAGGGTCACAGGAACAAGCAGGTTAGTGTAAAATGTAGGCAAAAACTTAAAAACAACTAATGAGTTTCAAATTTAATGACAGATGTAGTTTGATGAGTTTTGGGACATAATTTCTCTTTCCAGTCCTCAATTTTGTTTAAAAAAAAAAAAAACATGATAGGACTGAGTTGTTTGCAAAGTAGACTTGGCTTGATTATTGCCATAAAGTACAGCAAGAATAATTATTTCTACAAAGGCCTTTCGGATTGGCTTTGATGGAAGTTTGTTCCACAAGGAATCTCAGATAACAGCTTTTAAAGCCCAGCCCAACCATGGGTTTGCATCCTCAAAAACCTGTGAGTTGGGTGATCCTCTCCTCTTGAGGTCCCAAGATAAACTTGGAATTCCTAGACCTGTTAGAAAGTGACATTATTTACTGAGCACAAGTCAGGAACACTGACTAGGGACTGTAGAGGTGGGTCTCAGGTCAGTCTCCCATGGAGCTTTTATCGGCTCTGTAAGTCGAACTTGACTCCTTATAGGGAAGCATACCCTTCCAGTCAAAGCCTTGATAAAATAACAATTTTTTTCCAATTGTGTTCTAATGCAAAAGAAAAATGGATTTTTACTGCTCTCATCCAAACAACTATATTGCCATAAGAATACTTATATTTCCAAATTCTACAGGAGCCAGGCAGAGGTGAACAAACATGCTCCAAATTTTGATCACAGGAGTGTATACCTTATTAAAAAGCTTCAAATAGTTCAAAATAAGTTTCCTTGACTCTGAAAAAACAGAACATAGATCAGCAATATTCCAAGCAAAAGTCAAAAAAGTTGCTTAGGCTTTCTGAGTTCAGTCCATTTAGTAAACTCTTGTTTTGCTTGATATTCACGAGCATTGCAGCTCTTCATGAATCTTATACATTTTCCTTTATTCCAATGTTACAATCTCTAAAGTTATCAGAAGTCTGTATTTCAGAACACCTGTTAAGGTTCTATAGCTCATTTTAAACCATCTTTGAAAAGGATTAAAATAAGACAACAATAGTCTGTGAATAGCAAAATATCCAGGGTAGTCACAGTCAGAAACACAATAGGGAAAGAAGTTTGGTTATCTCTGTGGTTTACAATAACTTAACAATCTTAATTATGATTGATGGCATATACTTAGGCATTAGAATTTTAGAAATCCCATACAATTTTGGAACATATGTTAGCATTATTCACCAAGATATAACCTAAGGAAGATTGAACATCATTTTGGCAATCCTGTATACGTGAACATGTCAAATAATCCTGTTTACCTCTCTTTTCTGGACACTTCAGGGGCCCTCTGAAGTATTCGCAAAGCCAGGTGCCAGGGAAGACAATTTTGAAACTGAAGTTTGATTTTGGTTAGGCTGCTAAATGTTCGAGGTTTAAAACACTTGACATTATGAAACAGAATTCCAGATTGCCAAGTTATTTATTTTGCCAAAATGATGACTCGGAAATTTTAAAGAAGCAAAAACCTTTTATAAATCTTTATAAATTTTGCCGAAGAGCAGATTAGCATTTTAAGAATAACCTTGTGATTTTATTTCAATGCTCAATTTGCAGAAAAACCACATAATACCTTTTCTGAATTTAGTCAGTATGTTCACACAGAGAACCTCTTCTTCAGATTAATTTCCAGAATTTTTCCACCACTTCTTTGAACCTTCAGCTTTTTCCTAACTCAAAACAATCCTGTAACCCTAGGCAAAAGTTTATATTTCCATGCCTTCTTATAACCTTTCACGCAAAAAAACACAAAACACATTTTACTGTTCCTACACACCTTGCATGCGAACCCATTTCTAGTAATGTCAATAAACTCCTAGCAATTTTTAACTTTAAAGGAAAACTTGAAAAGTTGCCTTAATTGTGTGCTAACTGCAGCCACGCTTTGCCTTCTTAGTCAAGTCTGTGGTTAGTTCCATATGTCCCCAGGCCTTACCAACTGCGAAGCTGGCAAGGCATAGTTCTCAAAACCCAACAAGCAGTTTAGCCTCAAAGCACTTGCATCTGACCTGCATTTTACTAATAGTCTTTAGCCCTGTTTTTAGTTCTCAAAGATTAAAGCCACGTGAACTGAAAGGTACCACAGATTTTATCTGCCCTTCAAAAAATATTAGATCCAAGCGCTTGTCTTTCTTTAGGACAAATTAATTAGAACTCTTTTTACAGACATCACACACACTACACACACAGAGAAAAATCCAGTCGCTAGGTGGGGTCCTTTAAGAAACAGGGCTAGGAAAACATGCAGATAACAAACCAGAAAGAAACTTACTTCCTAAGGCAGGATTCCTAAACAAAGCCTTGCCACCAGAGTTACAAGCCATGCCCTCAGGATGTAAAACAAGATGGAGGCTTGATTTCACAACCAAAACTTTGCAGAAAGTATAAACAGTGATAGTTGCGGGGTTGGGGGGCCTGGCCTAGTAAAACATCTTCTAGAAAGAAAGAAAGAAAAAAAAAACTTTAAAAGTTAACTTGCTGACAGGGTAGAGAAGGGGAAAGAAAAGAAACAGTTTAAGAATGCCTGGGGAAGAACCTCTTATTCTTATGCAACTGTTTCCTCCACCAGTTGCCTAAGAAATGTTTAAGCTTAATTACCGTCGGATGGAGTAAAACCCCTTGGCTGGGAACCAGCCAACCGGCTGTGCGGGACCCTTAGGCCATGCATCCCAGCCCCCCACGGAGTGGGGAGCAGCTGGGAGATGCTGCTCGCTAGTCCGTTTGGAAAAAGGAAAAGGCAATGAAAAGGCGCCCGACCCCCATGAGCGACAAGGGGTGGGGAGCGGTTTCCCATATGCTCAGAAGTTCCAGGATGAAAAGGCTTAGAAACAAGGGTGAGCGGTTTGTTTTCCGAGATAGTCTGGCTCTTGTCGCGCAGGCTGGAGTAGAGTGGCCTGATCTTCGCTCACTAAAATCTCCGCCTCCCAGCTTCAAGTGATTCTCCTGCCTCAGCCCCCTGTGTAGCTGAGATTACAGGCGCGCGCCACCACACCGGCTAATTTTTGCATTTTTACTAGAGACGGATTTCACCATCTTGGCCATGCTGGTCTCAAACTCCTGACCTCACATGATCCGCCCGCCTTGGCCTCCCAAAGTGCTGGAATTACAGGCATCAGCCACCGCGCCCGGCCAACAGTGAGAGGTTTGGAGTCGCCGTTTCACTCACCTCTTCAAGAGCCCCAACGTTGCACGCCAAGAATGTTGCAGGACTTTTCCTTCCTTCAGCTGAAGACTGGGTTCTTGTCCGTCCCACGGCCAGGAAAATTTAGGTTTGGAGAAGGTTTAAAGGGTGAATAAAACAGAGTTTTATCGAATGAAAGTCGGGGTGGGAAGAAAAAAACGGAAACAGGTTTCCTCCGCAAGGCCAGAGTTCCCTGCTCCGGGCTTCCTGTCGGCCCTTGGAATCCCAGGTTCCGCACAGGAAGAGGAGGGCCAGGCTCCTCCCTGTTGAACTTCCTGCGGCTACACCTCAGTGGGCAGGCTGATTAGAGTTTGTCCAGGGACCCGCCCCCCCCCCCCCCACCTGGCTGTTTCAGTGGCACACACCTGTAATCTCAGTGCTTGAGAAGGTGGAAGTAAGAGGATCACTGGCAGGCCAAGGGATTGAGACCAGCCTGGGCAACACAGCAAGACTATCTCTCCAAAAAAATTAAAAAATTAGCCAGGCATGGTGGTGCGCACCTGTAGTCCTAGCTACTTGAGAAGCAGAGGTTTGAGGATTGCCTGAGCCCAGCGGTTGGAGGTTGCAGTGGGCACTGATCACACCACCGCTCTCCAGCCTGGGCAGCAGGCTGACGCCTCATCATCTCTGAAAAAAAAAAAAAAAAAAAAAAGAAACAGAGAAGAAAATCCCAGGAATCTCTAAGATGGTTTAAGTTTCATAATTTCTACATTTTGATAAAAATGAAGTTTAGGCTTCCTTTTCCACAGTGACTACTCTCTCCACAATGCAGGATTCATATCCTAAGTAACTGATTCTCTGAAACCTAAACATGAAAATCCACATATTTTTAAAGGGAAGTAAAAAAGTGCAATTAGACTTGAGCATGACCTAGAAACTTGTTCTTATGATTCTGAAAGCTTGTTTTGTAGAAGCCTCTGAGTTTTAGTTTATTTGAAAAAAAAAAATTACTATTGTCAAACATCCCCAAATTTTAACTTTATGATTGTGAATATTTCAGAGTGCACCAGCAACCTTACCACTGATGAAATCTTTATTAGCTATGGAATAAAATCCTTGATGAAAACCAGTTGCCCACAAATTGCTGGATATATATATCTATTAAAATTTTGATCAGTTTTTTTGTATCTCTTTTTACAATTGTATACACTTCTTAAAGTATTAGTAGGCACTAACATAACTTGTAGAAACTAAAAGTAGAAACTAGATTAGTGGTCACCAATAATTGAAAGTCTCAAAGATAAAATTTGCTCATTCCATTTCATTCATCCTAGTTCCTGTTTATGAAGACTCTTGCTTTTTTTGTTACATTTTGTTATAATTTATTTCAGCATATCATAAATAATCAGTTTCATCATAGTCCTGAAAACTAGGACAGTAGAAGGGTTTGTTCATGGTCAGATGAGCAAAGAAATTTGAGAAAAGGTAACTCATATTAATGTCTATTCCTGTGTAATTTGGGGGTTTGTGGCCATTCGTATCCTTCCCTTCCTAACAGTTGCTATTTGTTATTGTCTAATTTTTACTGAGCCCTATCCTCTGTATTAACAAGAGTAGTTGTGAGGAAATAATTTACCTTTCTCAAGTGTCTCCATGGCCAAAAATGTCTATGTAGAAAAAATGAACTTTATTTTTAGAGCAGTTTGAGGCTCACAGTAGTATTAAGCAGAAGGTACAGAGATTTCCCATTTACCATCTGCCCCCAAATCTGTGTAGCACCCATTCATTTTTAACCTTCTTCACACTAAAGTTTCTTATCGTGATTGGTTTAAGAGTGGTGATTTGGTTTTACCCTCTGATTAAGGGAAATGAAGTTGTACCAGGCATGCCATAAATTACACACTGCATTTGGATTACGTTGCTAGAATTTCTTAGATGACTTATCAGAATTTGAAAAGATGAATGTATTCTTTCATATTCTACAGATCTTTGCACAATCCAGATACTACTATATTAGAACACTGTACTTATACCCAACACTGGCCCAGATTCACCTTTTATGAAGCCCACCAAGCCTCATTTTAAATGCAAAATACTGTCTCTGGGATCTGTTGTCTCAATTCAAATCTGTGTTTTGATATAAATTGAATCTGATAGTGGTAAAGATTGCAGTCGTTTCGGGAAGTCTTACCTCGTGAGGAGGGAGTTGAAGAGAAATGGAGGCAAGATATGCCATGAAAGTTTAATTCTCTGTGTACATGTGATTTTCAGTGGTACTTCGAGAAGTAGATCTTTTCATAATTACATAAGTAACATTCAGAGTATGTGGTTACTCTTTATTGGGCATAAATGAGCTTTTAAATTTCTTGTTTACGAAATCTGTGGAGATTGACATATGGCAAATTATTCTTATCAGGTTTATCGGGACATCAGGTTCATCTTCACAACTTTTAACCTTCTCTTAGATTCCTTTATAAATAAGGTTTCAGAAGGTAGTCTCTGAACAGGTTTTATCCATTTCCCAAGCAGAGCTTATTTTCTCTGCATCAGCGAACTTGTCATGATAATCAACTTTTTTTGTCCCAACCATCAATCACTCTTGATTACAGCTGGGTAGAAGTTCTGTTCTGTTGATCAGCTCATCAGTGCACATAATATTACACCTGGAGGCCAGTACAAATCATCCCCCGAGGGGAAAAGCATTTTCCTTCAAGGCTTTTGTCGATGGTTTTATCATTTACATTTAGGTCTCATTGAGTTGTCATGTCTATCTTTGACTCTATCTTCTCTCTCATATAAAATATTCTACCAAAATAGCTCTCAAAGTTTGCTTGATTATTTGTGCTATATTGTTATTATTCTGCTTTTGCCTATTTAATTCAAAAAAAGGAGCTTATAATCTATTGTATTTTTATTATCGTAGTAAGCTTTCTTCAGCTTCTAACTAAATGCATATGAATTATAATTCAATGAATATTCAGTAATTCTGTAAAAAGCAGTGTAGCCTATGTATTACTAGAATGTTTGCAAGTCTAATTTTGTTTATTTTTAATGGTTTCTTAAGTTAGGTTTTTGTTTTATGTTTTGGCTTGGGCTAGGGAATATTTATCTTTAATTTTCATCTTATTTTAAGTAAAACTAACTAGCTATCTTCGTGGTTTAAAAAGACATTGAGAAGTAAATATTTTAAAATCAATTGCTCAAAATCACCATTACTCTTATGCTGTGTTTCTAGTAAAAATATTTCTTATTTCTCCAAGCCAACCCATATTTCTTAAGACTGTAGCATTATCAGAAAAGTTACTATAACAATGATAAAACATTATCATGGTAGAATATTTATTGGTTTCATAAAATATTTAAAATAAACATATGATTTTTAAAAACATTTAATATATTCTTTGTGTATTCCATAAAGAAACTGTTTTTCTCTTTCTTGTATTTTGTTGTATTTTCATCACTTTATAAAATCTGAAATAATAATTTAGAGAATCATTTTAACATTTAGAGTACAAAGTATAAAGAAAACTAGCATATGAAATTACTGAATAATGTGGATTTAATTAGAAATCATGTCCTTCTATTAAAAGGCCTAATTACAAAAATTAAAATTTCTTTTATGGTTGAACTGCCTATTTCAGTGACATATATCTATTTTTGATTGAAATAGGCCAATAGAGAGTTCTGAGTTTTTATTTGATACCAGCATTTAGATATTATTGGTTCTTAATTTAATCTGTGAAACAAAACCAGGGCAAAATGGCATCAATTAATGAGAAAGTTATCTATGTAGAAATGTATAAGCCACAAAGCACTGAATAGGCATTCAGTGTTTTGAAAAGCTGAGCTAAACATTCAGACTGGCTCACTGATGTCTCTGTGGTCTTGAATCTTCCTGGGATGGGAGTTGATCAGGTTTGTCAAGGGTTGCATTATTATTACGCAGGTTTAAAAATTAACTTCAATATTTTGCTGCACCCGCTCCCTTTGTTCCGTATAAGCAATCAGCAGACTGGGTCTTCACCTGAAAAGTGAATCTAACTCGTTCATCTCTTCTCAGACCAGAGAGACTAGTCAAATGGTTTACCACAAGGAACTTGTCACTTTAGCCCACAGTATGGTTTTTATACATGAAACAGAGCTTTTAAACTTTAGGCACAGTGTATGAGCTAATGCTTGACTTTGGATCACCCCAACATAAGTGGCAATGTTTGTATATTTATAAAACACTCAGATTGGCTGAAAAATGTATTTATGTACTTATTGTAGACAGTGTGATATGAAATGATAAGTCTTTAGTTTACATAAATAACTTAAAGAAGAGTTTCCCTTTCCCCACTCCATGCCCCAACCACAGTTTTTTCCCTCTGGAGATACTGAGATATGCAGTTCACATTGTATAATTCTATTAGCACATTACATGTTGGCAGAACATTTGATGCAGATTTAGGAAGTAACAGTGGTGGTGGGATCCAGTTTCTAAAGTTTTGACCCTGCCATCTCCTCTAACTTGAAATAAGTTGCTAATCTTTAAAATAAAAAATGCCAAGAACTAAAACCTCAGTGGAAGGAGAGATTCCACTGAAGTTATTTTATGTACAGATCCAAGTTTCTTTGGTTTTTAAACAAACTCCTATGTCACTGAAGAGTGTAAAAGAGTGAAAGTTAACACACAACTTATCCTATCTCATGAAGAGAGATATATTCTCTCAAAAGGGTTTCCAATTCTGCTTCACAGAAGAAATGTTTCTGTATCTGGAAATGGAGGGAGGGGAGTAAGTAGTTGTTATCAATACAGATGTCCAGATGACCCCCATATTTGTATCTCCAGCCAATTCTCTGCCTCGACTCCATACTCAGATATTTGCCTGCTCACTCAGTATCTGCACTTGTTTACCTAATAGATTCCTCATACCTAAAACCTCCAAAACCAAAGACTGTATCTCAGTCCTCCAAAACCAGAGAACATTCCTCTTATGGCAACTCCATCCCTCTGGTTCCACTGGCTAAACATATTGGAGTCATTCTTACTCCTATTTCACACGCTAGATTCAATCTCACACAATGTTAGATATACCTCCAAAATATATCCAGAATCTGACTGCTTCTCACCATCTTCATGCCACCCCTTTGGTCCAAGCCACCATTGTCTCTCATCTGTATTATTGTAAAATTCTTCTTAATCATTCTTCCTGCTTCTACTCCCTGTGTTCAGCATTTTAAAAATATAAGCCAAGATCAGGTGGCTTTTCTGTTGAAAATCTTCTAATGGTGCTGCATTTCACTTAGATTAAAAGGCAGAATCCCTAGATTTCATAGGCCACGCAGCTCTATGAAACATGGCCTCTGGGAGCCTTTTGTGCTTCATCCTCTCCCACTGCCCGCCTCACTCACTCCTTTTCAGCCTCACTGGCCTCCTGGCCAGGTCCAAGACTATGTGAGGCACCGATCTTGGTTGTGAAATTTAAGAGGGTTCTAGAAAAACTCAGTAATCTAGACAAATAATATTTTAATAAATATTTAAATGATAAAATTAGCAAGCTGTGGCCCATGAGATAGCTGCCTGCTTTTGTAAAGGAAATTTTATTATAATAAGGTGAGTAAGACAGGGTTGTACTAGCACAGGGTCACATCCTGTCTTTTTAAAAAATGTTGGGCTGGGCATGGTGGTTCACACCTGTAATCCCAGCAGGTGATTACAGATGCCTGTAAGCCGAGGCAGGTGAATCACCTGAGGTCAAGAGTTCAAGACCAGCCTGGCCAACATGATAAAACCCCGTCTCTACTAAAAATACAAAAATTAGCCAGGTGTGGTGGCAGGCACCTGTAATCTGAGCTACTTGGGAGGCTGAGGCAGGAGAATCGCTTGGACCTAGGAGGTGGAGGTTGCAGTGAGCTGAGGTCGCGCCACTGCACTCCAGCCTGGGTAACACAGCGAGACTCCATCTCATAAAAAAAAAAAAAAAAAAAAATGTTGATATTTTGTTCACCATGAATTTTTGTTTTGAACTGATTTTAATTTTTTAAGCTATAGCATTAAAATGTTATTCATCTTGATTACTTAGTTTTTTAAGTATCCCTGAAATTTGCTTCCTTGACAAGTGCTACATTAACCTTACTGTAGTCATGACTCTGTCCTTACTACACCTTGAGTGCACCAGACTCACTCTTTCCTCTCAGCCTTTGCACTGACTCTTCTCTCTGTCTGGAATACTCTTCCCTCTGATTTCTGCATGCTTTGCTTCTTCAAGCTATACTCAAGTGTCATCATCTCTTGATGCTTACTCTGGCCACTGTGTTTAAGATTCAGACCCCATCATCCCCACTTTCCTTACCTGATGGTTTTTCTCCTAAGCACTAATCTCGTTTTAATATTCTACATAATTATTTATTATGTATATTGTCCAACTCCAATTAGAAGTTAAGCTCTATCAGGGCAAAGATTTTTGCCTGTTTGGTTCACTGTTTTATCTAAGTATTAGAGCATTGCTTGATATATAGTGCTTAATAAATACTAATTAAATGCATAAATTAACGACCAAATAAATATCATGATGCTTACCAGTTATATACATCCAAGCCTTCTTTTATTTAAGCTCTAAAATATTTCAGCCCTCCCCAAGTTGGGCTTCCTCCTCTTTCCAACTCAAACCGTAAAAGCTTACACCCCATGACAATAAATGGAGACAATCTTAGGAGAAATGGGAGAAGCTATCTTTGCCCCAATTCATTCTTGGTAAAGGAATGTGGTCTTCTTCCTGTGAGCTTACTCCATTTTCTGATATCATAATATTTTATCTGGTCATGGACATTAGTTTTATAATGGATCCAGGCTTTTCTTAACATCTTAGCACTAAGCATATTGCTAGAGTCCTCCATTACCTACTTCATCAACAAATAAGATGAATACCTGGTGATAAATTCCCAATTGTCAGTTAGGGAAATAGTAAAATGAAAGAGACGTATATTTTTTTCCAAATAAGTTGTTACTGTTTAATCATTAAGAAAGTTTTGGATAATCAAAGGCTTTGGCAGTGCCTAACCTTGTAAAATATAAGAGAATATTTGTTAAACATAATAGATCCAGCTCCATCTTCTTGTTAGGATTGTGGGGAATCCAGGATATTTTCCTCATCCCAGTTAAAGCCCCACTCTGTCTACCACAGACTCATGCAAATTAGTAATATAGACAGTTGTGTATTTAAGAAAACTCCTGGTGACTAGTGATGGGATGGGATCAGAGGAAAGCAAGACCTAGAAATAAGTGTGGCTAGACATACCTTTTTGTTTTTCCCTTTGTGGAGGTTAGCTCATGTGAAACCGTGGGCACATGTGAAAGTGGCTAGTTAGATCTGTGACATGGTTTAAGAGAGCTTCTAGACTGATACTCAAAGCTAAATTATGTAGACAAATTCATCTGCTTTACCAAAAGAGCCATGCTGAAAGAATGAAAAAAAAATTGCTAAGTGGATATATCTTCCTTTTTCTAATCTTTTACTCATGAGAGCAATTTCCTCTTATTCTTATTCTGATAATTCTTCAGATTGGTTTGAAGTTTCACGATAATCATTCTCTATGCCTAACAAAACAAGAGCAGATAGAGATGTACGTTTTTCTGTTGCTTTAACTCTGGCAGTTGCCATGTGATGTGATCTTTGTAGATGTTGCTCAAAACCCAGGTTTCTTCAGTAAGCAACTTCCTAACAACCAGGACTGTGTGCTTTCTAAGATTTCATTCAACTAAAGAGAGGAAGATCAAAGGTACTGAAAGAATCAGTGAATTTTTCGTGTATTACATATGCTAGAAGGTCACCATTAGCTGGCAGTTAGATGAATAAAAAGGAAAAAGAAAAAGGCTTTATCAGCTTTAATTGATCATTCATACCTAGAGTAACATGATTCTTTAGAAGCAGGATCAGTGATAGGTACTGACATTGCTACTTCCTTGGCATCACAAAGAATTCTAGGCAAGTTGTTATATTGTTATGTTCTTCAGATGATTTAGCCTATAGTTAGTACAGTCCTAAATGCTAAGAAGATATTATATTCCTGTTGCTGTGTTCTTTAGATGATTTAGCCTATAGTTAGTGCAGGCCTACATACTAAAAGAACATTATCTGAAACTTATTATAGTATTTCTTGTGATCTCAATTTTACTTATGTAGAAAAGAGAGTTGAGACAGATTTTAAACACCTGGACTTTCTTTCCATAGACCTCCAATAACCCCTATAAGGACAATTGCTCAAAAGAAAAACACAAATAGCAGCTAAATATTTCTTACTCCACAATACCAGAGGACATCAGGGTGTCTTTCATGAACTGTTGCTTCAAAAGCCATCCATCACTGGCAACAGTTTTCCCATAGATTAAAGACTAGATTTGCATTCTAAATGATTTCTTTCCAACAGCTGCTGTAAGATAACTTGGCTGTAAGTAAAGAGTTTGCATTTGATCAGCTTCCAGTGAAGATCATAAAATTCAGCTTGGCAACAGAATTTAGGAAAAGAGGTCTCCTCAGCCCAGCTGTGCTTATCCGAGTTAGCAGCATGCGTAAAAGCATTACTCCAGCCCTCTACTTTTCCGGTCAGCTTGGGAGTGATTTGCCACTGATGAAAGTTCAGTTTAGTTCCAATTTTTTTGTGTTTGAAGAACTGAACCACCTTTTGTTGAGTATTTGTGTTGTGTGCGTCGTGGTGATTATATTAAGTCAGCTACAGTAGACGTCTTAGAGTGTTGATGGAACAATCTGTTCAAAGCTGTGGGTTTTCACTTGGTAAATCATAGCGATGAATGTTTCAGTTTTGCACCTAGTCTACAGTGCAAGTTCAGATGAGAAAGGAGTTCTTTTCCAGGTTACTATTTGCTCCAGCTTTGTGAAATGGAAATGTAAAGGACTTGGATTATTCTAATTCTAGTCTTAATACTTATTAGATGTGTGATTTTGAGTAAGTTTATTTTTTTTAACTTCTGTGAGTCTCAAATTCTTGTATAATGAAGACGATTATACTGCCATATAAGCTGCCTCTAAAGATTAAAGAAGGGTATTGTAAGCAAAGCAGAAGATTCACAGTAAGTATTCAGTTTTAATTTTCTTTCCTCTTCATATTTGATATTGGCATCAAAATAGAAAAATTGTTCATACTTACCATCTTTCTAAATCACAAATTAGGTGACTATGGCAAAGATTGCTAATGTCTGATACTTCTCTTTTGTCTTCAGTACTATAATGGAATGTTAATTGGGCTCTGCCAATATAGTCTCTCGTTTTGGTTAATTTAACTCTTCCTTACAGTAGAGATTTGAACATGGATGTCCATTAAATAGTCTTTTAAAAATGTAGGTAGATGGTGTAAATTAATTCTAGGAGCAATTTATGATTTTACTTTGTAACTGACAGGTTGATTTTGGGTTTTCTGTCTCTTCCTTTCTAATCCTAATTCTAATCTAATCTTGTGTAATAAATACAGGCTTGACCTAACATTTTTCATAAATGATATCTATTGAATTGCTGTTCAGGTATCTAATAGTTGGCATTTTGAGTCATATAGATGGGTAATAAATACACAACTATAGTTATGTATTAAATTTATATGCCATCGACATTCACCAAAGGTTTTCATTCTATAGGATTAATGGAACATTGCTAGAGTTCAAATACTGAGTGCACCAAAAGTTTATCAAAGAGAATTGGCCTTTATCTTCAAATAAGAAAGTTGGTATGGGCAAAAATAAAAATAAAAATAAAAGGCATTTTCCAAATGTTAAGCAATCACTTAGTACTTGTGGTTTTCTAAGTGGGGAAAAGTTTCTTGTGTCAGCAGTTCATTCGACGGGCCAATGATGAAGTGACTTTCTCTGCTCATGTTAAATGGTGACGTGCTTATTTCCAGTCCATTGGGAAGATTTAGAGCTGCGATCTACAAGGCAAGGGCCACATGCTCTTTCACTCACTCATTATTTGGTAGTACATCAGTAATTTCAGGGACCTGTGATGGCTTGTGGCCTTGTTTGTCACTGTAGCTTTATGCATAACTTGTCAATTTATGGCAGTGATTATATATCCATCTTCATGGAATACACACCCAGGGTTTGAATTAGAAGATCTTTAACCCTCAGATTTCTGGACCTGTGTGAAGCAGTTGCATGAACTCTCTAAAATCAGAGGCAAGTGATATTTTGGAGTGCCAGACGATGAGTTTTAGAAGCTATTTGTCTTTGTAAAATGCTTTGATTTACTACCTTAAGTGTGTTTCTTAAATACAACGGTACCTAGAATAGCATTTGGCCATCATAGGCATTTAGTAAGTGCTGAATGAACTCTATATAAGCTAAAATGAATTGGTGACAGATAAACAGAAACATGAAACAGAATATAACCCTAAAAGTTACTAGATCTGTTTTTTTTGAAATATTATTCAGCATATTATATTATGGGCAGGTGAAATATGTACACTTTTGTACAAAGGCTGCCTGCATTTATTTCAATTATGGGGTACAGATGGTTTTCTTTTTATTTTTCATAAAGCTTTGAAATTTACATTGGAGACAACCAGAAGGAAACTAAAATGTTCCATTCTCAAAGACTATCTTGAAATCTAATTAGCAGAAATCCATATTCAGCTAATTTTGATATTGAATAAACCAAATGTTTGCAATTTATATAATTCATCACTCTGTATTCTCCCGGCCACATTCATCTTTTCAGGTACCTTCCCTCCCCCACACTGATATATTACGATGCTATTTTGTTGCATAAATAATAAGGGTTTATTATGTAACAATGAAGGAGTCCAAAGGTAAGAGGGTTTCAGGGTTAATTCACCAGCTCATGATCTCACCAAGGACCAGAATGCTTCCCATCTTTTTGCTCTTCCTCCCCTAATTCTAAACCTTCCCTCATGGGTGAAAGATGACTGCAGCAGCCCTTGACATCACAAGCAGACCTAACCACATCCAAAGAAGGAGGTGCATTATCTCCCATAACTGGTGCTCTCTCTCTCTCTCTCTCTCTTTCTCTCTCCCAACTTTATTTTTAGAGCAGTTTGAGGCTCACAGTAATATTAAGCAGAAGGTACAGAGATTTCCCATTTACCTTCTGCCCCCAGACCTGTGTAGCTTTACCCATTACCAATAGTCCCCTCTAGAATGGTACATTTGTTTCAATTGATTTACCTACACTGACATATCATTATTACCAAAGCCTGCAATTAACTTTAGAGTTCATGATTGTTGTCGTATATTCTATGGGTTTGAGCAGATTTAGAATAATATTTGTTACCATATTTTACAGAATAGCTTCATTGCCTTAGACGTTCTCTGTGTTCCACCTTTTTATCTTTTCTTCCACTCTAACCCTTGGCAATCTGTAATGTTTTTACTATCTTCATAGTTTTGTCTTTTCCAGAATGTCATGAAGTTGGACTCATACAGTAGGTAGCTTTCTCAAATTGGCTTCTTCCACTTAGTAATATGCATCTATGACTTTTAATGGCTTGATGGCTCATTACTTGTTAGCATTGAATAATGTTACATTATCTGGATGTAACAGTTTGTCTCTCTGTTCAAATACTGAAGGACAACTTGGTTGTTTCTAATTTTTAGCAATTGTGAATAAAGCTGCAATAAATTTATATATGCAGGGTTTTTTTCTCTTGGACATAAGTTTGTACCTCTTCAGAGAACACGATTGCTGCCTTACATGATAAGAGTATGTTTAGTTTTGTAAGAAATTGACAAACTCTTTTCCAATGTGGCTGTTGCATTTTACATTTCTACCAACAATGAATGAGAGTTCCTGTTTCTCCACATCCTTGCCAGCATTTCATGTTGCCAGTGTTCTGAATTTTGATCCTTCTGATAGGTGCACAATATCTCATTGTTTTCATTTGCCTTTTTTTAAAAAAGTGTTAAGTGGCAGTGTAGAAATTCCCCAAAAGTATCATAATCTGTACCAAGATTGCTCTATGTATCATAATATTAACAGCTTCCTGGGCAATAATATCTATAGCTATCATGTATTATGAACTTAATGTTTTAAAATTCACTGTTTTCTTTAACTCTTATGGTTGTCAAGTGTGGGTCTCAGGTCAATTTTTTTTTCCTTTTGGTTTGTTTTTTTAGCCACTACAGCCCTAGGATTTAACACAGTGTTTAAACATGGTATGGATTCTAACAACATTTGATGTAAGAACAAATGCATAGATAAACATGGATTGTTTTTTCTGCTCTTCTCTTGGTCTCCTAACACCCCAGGACATTGTTCCCTTTGTGCTTCTGTCAGAGGTGGTGCTCTCTTCCTTCTTCTTTTCCTTTAGGTGGACATAGAGCAGTGATGGGCACTGTTAGATTTTGCATCCTCTAGTCTCTGGAGTGAGGACTTCGAAACTCAGTTTTCTTAGAATGACACGTCTACGAAAGAAAGCCTTGTTTGATCATGCTGAGGGTCTCTTTTAACATAACTCTCGTAAGTTATCATGAAAACACTCTTAGTATGTTTCTTCCTACCTTCCTAAGATTACTAGTATTTTCTCCTCCCATTAGCTTAATCCAAAGCTGATTGGAGGCAAGTAGTTAAGGTCTCCCAAAGAGCATGAATCTGGGAGTTTGGTAAAGAAAAGTTATTCCTTCTACAAAAACGTTCTAATGTGATATAGTAAGTAAATCAGAGACCCAGCATGGAGACTCCAGTACTTCTCCCTAAAATGTAGTCTTTGCTCAAGGCACCGAAATTGTGCTTCTCTAATTTGATCCTCACAAAGCAAAGAAGAGCTTTTTGTGTTACTCCATTTGCATTGTTGTAAAGAAATACCTGAGGCTGGATAATTTATAAGGAAAAGACATTTATTTTAGCTCACAGTTCTGAAGACTGTACATAAAGCATAGTGCCAGCATTTGTTTCTGGTGAGGGGCTCAGGAAATTTCCAATCATGGTGGAAGGTGAAAGGGGAGTGGGCATGTCACATGGCAAGATAGGAAGTGAGAGAGAGGAGGAGGTGCCAGCCTCCTTTAAACAACCATCTCTTGCATGAACTAATAGAGTATTAACTCACTCTCACCAAGGGGATGACACTAAGTCAATCATGAGGGATCACCCCATCATGACCCAAACACTTCCCACTAAGTGCCACCTCTAACACTGGGGATCACATTTCAACATGACATTTGTTGGGAACTCACATTAAAACCATATCACTTTTTCTGCAATAATTTTTCAAATGAAGAAACTGAGATATGGAGAAAAGTAACTTGGTTAAGGTCATGTAATCCATAGAAAGGAAAGCCAAAATTTAAACTCAGGACCAGTAAATACAAACTTAATTTCATTCCGTTTTACTTAGAGTAAGACTTAATGACTAATGCTCAGCTCCTAGACCTGTGGTTTGTGATCTTCTAGCTTGTGTTAAGATTTTAATGAAGAGTTATGCTATCTTTACCTTTACTTACCTACTGCAAGGCAATGTTTCTCATCTTGAACGTTTGCCAAAGGGACTTAAGATCCATAGATAAAATTTATGTAAGATGGAAAAAAAAAATCACAAGATCATCTTTAGGTCTCCTGAAAGTAAAGACAGAAGTGATTTTTTTTAAAAAATCTTTCTAAATTATGATGAGAAAGGACAGCCAGGAAAAATGAAGAAGGATGAAAAAGCTGTACACTTGAAGAGTTCCTGAAATAAAAGTAGTTTTTATTTTTGACATACATTATATTAAGATCTTGGAGAGTTTTCATCAATCATTTGCAAGTCTCCTTAGGAAGTCACAGGGTCTTTTTATTTATTTGGTCAAAGTCAAAGAGAATATCAGAAACCCAAATTCGATTACACTGTGGCACAAAGACACTACCTGGCTTTCCTGCAATGGTAACAAAACCCCACAGTCATATTCTATCTCTGTTTTCAGGTAGAACATTTGAGAAACTGGTTATGCCAACCATACCAAGTAATATTGACTCAGTAAGAATTGACAAAAAAATATGGAAAAAGTGATTTGGGTTTATCCACAAAAAAAGAAATGGAAAAAGTGATTTTGGTTAGTCCAGATCTGAGGTTCAGCACATCTTCTAGGTGTTACTTTACTCTAGTCTTTCTAAAGAAATACTCAAAAGAGGCCTCCAAAAATATATGTTATATTCTTCTTTTTCTTAAGGCCATAGAACTTGTAGATTTTCAGAGCACTTTGATGCTTCATTTAGACAAAGATCAGCTAAAATGAAATTTTACAGACTTCATTGTTTCCGTATGCTCATGAACTCTCTCTTCTTTACTTTGGCTGAGAACTCTGTTTTTCCAGGGTTAGAGCATAATAGCAAGTAGATGTATTTGTTAGTTTCATGTAACTCTGGCTACTGTATAAATCAATCAAAAGATCCATAGTGGCTCTAACAAATTAGATACTTAAGTTTTGCTCATGTAATATCCAAAATAAGAGTTTTTGATCCATTGAATCAAATGTTTTGATCCATTAGATCCATTTGATCCACCACAACTCTTTTATGTGGCGATTGAGGAATCCAGGACCTTCCATCGTATTGTTTTAATATATTTAATGGGTAGCTTCCAAGATTGGTGCATTTGTCTGCATCAAGCAAGCAGAAAGGAAAGGGCCAGGAAAACTACACTTAGGAATTTTTAGTGCATCAGGGCTGGACATGTTGCAGATCCTGTTCACTGGCACTTATTTCTATCGCTCAGTCATGTAGCCAGTGAACTCTAAGAGAAGTGTAGTCTGGCTGTGTGTCATGGAAGAAGAAATGCATTTCTTTTATATGCCCCTGAGATCATGCCCCACGAACTAACTAGAATATTTTACATTTTTTTTTTTCTATTTAGTTTCTGGTGTAAAAGAAGAAAGTGGGAATTATACTCTATCAGAAAAGTACTTCTATTTTATTTTCTCTCCCCTTTCTGGACCTATTTCTCATTCTGAAGAATATCTGCATTTAAGACAGAAATATTTGAGAAATTCTTCATGGTGCAATGAACTTTGGAGACAGGGAGACCTGGTTTCAAATCTCGCCTCTGTCATTTACTACTTGTGGACCTTGGGAAATTATTTCAACATTGTGTTCCTTAGTTTCCTCATCTTTGAAATGGGCATAATAAAATCCAACTTGGAGGAAAAGTATGAAATTTACATAAAGTCATTTAAATAATACATAAAATATATTCTTTGGAAATTTTGGAAGCCATTATTAGGATATCTTTATGCTCTTAATGCTCACGTGAAAATCCATGAAAAGGATTTGTATTAGTTATGTTAACACAAAGCTGCGATGACAAATATGCCCTAAACTAGAGAGGCTTAGAAGAAATAGTTTATTTTCTTTTACATAGTTTTTCTGCAGTGAGCATTCTGGTTTTCAGGCCATTCTGCTCCGTGAGGTTTTGGTGATTTAGCAAGTCATGGCCATTACAGACACTAGGGATACTGAAGACCAGAGGAAAGTCAATCTTAAAATACTAGTCTGTGGAGGAAAGCCTAAAGTTAATGATATTTCTATGGATAATTAAGATTTGACTCCTCTATAGTCTTTAACAATTTAAAGATAACCAATAAATCGTTCTATTCAGTAATTTGATGATAACCTTTTCTATAACCTTTCTATTAATATTTTAGGAATAGAAAAAAATTCCTACTGGAGGTGAAATGAATTATGTTGGGTATATAAACAAAGTTCGGGGCCTAGTTGAGAACTGCACCTTCATGTTTATAGCTTGTTTCTAACTGTACAAAGGTATAGCACTTCTCCCTAAGAATGGTAACCATCATGAGGATGTAAACCAAGAAATCTTGGTCAAATGAAGAAATGTTGAAGACGTGGTTAATGTAACAGTATGCATAGTGTGATTCATTTTTTCGTATAATAATATGTAATTATCATTCAACAAATAGATACCGAGCACCTACTATGTACCTACTGACAGAAAAAAATATCCCTGAAAGTCTGAAAGAATTAACACTGGATAACTAGTTTATAAGTTACTTTATATTACACCTTTTCCTTATTTGTACTTTTAAGATTTTCTACATCATGGATTTTTTTTTTTGAAAAGAGTGAAAGTATTTAAGGTAACTTATTAATGTTATTAAAGATATTACCTCATCTTTGTGCTTTTCTAAGTGATGGAATCAAATGCAGATCTGTTTCCAGATACTCACTTATAATATGGAAATACCTATTAGTAGTGCTAAATAAGATAATAGTGCTCAGTTAAGAACGATCGTGTCAGATGGGCGAAGTTTGCTTCTGGACGCCACTCCAATTAGCTAATTCATGACCAAGCATTCAGATCCTTTATTTCCTTTCCAAAATCTATTGTTTTCAAAACCTATTGTTCCAGTGAATGAATTAGCATTTAATTGTCCTGTCTTGTATGACAGTTACCAATAATACACATGTTGCGAGATCTAATGGACACTTCTACACCCTCCTATCTGTTATAGCAGCAGCAGTCAATAGTGATAAGCATTCCCTTCCAGAAGCTCTTATCACTCTTGCTTCCATGACACTAGATTTTTTGAGTTTTTATCCCATCTCCATGGCTTCATGTTCTACATCTCCTCTTCTTGCACCACTTTTGCAATAATGTATATATAGATATATTGCTATGTCACAGGCAGAAACATTGCCGCATGTATAAATATCTAACTGAACAAATATATAAACAAATCTAGTCTTTAGTGCAGAGGAGTGACACTTGAACTAATAGCTCAAGTTTTAGGAAATGGAAGAGCAATGAGCAGAGGCACCTGTGTAGCCCTAATGCTTGGAAGTTTGTTTGCAGGACCAGCCCTGCAAAGGTGAAAACACAAGTACAGATAAACAACTTCAAGGAACAGGCACTCCACAATTCCTTATCAAAAACTAAATTTTGGAATAATTTTACAGACTTCATGCTTGATTTATCTTAGTTTCCATGCAGCTTAAATCACTGAATCATTCTCGAAGTTCTTTTGTTGCTTTAACACATTAAATTAGCTAATTACAGCTGAATATGTAGTGGAAAATAGCATCTGTTTACAGTATAATAATACAAAAAGTACTTACCAGTAACAGAAAAAGGGGCAATTTGCAAAAGCTAATCATATTTGTGCACTTGTCTACAAAAAGTAAATTGTTAATGTATGCCCCAGGGGAAAAAAAATCACTTGCTGGTTTAGGAAATGAAAGCAACGATATTAACGACATCACTTAGACAACCACTGTATTTCAGATTGGAATGTCTCAATTTATCATAAAATATAGATGTTTACTAATTTTTTTTAACTAACTTTGACTATGGTAAATTCAAACAATTTGGAAATTAAAATATCATAGAAAATCAGATGGTCTAAAAATTTTTTTAATGTCTGCAATGTCAAAATTTTAATAATTCTTTTTTTTCTTTTTTTTTTTTTTTTTTTTTTGAGACGGAGTTTTGCTCTTGTTGCCCAGGCTGGAGTGCAATGGCGCGATCTCCGCTCTCCGCAACCTCTGCCTCCCAGCTTCAAGCAATTCTCCTGCCTCAGCCTCCCGAGTAGCTGGGACTACAGGCATGCACCACCACACCCGGCTAATTTTGTATTTTTAGTAGAGACAGGGTTTCTCCATATTGAGGCTAGTCTCAAACTCCTGACCTCAGGTGATCTGCCCAACTCGCTCTCCCAAAGTGCTGGGATTACAGGCATGAGCCACCGTGCCCGACCCAGAATTTTAATAATTCTTACTTAGAGAAAACTTTTTTCTTCTTCATTGCTAACAGCAAATGCCATTGGAAAAAAAAATACATGCCAAATGCAGTCTCTCTTTGGCATTTCTTCCTCAAATCATTGAATATACCTTTAAGAGGTCAATTTAAAAACTGAAAATTAATATCTGAAAATATTGAAAAAGCATAAAGCAGAATTTTAGAAATCTCACTGAGTTGCAGCTTTTTGTATGTTTCTCCACATTTAGAAGCCGGGGGTGCTTACATTTTGTAATTATTGAGACTTTTAAATGATATATTTATAAGATTATAAAAAATACATGATTTACCGAATGGACCCTTTTTTCTCTGGTTGTCACAGACAGCAATGAATGGCACATTCGTAAGATCATGTAGTGGTGTCGTTTTCTCCCCTATATTTATCAGGGAGAAAAAGAATTCTATGTGAAGTTAATCTTTAAATTCCCTTTCTCTAGATGCTGGGGTGAAACCTATTCAACTAACAGTCTTAGTTCAGATATGTTAATAACATTCATTAAGACAAAGCTCTCTTTTATATCTAGTCAGCCCTTGATTAATACCCCCATCCTGCCTTCCTGCGTTTGACCTCCCCTTTATAAGATTTCCATAAATGTTAATTCCATCCACTACAATTTTAACTCAGGGAGAACAACCTTAATGCCAGGTTTGGAGGACAACTCACTGTAGCCTTCTATAGTTGGACTTTACGAATCCCCATTTTGCTGTTCTAGTGATAGGACTTTTATCCTTGTGAATTTGGCCTCTAGAGACCAAATTCTGAGAGACGATTTTCTATATACGGAGAGAAATATGTTAACTTTCTAGTTAACTTACTTTAGTGTGAGGATGAAAAGAGAATGATTCATTCTTTGTTTGGAACTTTAAGATCTTAAGCACTTTAAGAAAAGACTTAGACTTTTTTAAAGCTAAGTGATGATGAAGTCCAGTGAAGAATTTGGAAATATGTTGTCCCATAAATGGTCAGTTGGAGTCTTAGTTCACACATTCAAATGTTGCAGCTGATAAAGGATTGTGTTTCAGTAGTTAAACAGGAAAATTCTTTTTATTTGTCTTTCAAATGACATTTCCCAGTGGCTTCAGTTACCATCTGTTGCTGATTAATGTCCCAATTTAGCTACAGCCTAGAATTCATCTCTAATCTACAGATCACATAGCTACAGAGCCCACATTTTACTTAGGTGTTTTTAAGGATCATTAAACTCAACATATCCTAACCCAATTCATGCTCTTTCCCCAAACCTTGGGACTTCTTTGAATATCAACCATTCTGGGAAATGAAATCTCCAATCGTGCATTTGCAAGAGGCAGAAACCCGCAAGGCATCTTTGAGACCACCCCTCAAAATTCATCATCAATTCTGAAAATTTTTAATTTACATATTAGCCAAATGATTACTCATTTCTCTGTTTTCACTGTCATAATCAAATTCTTAGATGTGGCCATCTCTTACTTGTGCCACTATAATGATCCTTTTACCTTTCACTCCTTCCCCAGTCTTGCCCTCCTCTTCTCATCTAGACTCCCTGCCCATGCCAGAGTGATGTCATACAAATGCAAACATGTTTCTTTTTTTAAAAAAAAAAAAATTTGCACAGCCTTCCAGGTTAACAGAATAAAGAACATAATCTTTAAATGAACCTACAAACTTTGTGCAAGAGCTGACTTCTTTCCCCATCACGTGCTTTGTATTCCCAAGGATACTTCCTAATGTCTGAAAGCTTCACATTTGGGGATATAAACAAAACATTGCATAGTCTTTTTTATTTTGTTTAGCATATCAACATTAGTTTATTGGAATAGGTACTGAAAAATTGAAGAAGACCCTCAGATAGAGTGATGCTCATAATATTATTTAATCCGTTTATGGGCCTGTGATAGACTGAGTGAAATTATATGAGTTAATTGTCACAGAAATCAATAATAATTCCTATGCACTAGTCTTATGTCCTCTGAAGGATAAGCCACTGTGAAATCACATAATAAGGTTATTTATCATTGCACACTCTCTTTTGGGTTGAGAAGTGGGGCTACAAGTTTGGTTTCTGGAGTTAGACTTCAGTACAAGTTCTCTTCTGTTCATACTCTGTGGTTAAGCTGCTCTAGCTCTTAGATTCTCAATCCACCCATCTATAAAATTCCCATGATAGTTGCAATTCACTCATAGGCTTTTAAAAGGAATAAGTGAGAATATTCATATCATGTATTCATCACTTATTCCACATGAAATATTCATATCAAGCCTTCAGCTCACTACCTGACACATTGGAGTGTTCCATAAATGCCTCACACAACCACCGTGTGACAGAATAGCAGCATCTCCTTAATACATTTATGACACACTAAACTCTTCCTCCAAGAATCACCCTGGGAAAAATTCCTCTGGCCAAAATCCTACCAAGGACAACTAAATACTATTGGTGGATAGTGTGCTGTTAACACCTAACTAAACACTAAACTCTTTGGATTAGAACTTTCTTGCTGACACAACTCACCTACACCTGCCTACAGAGCCAGACAGAAAACATAAATTTTTTTTTCTTAATGCAATAGGAAAACTTCTAGCACAAAAGGAAATCAGTTATGTGTACATGTTCAGATAATTCAGGCTTCTAGAGTCATTGCCGCTGTCCCTTCCCAGCTTAACCTCCCTTCCTCCAAGAGTTAATCTAGTCCCCAAACCACTTCTTTCTGCAATTTTGGTTATATAAAAGTCGCTGGGCATGGTGGCTCACATCTGTAATCCTAGCACTTCGGGAGGCCGAGGCAGGCAGATCACAAGGTCAGGAGTTTGAGGCCAGCCTGGCCAATATAGTGAAACCCTGTCTCTACTAAAAATACAATAATCAGCCGGGTGTGGTGGCAGGTGCCTGTAGTCCCAGCTACTCGGGAGGCTGAGGCAGGAGAAATGCTTGAACCCAGGAGGCGGAGGTTGCAGTGATGAGCCAAGATCGTGCCATTGCACTCCAGCCTGGGTGACAGAGTGAGACTCCCGCTCAAAAAAAAAAAAAAAAGTTAAAACAAAAGCAATGCTTTCTGTGGGTCTACCAAATATTTTTCTAAGTCTGGGAGGAAAGCATTATTGAAGAAGTTGGATGATTTCCCCAGATTTTGCATATAAAATGTCCTACTTCAGAGATCTTTTTGGTCACAGGGTTGTCCTGAGATGGGGTCAGTTTGCTCAACTTTTCCTATTAAAAACATTTTTTTTCTTTTTTCTCCAAAACCATAATTTTCATAAAAGCACAGTTTATTCACAATTTTCATCCGTATCTAGATTTTCAGCCAGGGCACCAAATTGATTTATACAGAAGAACATTCATTTTCCTTTATTTTGGCCAAAATTGGTATTTATTCTCATTACAGGGCCCTATTCTATCCCAAGAAGCCATAGATACTTTGACATAATTTATCTTACTGAATTTGGTGAAGCTCTTGCCAATTATTCTAAGGGTTGGTGTCTTTTTCTCCTTATTTTCTATGTATTCTTTATGTAGCTGGAAGATTAACCTCTTTGCAAAAGAGTTACACATTTTTTTTCTAGTATTTTTACAAATTTATATTACTTTGCCTATGGTTTTTTTTATAGAGAAGTTTTTGGGGCTTTTTGTTTTATTAAGAGAAGGTATCTCACTCTGTTGACTAGGCTGGAGTACACTGGCTCACTGCAGCCTCAAATTCCTGGACCTAAGTGATCTTCCCACCTCAACCTCCCAAGTAGCTGAGACTGCAGGCACATGTCACCACACCTGGCTTTAAAAAAATTTTTTAGCAGAGTTGGGGGTTTTGCTTTGTTGCCCAAGCTGGTCTCAAGATCCTGGGTTCAAGTGATCTTACCACTGTGGCCTCCCGAAGTGCTGGGATTACAAGTGTAAGCCACTGTGCCAGGCTAGAAGATTTATACATGTAACTTAATCTTTTAATCAGACTTGTTCACCACTCTATCTATCTCTAATTCATCAGTACCTACAAGAGCATATGGTGTGCAGTAACTGTTCAATAGGTTCTTTGTGAATGAATGAACAGCTGAAGGAATTGAATATGGGTAGACTCCACCATAAGAGTTCAGGTTTTAGAGGTTACTTGTGGTTTTGTTCTCCAGCCTTTCTCAATGTAACCAAAGTGCCTTGGAGAACTGTGATGATGTTTAACACTGGCAAAACATTTGGCTCAACTGTAAGCCATTGTTTTGTGGACCCTGTGGATCTCATTAATAATTGAACATTTTAGAAGTGATCTTTGGGGCAAGTTCATAAAAGGAACAATCAGAACTATTCTCAGATTTATGAATTAGAGATTGCAAATTCTACAAAACTATAGAGGGAAGACCTTCTTTGACTTATGGAGGAGTAGGAAATTTAGTCTTTTACCCTAAGGTGTTCTTCAGCAAACACAGAGTATGTGTTATGTGACTATGTAGGGAGGAAATGTGTTAATGATGCCATATCCAATTTCTCTGTATTGGTTTTAGAGCATAAATATTTCATTTTAGAAATTTAAAAATGGTGTTAACAAAGGACTAGCATTTCCCGAGTACTGAAAATTTTTATGTGCATATTTAAAAGAATTTTGTCTTTTAGGTAACCCTTAAAATGCAGAGTCATCACTGGAATTATTCATTGTATTTCTCAGATTTAAAAAGAACCTGTTAGTTATTCATTTAAATATTTAAAAAGCAAAACAATCTCCATATTATTCCTTTGCTACATCCCTTGAAAAGAGAGTTCCCATAAATAGCACAATTTGTGTTTGATGGTAAGCTTCGTCCCAGAGAAAAAATAATAGTTTGTGTTTGTACCAGATGGTTTTCCAGCATTAAGTGCCATAAAAATCCCCTGAAGTGTGTTCAACAGATAAGGCGAAGTGCCAAAGAATGACAGAGAATTAAGTTAAACCCTGTTCACATACAAAATCCATTGAGACTCCATATGCATATTTCCATTTTAAAATCAAAATGTGAAATTAATTCAACATGAATTTAATAGGCAACTGTTTAGAGATGTATGATAGATCCTAGGGACAGGATGATGAGTAATATCAGGTTTTCCTCTCTCTGTTATGAGATCCACTCTCTGTCAGGAGAAACAGGCATTGAACCCTTCTTATGGCAGTGACATAAGTGCTACGATGCAGCCATACCTAAGACTACATGGAGAAAGTGGCATCCCAACATCTACCAGGCAAGTACAGGTGCTCCAGGCAGAGGGAACTCTTTATACAAGGGCTTAAAAATGATTCTTCTTGTAACGTTTTCCTTATGAAAAGAAAGTGAGGGGAGCTATTGCTTCTTTATCCACACTACACATGTGCTAGAGAGCAGACACTGGGAGTAGCAGAGAGGGGAGCATTTGCTGGAGGAGGAAATTAAGGATTAGAGGAGACGCACATTTTATTTATGCCAGGATATAAAACAAGTTTTTCTCTGCTGTTGATACAAACATCTATGGCAAGTTGACCTTTGAACATAATTAGAGTCAACATTTCTAATTCTTCCCCACCCTATTCAAATGGTGTGTGTCACACATGGAGCCAGGTATTAAGCTATGGGCATTCTGAAAGGATTTTGTACACGGGCTGAGCAGCTAGACAAAGTGGTTTCTCTGATTTTTCTCAGTTTTGTACAAACTTGACATTTTTGTGTTTCTGTCACTGGAGTTAAAATTCATTTAGATCTCTGATTTACAGAAAGCTCCAAAAAAGATTGAGCAAATTTTGCAGAGCCTCTCTTCCTTTTAGCTAGATTAGACTTGTGTGCTGGCTTCCAAAGCCCACTGCTATCCTTTGTTCCTCAATTAGGACTCCTCCCTTAGAGTTCAAGGAGATAGCTGTTTGAATTCAAGATATACAAAAACAAGGGTTTCTTTCATAATAGGAACCAGGCAGTAACTCTCAAATTAGCTTCTCTCACTCAGGTAAGCACTCTCTAATTTATCATTCACGTTAGATACTTGAAAACATTAAATACTTAATGTTTAGGAATCATGACGTTTATAGATGAGTTGAGAAGCTTTGAAAAGATAAGTGACCCCATCTAGACTATTTTTTTCACAGCCATGTAAGTACTTAGTGACAAAGTACTTTCTTTGCTTATAAAAATTAGTTACCAAATGTATCTGAGAATTTGTGACATGCTTCTCTTCCTTTTCTTCATTTGTATTTAGAATGTTTTTTTTTCCCCACCGAGTAGTGGTGGTGTATGAAAATCACAGTAATCTTGTGGTATTATCTTTTTCCCCCTTCCCCCCACTTTTTTTTTCTATTCCTGTAGCTGTTACTGTTCATTTCTGTATTGAAGAGTACAGAAGACGGGAATATATTTAAAGTAAAGCATCAATCACTTGAGCTCAAAAGAATACCCTTAATTGAATCATGTTTTTCACTCCGGGAAAAAATGCGAGTGAATATTCATTTTTATTCATAATGTAATCTTCTATTTACATGATAACTACACAATAACAAGTTGAAATGAATTATTAAATATTCTATATGGGGCATGTAATTAAGAAATAAAAATATCTATATCCTGTCTTTTTTTGCATTGCATAATTTGTATTCACAGCAGTAAGGAAAATTTATAACAATGAACTATTCTATCTTTAAATTTCTTCTTCAAATGTTTCATTAAATAGAGTAGTAGAGAAGACAATCTCTTGGCTTACCAACATGATTTCTGTTTGCCTGATGGCTAGGGAATTTTCTCAATAAAAAAGCCATAAGTATATAAGGAAAAAAATTAGACATGGCTAACACTAACTCAGTTTAATGCAAATGAAACAGTGGATTAGATACTTCTTATAGTGAAGTTTTAAGAGTTTGATACAGGGGTTGATTTTTGCTTATTATTACTGTCATTATTTTTATTGACAAGGGGTTTCCTCTAGCCCCTGCAAACTGGATCATAACAATGCATTCAATATAGAGATAAAAGCCATGAGATCAGGAATTGTCCTGCGACAATAATTACCTTGGAGAGAAAAGATAAAATCTGGAAAGAGAAAATCACGAGGACTTGGAAAGCACTCATATGTAATGTTAGAATTATAAGGATGTTTTCAAGGTTAATTTGCTACTTGAGTTCATCCTTCTTGGATAGAAGTTCCCCAAGTACACATGTATCTGAGTTATTTTTGACATGTTTTTAAGGAAAAAAACATTTGATAATTTTTAGGGGGAACAATATACATTGTTCACATAAAAATGTTCAATCTTCAAATGATTATACATTCATCTTAGAAAGCCTGGACTTCAGCAAGAAGTGCCAAAAGAAATGGTCACTTTGGGAGTAAAATGCATTTATACTTAAGATGAATAGTTTTTAAACTTTAGAGTTAACCAAATCATCTGCAGGGCTTGTAAAGTACCCATTACTGAGCCTCCCTCTCCGTTTCTGATTCAATATGTCCAGGATGGAGACTGAGAATTTATATTTCTAACAGTGTCTCAAGCCCATGCTGTGATGTTAAGATTGCTGGTCTGGTGACCAGAGTTTGAGAACAAATGCTTTATATGAATGTTAAATGAAGCTGAGAGTTGAGAATCATAAAGTTAAGATGAGTAAGAATTTGGAAATCTTCTGCTGAACTGGTATATACAAAACTGATATTCCAATTATTCAAAAAGCCACTGAGTAATTAGAATGCATACTGATCTTCACCCATATGGCTGCACCTGTTCATGTGACTTAACTAGTCAGATTGAGTGGGTGTATGCAACTACTCTCTCAGGTTCCAATCAGCCTAGCTGTACTAACTCTGATTGGAGGTGGGGAGCTTTCAGAGTGACTCAAGGGCCAATTATATCCTTTCAAATTCAAGGTTTATTGCAAGGCTTTCACACACCAACAATTATGCAAATACATTTAACACACACAGACAGTAATAAGAAAAAAAGGGAATAAATTACTGATGAGTAGCTCAGGAAACCAACACATTGCTGGCCATGGGTTTGGGGTGTTGCAGAACTTAGGCAGAAAGGAGGCCTCAGCTTTCTCACCAGCAGAGAGTCTGCAGGCATCTTAGCCCTGGTCAGTTTCTTTTCTGTTTCTACGACTCTTCACAGGTGTGTTCATGGCCATTATCTCGGCAGTCTTTTGGCTTCACTTACTTGCCAAGTCTCAGGGTGTCCGGACACAGCAGGTGCTACTTTATCCCCTCAGTCTACCATATATGTCTTTATAACTTTGAGGGGTCAGCAATTTAACTGTGGGCTGAGTCACTTGTCATAAGTGACTCCATTTTGAGACATTTAGGATCATAAAACAGTAATATATATTATCAACATTTAAAAAAGATAAAAATTTAAACCTTTTTTCCTGTAATCATTTAAGATTTTAGGATATTATATTTTATCTGATAATTTTTATCTCTGACATAATCTAAGCTAAAATTTAATAAATTAGGTTTTTTTAAAAAACAAAAAAAGGAAAAATAATTTCAGTTGGCTGAAATATTCTCTTCTTCCCCCAAGGAGGATGGTGATATCTCTAATAACCACTCGTTTTTTCTTTTCTGGTGTTACATTTTAATATTGCAGGGGAAGAAAAAAATCATTCCTCTATCCTTCATAATTCCTAGCTGGGACACACCCTTACCACTGATCAGAGTCTCTAGTGATTTAGAGTCATCCTTATCTTCCTGGTACTGGGAGGGAGACATATAGATGTAAATTTCTCATTTAAAAAAAGGATAACTTCTCTGTTCTGAGAAATTCTCTTTTGTCTGCTATTTCTGAAAATAATCAGCTCAAAATTGGTTTTATACCATATTTGCAGTGGAATAGTCTGGTCTCCTATTGTAATTATCTTTTTGGGTTCTTCCTGCCCACTGCACACAGAAAACCAGTTCACTCACACCATGGTATTGCAGTAAAGAAAGAGTTTAATTAACATAAGGCTGGACATGTGGGAAAGCTTAAGTTATCACTCAAATCAGTCTCTCTAAAGGCTCTGAGGTTAGTGTTTTTCAAGGACAATTTGGTGGGCAGGAGTCTAGAGAATGGTTGCTATTGATTAGTTGGGGATGCAATCATAGGGGTGTGGAAAATGTAATGAGCCCTCCTCTGGGTGGGGGGACCACAGGACCTGTGGAATCATGAGTCATGAGTTTTGGTGGGGTTCCTCAGTTGTCAGAATGAAAAAGTCTGAAAAGCATCTCAAAAGACCAAGTTTAGTTTCTACAATAATGACGTTATCTATGGGAGCGATTGGGGAAGTCACAAATCTTGTGACCTCTGGCCACATGACTCCTATGCAGTAAAGGATTATAGTAACTAAGCCTACATTTTAGCAGGATTTGGGTCCCTTCCATAATCCTAATCTTGTGGCCTTTTATAGGTCTTACAAAGGTGGTTTCAGCACTGAACAAGGCGGGGATCAATTTTAGGAAGGGACTATTATCTTTGCTTCAATGTTAAGCTATATATTAAATTTCTCCCATGGTTAGCTTGGCCCACGCCCAGGAATGAGCTAAGATGGCCCACCTATGAGGTTATAAGCAAGATGGAGTCAGTTGTGCTAAATTTCTCTTGCTTTCGTAATCTTTGCAAAGGCAGTTTCATTCCAGTCATATTTTGGGGTGGCATGTCCTGAATTCCATCAATGTGATAAAGTTTATTTTATTTTAATTCAAATTTAATATATGATAAAATTACATAACATCACAAACTAAAAAGGCCACCTTGTTCTTTTTGAAATTATTTGCGTTCATGAAAATTAATTGGTTATGGTTACTGGATATATATGCTTATAATAAATGTCTGAGTTTTTAAAAAGCATAAGACATGTTTTGTAAAAGAGATGTAAAAAGTATACAAGGTATTAGTGCTAATGGAATAAAAGAAATACTAAAAAGTAACTTCTCAGTGAATTTTATAGGGCAATAACAATTTATAGAGAAGTTTCTTACTTAGCCAAATAAGATAAATGTGCATGTGCATGTTTCAAAATGACAAAACCTCTCTCAAATGTTAGCTAATTAAGACTTATTTTTATCTACTGAATCTTCAGTTGCATTTCAACTAGAAACCATTCTGAAATATTGAAGATAAAATTTGAAAATTGAAAAGCGGATGGCTACTGATGACTAAAATGTGGTGATTACATCTAAAATGGCGCTCTGTTCTATAGGAATGCATGTGTGCATATCTTTAATGTCAGCACTTGCCTCTGGGATGACACTTATTAGATTTAACGGTGTCATGTGCTATTTCAAGATTGGCATAGTGGTTTTTACAACACAATGTGCTAATATTCCACTATTATTTAAAGTGTTAAAAGAAAAACTATAGAAAAGTTAAATTTAGCAGAGTTTAATTGAGCAAAGAACAATACAAGAATTTGACAGCCTCTAGAACCAGGAAAGGTTTAATAAGACTCCAGGGCTCTCATGTGCCTGAATAACATTTATAGACACAAAAAAGAAAGTGACATACAGCAAGCAGAAATGAGGTACAGAGCCTGATTGGTTAAAGCTCCCTGTTTGTCCTATTTGAATTTGGTTTGAACAGTTGGCTGCCTGTGGTTGACTTAAGTTCAGTTGCTGTGACTGGTTTAGATTCCGCTACTTGTTATACAGAAAGTAACAGTCTGTTTACACATCAGGTTAGGTTACGGTTTACTATGTATGCAGAAACTTTTAGGGTAAATTTAAGATAGGTAGAAAGGTAGCTTTAGGCTAAACTTAATTTAATTTAATAAAAATGAGTTGTTAAAGCTCAAATCTTGTTGTTTTGCTCATGTGCGTATGTACTACGATCACCGATTCTGCTTTAGTTTTAAAATACAAAATTCTGAAATACGGTACAATGAATTAGTACAGTTCCTTATTTAACTTAGAAGTCATATCTGTGAAAAATAATTATTTGCATTTGTATTGAGAATTCCCAGGTGTCTGGGAATGACTTGCCTCAGAAAATTGCTGATAAATAATAGGACACAATCTCATAGGGAATTTGTTATGCTAGTATATAGTGTAGCTGTCCTACACTTCTCTGCTCAAAAGAAAAGCAGAGGAGGCCCAAAGAGACATCCCAGGCCAACTGGTGCTTTAAAAAATCTCTCAGTAAAATTCTTTCTTAGGCTGCAGCTTTTTTTACAGTCACAGAAAGATAAAATATGAATGAATAATCTATCTACCTCAATCTGTGTGTCTATCTGCATCTATCAAGTGGCCTAAAGGGGTAAGGAGACTAGCTGGGTTTTCCACCTTCACATAGGGAATACACTGTTACACAGCATACCTGAATCAAGGTAGATCTAGAGTTATGGCGCCACTATAGATAAATTAGAAAAAATTATGCTAGGATAATCTAGGAACAGTCCAATATAAACATTACATAAAAGTCAATGATAAAGAAAATTTAAAATATCTAGAAGGGTGATCTGTCTATGTTAGCCTTCCAACTTGTATGCCCACTTCTACCCCAACACATATACCCTGCACAATTACAGTCATATTGATATTGATGTCCTCTGCAACCATCACCCCACTATACTCAATTTCTCCTAAATTCTACATGTCATGGTTTATCTATAACGCCTTGGAACTTCATATAGTTTATTTACTTATTTTTAATTTGGGGAAGGCTTATTTGCCTTTGTATCAGATAATTTATAATTAAAATAATTATTATCAAGGTGTTTTGGTACTGACATTCAATAAACGAGTGTGCATGCATTTCATTTTGTCTTATTTTGCATTTTAAGATATTAAGTGTCTCTGTTGGGAGCCTATCAACTTCTGGTCATTTTGTCACCCTGTTCTTCCCACAACTTCCTGAGCTGTTTCACTTGTTAGAGGGAATTGGTTTAGTTGTGCCTGTGCAGAGAGGTTTTTGTTTGTTTGGTATTTGGGTTTGTTTTGGTTTGTTTTTGGTTTTGTTTTTGGCGTAAGACTTTCTTACTTGTGGGCTTCTTTTGTAGGAAGTTTCTTAATTTCAAAAATAGTGACAATCACCTGGTCCTATGATATGTTAAAACAAAGTGTTGTTTAATTTTAAATGCCACTGAGAATGTTAGATTTGTTAGGAACCTATGAAATGTCTATTTTGGAGGTATAAGTGGAGATAGCACAATTAATCTCACCCCCCCATCTTTTAATATATATTATCTATTAAACATTCACTTGTATCACCAAGGAAAGGGTTACTTGCTAAGAGAAGAGAAACTCTGCTTTGAGGGAAATGATATAGCCAGATGCCTAAAGAAGATGACCAACTATTCTGTGATTTTAATTGAATATAGCATATCGTTCTCAAAAGTTATGGCCAAAGGACTTGATATACTAAAAACGAGAATTAGGCAGGGAAAAAAAAGACAAAATTTTGTCCTCAAAGTGGCATTCTCCATGTAGAATCAACTTAATCCAATCTATCGCTGGTTCCTCAATTAACTATAGCATGTCTTAACTTCATATTTTGGCTCACACTATGTCTTTTGATGTTATGTGTTGTTGGAAAACTTGTAACTGATGCATGAGTGTGCTCTCTGTTCAAACTGTTTCTAATATATAATTTCCTTGTCCAGTGTTCTTTCAATAAGGGTACCTAGTCCTTTGAGGATATCTTGCTAGAATGATGCAAATGAAGATGTGGACTATTTAATTATTTGTTAAAACATATTATATTGCAACACCCTAGTTATCACAGTTTCTGTAATGAAGAGGACAATGTGATTATTATTTTTTGGCAAAGTGAAATACTTAATTTAAATAAGCAATGGGAACTTATGGATAATCTAATAGGAATAATCCTCTACTGAGATATCCTTTTGTGGGGGACATTTGGAAAGGTTATGACCTCGAAAACCTAAGTTAAGAATCTTCCTGGTCACCCTTACCCTACCCACCAACTACAAAGTCTTTTCTCCCCCAAGAAATAAACATTAATAAACATACATTTATTTAAATATGATTTTCTATCTGTATGTATTTCTTTTCTTTTTTTTTTTGAGATGGAGTCTCGCTCTGTCGCCAGGCTGGAGTGCAGTGGCATGATCTCGGCTCACTGCAACCTGTGCCTCCTGGGTTCAAGCGATTCTCCTGCCTCAGCCTCCCGAGTAGCTGGGACTACAGGTGTGTGCCACCACACCCAACTAGTTTTTGTATTTTTAGTAGAGATGGGGTTTCATCATGTTGGCCAGGATAGTCTTGATCTCTTGACCTCATGATCCACCCACCTCAGCCTCCCAAAGTGCTTGGATTACAGGCATGAGCCACCACGCCCGGTAATTAATGTATTTCACTATACCGCTCCCCAACCAAAAAAAAAAAAATGCTCTTAAGAAAATAAAACATGAGAAAATGCAAATCACTCTAAACTATACATATACATATATATATATATATCTCAGAAGGCACAAGCAAAAGAATTGGATTGGCCCCATTAGGTAGTCCAAACACATTGGAGCCTCCTGACAATGGACTGGGGCATGAAAGATCCATGTGCTGAAAAAATGACACTAACTTGAACTTCTCAGACTACCCTTGGTAAGAAGTGAGGAGAAAGAATCTGAAATTGCCCGGCTTCTGTGTGCTCCATTTGCACTTAAGCAGTGCATTTGCTTTTGAACTCTAAAGCTTCAATCTCAGTCTCCAGGGTGCTTACTTCCCCTGTTTTGTGTGAACCTTTCCTTGTAGACACCTGTTGAGGACTGTATTAAGAAGACACATTGTAGAACGAGAAAATGCATTTTCTAAGCCAAGAAGGTGAAAGCTACTCTTTTCTAGGGCTCTTGTTAATCTTTGGGAGCCCAGCATCTTCTGTGGCAGAACAAAGATGATACAGGTGTAAATTCTTATTTTTTTTTCCCTACTCCCACAAAGAAAATGTTGTTATATGTCAGTGTTCAGCTACATTTCTCTTAAGATAAACAACAGAATATTTCTTCCTTCTATCCTGAGGTTTTACGACTGGATTCCCATTGCTTTCTAGCATCATTCTAAACAGAACCCCACTGTCTGGCCATGGCCAGAATTAGCTCCAGTGGTACCTGTTATTGAAAGGGAGTCTGTATTTGCAGTAATACAGAGAATGCCAGTTTAGAAATGAGCCTGATTGCATGGTTCATTTTGTTCTCCTTTGTAGAGCCAGGCTGCGGCCCACTACAAAGGCACGAAACATGCCAAGAAGCTCAAAGCACTGGAAGCCATGAAAAATAAGCAGAAATCTGTAACTGCCAAGGACAGCGCAAAGACTACCTTCACTTCCATCACTACCAATACCATCAATACCAGCTCTGACAAAACAGGTTAAGCAACGATCTTTGTTGTTGTTGTCCTTGTCGTCGTCGTTGGGGGTTCCCTCCCTTGTCTAGCCCCATGTCTGTTTACTTATGTGCCTGCCATATTGATTCATGCTTGAGCCATCTTTCTGTATAATGGTAATTGTTTCCTCTCATTTTTCCAAACCCCTACAAGATTAAGATAATCACTGATTATATTCCAGATTTTGCATTTTGCAAGAGTCCTGTGGCTGTTTCAGAGGAATAGTCATAAAAGGCATTTGAAGCCATGTACCCCATAACTCTTTTTGAGAAATGAACCTTTTCAGTGTGCAGCATTTGCATCTTGTATGCAGCACCTTAGCTTATAACTGCATGGCAGATTTAATTTAATTGTGAGTACACAGCAAAGTATGCTAAATGAATTGAGAAGGCCCCAATAAGGGCATTATTACAGAAAGGCTTTATTCTCATAAATTCCACATACTGCATTGTTTTAAGTAGTGGCTGTGTGATACTGGCTTGTTATGGCTGGGTAACCTTCCCTCTGCAAACACAGGTAAGTGTTATTGATACCAATTACTCTTTTTAACAGAGTCTTCACAGTGAAATAATGGCCTCTGAATGGCCCCTTGGGATAGCTCCTGCCAACGACCAGTTTATTCATAATAGGGGAAGCTAGTGAGGTTTCCCCAAGCTGACATTTTAAATATAAGACCACTGGTTTTCAAAATCTACAGAGAAAATATTCCTCTGTGATTCATGGATATATACCTCTAATAAATCACTTTCTAGAACACAGAGACTGTTACATCTCAATTGTTTTCCAGTCCATATGAATGGCAATGGTGAGGAAACGTTCATATCATCACCAATGGTAGTGTCTTACCTAAAAGAGGATCTTCTGGATATGACTGATGAAAACAGAAAATAAACAGTGAATGAATAGAACAGATTACAACAACCTTATTACACAATGTAACATCTTTGTTACACAATGGACACATATCAGCTCTTCCAAGGATTGGGGATGCTGCAAGTGAACCTGTAAGGGATAATGATGTTCTTAGTTCCTGCGGCATTTTGTATTTTCTTCAGGTATTATCGTAGATGCATCATGCTGCCCTCCCTAAGAGCCCTGTGTCCTCCCTCAGCCTGAATACATGTCTCATCTTTGTATGCTGGCACCTGGTCTGGCATGGGATAAATGCTGAGTAAAATGTCTGTTGAATGACTGAGGCTTATTTCACTCCTTTGGTTTGGTTCTTTGATATAGCCAAGTTTGTGCCACCACATACTAAAGAGGAAAAAAAAGACAGGCTTGTCATATTCACTTCTTTGTTATCCAGTGCACGAGCTGGATTGTGCCATTTTATTAATTTAGATTTAAACCTTTTAGGGAAAGCTTTGGTCTTTTCTCTAATAATCGAAGACTATCTGCTTTATTTTGAGGGCTGAAAGAGAATGAGTGGTAATGAAGCAGGTAAGTGTAATTTCTGCTCCTGGATATTAGGTCACAGGTGGGGATCACCAAAGTGGCATCTGGCATAGAGAAGTGCAGAAAAGTCCTGAAGCCTTTCGATGCAAAGAAGGCAGTACGTAGGGAGAACAAAGAGATGAGTTTGATATAAAGGGTTAAAGCGACATTTTTCCTTGCTCCAAATTTTTTCTACTTTTAGACTTTTTAAATCAACAATTCATCTTTGGGTTATCTTGACTTTTTTAAAATATGAAAATATGTGTTTCATTAAGGATGCACATCATTTAAAATATATATACATGTATGGTAGGTAGAGCTGCTAACTTGGGTTAAGAAAAGCCCCCCGGAGCTTGCAGTGAGCCGAGATTGCGCCACTGCACTCCAGCCTGGACGATAGAGTGAGACTCCATCTCAAAAAAAAAAAAAAAAAAAAAAGGCCCCCAAGTGTGTTGTCTCTGTTAAGTAAATGAGTTGTGAACACATACTTTCATCTCTTAACTTAGAGACTAGAATGTGTCAACCTAGAATAATCCAAAGGGTCAGAATCTAGTTTAAAGAGAGTTTATCCAAGTGTAAAGTTAGAGAATGGCTGCCCAGAAAACACAGATTCCGAAGAATGGAAGTCAGTATTCCAAAGTGTAGAAGTTCAGTATCATTTTTATAGACAAAGTTTAGGGAAGTTTAACAGAATTTCAACACCTCTTTCTATATAAGGCTTAATGCTTAGTTACAATAATCTGACATTGGTTGGGGTGGTCTTATTCTTTTGGGAAAGGTATATTTAACATTTTATACTGAGGATTTAATACTCATAGGGTCTTTTGCACCATCTAGTCTTAGGTACAGGACAATAAAGGATGCAGTTAATCTACAACACATATAATTGTTGTAGATTATAATTGGAAGGGGGAGGAAGTCTGGTGTCTGGTCTCTCCTAGTCATTTCCAGAACAAGAAAATGAGGAAGGGAATTAACCCCAAAGAAGCAGAAATTGCAAACATGTTATGTGACTCAGTCTCCAGTGCTTAACACCCCCACCCCACCCCTTGGCATAATAAATTTAGAGGGTCCTTAAATTTTATTTTCTTTTACAACTTTGAAGAGTGGCAGTCTTCCAGGCTCAGTCCTTTCAGAAGTTGAGTGGTAACAAACTTTGGATTTGTCTTTTGAAGACAACATAAACATGCCAGAACTTACCTAACAGTGGAAATGGTGTCAAGATGATTAAATACCCTTCCAAGCTGGAGCTAGAGAAAATTCCAAAAGGGCAGAAGAGATAGTAAAGTCTGTAAAGTTGATGCAAATATTCTAAAGCCAAAAGAAGGAAGTGATGGACATTAGGAAAGACCTTGCTTTCCTAATTCATGAGGACGTATTTCAGGAAAAAACAAACAAAACAAAAAATCAAACAAAAAAGCAAGTTATATAGGTGGAGAGACTAAGAGTTCCAGCACACTCATCAGATATTTTGAGCCAAATTCTCTTCAAACTGAATTTACACAAAACTGTCTATGAGAAAAGACACCCATTTCGTAGACCCTTATTCTATTTGTATTGCAATATAAACCTGAGGCATCTAGGCTAACAAATTTGAGTTTTCTTAGAGCAATTACATGTTCTTTTTATTACTGTGTGCTTCCTCATACTGATTAGTACAACTCTGAAAACAAAATGAGTCTGAGCCTGGCACAGTGGCTTGTGGCTATAGCCCCACCTACTTGGAAGGCTGAGGCACAAACAATTCCTTGCATCTGGGACTTTGAGACTGGACTGGGCAAAATAAGTGAGACCTCATCTCAAAAAAAACAGGACTCTGAGCTAATTTTGTAGAAGAGTTAGATACTTGGCAGAAAGAGAAGAAGAGGTAGATAAGACCCTAGAATCAAAGATCATGCATTTTTTAATAAAAAAATACAATTTTTCTGGTAATGCACAAGAATGTTTTGTGATTTGTAGGCTTGTCCATATATAAAAGAGAGAGACACATGAAATCACATTTTACTAATTTATCAAATCATTTTAATAAAAAAATTAATTATATGAAAAAATAATCCAATTATATATAGTTTAAAAACCCAAACTAATTCCTTTGAAAAATGTTAAACACGCCATACTTTGGTAAATGAGAACCCCTGAGAGGGTTGGGGCAACAATAGTGAAAAGGGCAAGAAATGGTATGGACTTTAATTAGAAAAATGATTTGGCAGTTTTCTCTAAAATACAAGAGATAGAATGAATACTCATAAAAACTAAATTTTCATTGTAAACCTATTTGATTGATATAAAGACAATTTTGATGGATAATTCCTCTTAAATTTTCAAGTCATATATTATTTATTAGTATAAATAATAAAGTTTTATCTGCTGCCTTAGGGTAACACATATATCTAAACCATGGGGTTAGTTCCTATTCGCTAACTTTACGATCTTGGGTTTTTGTGTTGCCTTTTTCTCTCTTTAATTATGCCAGTCTGCTAGAGTGCTGAGAAGAAAATCGTATTCAGTGATGAGCCACTGACTATTCGTAGAAAGAATGCCTAGTTCATCTATCTCAAGGCAAAAACACATTTCCTAATGTTAAAGAACAATTTTAGTTGTTGTAATCTAATGAAGAGTGTTAGGTTGGTGAATTTACTTGTATAAAAGTTTACAGGCAAAAGTAATATTTTTTAAAAATATATCAAGCACTCTAAATTGTTGATAAGAGTGGTTACCATGTATCACAGAATATTTCATGGAGCATTTCCAAAGATAGCCAGAATAATTGTCTAATCTAGCAAGTGTTTTTAAATACCAAGTTTTTTATTTAGAAAAATTAATGGCAAAAATTTAAAAATTATACTCAAAGTAACTACGCAAGTGTAACTAAGTTCTGTTTTTTGTTCTTCTGTGAAATGATAAATTCAGAATTGTCTGAGTAAGTTCTGTACAAGGTCGATCTGTATAAAAAACAAAAACAGGTGGAGCCCAGATGGCCAAATAGGAACAGCTCCGGTCTACAGCTCCCAGCATTAGCGACACAGAAGATGGGTGATTTCTGCATTTTCATTTCAGGTACTGGGTTCATCTCACTAGGGAGTGCCAAACAGTGGGTGCAGGACAGTTGGTGCAGCGCACTGTGTGCGAGCCGAAGCAGGGCGAGGCATTGCCTCACTCGGGAGGCACAAGGGGTCAGGGAGTTCCCTTTCCTAGTCAAAGAAAGGGGTAACAGACGGCACCTGGAAAATCGGATCAGTCCCACCCTAATACTGCGCTTTCCAATGGGCTTGGAAAACGGCACACCAGCAGATTGGGTCCCGCACCTGGCTCGGAGGGTCCTGTGCCCACAAAGTCTCGCTGATTGCTAGCACAGCAGTCTGAGATCAAACTGCAAGGTGGCAGCGAGGCTGGGGGAGAGGTGCCTGCCACTGCCCAGGCTTGCTTAGGTAAACAAAGCAGCCAGGAATCTCGAACTGGCTGGAGCCCACCACAGCTCAAGGAGGCCTGCCTGCCTCTGTAGGCTCCACCTCTGGGGGCAGGGCACAGACAAAAAAACAGTCAGGAAGAACCTCTGCAGACTTAAATGTCCCTGTCTGACAGCTTTGAAGAGAGTAGTGGTTCTCCCAGCACGCAGCTGGAGATCTGAGAACGGACAGACTGCCTCCTAAAGTGGGACCCTAACCCCCAAGCAGCCTAACTGGGAGGCACTCCCCAGTAGGGACAGACTGACACCTCACTTGGCTGGGTACTCCTCTGAGACAAAACTTCCAGAGGAACTATCAGATAGCTGAATTTGTGGTCTCATGAAAATCCGCTGTTCTGCAGCCACTGCTGCTGACACCCAGCCAAACAGGGTCTGGAGTGGACCTCTAGCAAACTCCAACAGACCTGCAGCTGAGGGTCCTGTCTGGTAGAAGGAAAACTAACAAACAGAAAGGACATCCACACCAAAAACCCATCTGTACATCACCATCATCAAAGACCAAAAGCAGATAAAACCACAAAGATGGGGAAAAAACAGAGCAGAAAAACTGGAAACTCTAAAAAGCAGAGCACCTCTCCTCCTCCAAAGGAACGCAGTTCCTCACCAGCAATGGAACAAAGCTGGACGAAGAATGACTTTGACGAGTTGAGAGAAGAAGGCTTCAGATGATCAAACTACTCCGAGCTACAGGAGGAAATTCAAAACAATGGCAAAGAAGTTAAAAACTTTGAAAAAAAATTAGATGAATGGATAACTAGAATAACCCATGCAGAGAAGGGCTTAAAGGAGCTGATGGAGCTGAAAGCCAAGTTTCGAGAACTACATGAAGATTGCAGAAGCCTCAGCAGCCGATGCGATCAACTGGAAGAAAGGGTATCAGTGATGGAAGATGAAATGAATGAAATGAAGTGAGAAGGGAAGTTTAGAGAAAAAAGAATAAAAAGAAATGAATAAAGCCTCCAAGAAATATGGGACTATGTGAAAAGACCAAACCTACATCTGATTGGTGTACCTGAAAATGATGGGGAGAATGGGATCAAGTTGGAAAACACTCTGCAAGATATTATCCAGGAGAACTTCCCCAATCTAGCAAGGCAGGCCAACATTCAGATTCAGGAAATACAGAGAATGCCACAAAGATACTCCTCGAGAAGAGCAACTCCAAGACACATAATTGTCAGATTCACCAAAGTTCAAATGAAGGAAAAAATGTTAAGGGCAGCCAGAGAGAAAGGTCGGGTTACCCACAAAGGGAAGCCCATCAGACTAACAGCTGATCTCTCAGCAGAAACTCTACAAGCCAGAAGAGAGTAGGGGCCAATATTCAACATTCTTAAAGAAAAGAATTTTCAACCCAGAATTTCCTATCCAGCCAAACTACGCTTCATAAGTGAAGGAGAAATAAAATACTTTACAGACAAGCAAATGCTGAGTGATTTTGTCACCACCCGGCCTGCGCTAAAAGAGCTCCTGAAGGAAGCACTAAACATGGAAAGGAACAACTGGTACCAGCCACTGCAAAAACATGCCAAATTGTAAAGACCATCAAGTCTAGGAAGAAACTGAATCAACTAACGAGCAAAATAACCAACTAACATCATAAAGACAGGAACAAATTCACACATAACAATATTAACTTTAAATGTAAATGGGCTAAATGCTCCAATTAAAAGACACAGACTGGCAAACTGGATAAGGAGTCAAGACCCATCAGTGTGCTGTATTCTGGAAACCCATCTCATGTACAGAGACACACATAGACTCAAAACAAAGGGATGGAGGAAGATCTATCAAGCAAATGGAAAACAAAAAAAGGCAGGGGTTGCAATCCTAGTCTCTGATAAAATAGACTTTAAACCAACAAGATCAAAAGAGACAAAGAAGGCCATTACATAATGGTAAAGGGATCAATTCAACAAGAAGAGCTAACTATCCTAAATATATATGCACCCAACACAGGAGCACCCAGATTCATAAAGCAAGTCCTGAGTGACCTACAAAGGGACTTAAACTCCCACACAATAATAATGGGAGATTTTAACACCCCACTGTCAGCATTAGACAGATCAACGAGACAGAAAGTTAACAAGGATATCCAGGAATTGAACTCAGCTCTACATAAAGTGGACCTAATAGACATCTACAGAACTCTCCACCCCAAGTCAACAGAATATACATTTTTTTCAGCACCACACCACACCTATTCCAAAATTGACCACATAGTTGGAAGTAAAGCTCTCCTCAGCAAATGTAAAAGAACAGAAATTATAACAAACTGTCTCTCAGACCACAGTGCAATCAAACTAGAACTCAGGATTAAGAAACTCACTCAAAACCGCTCAACTACATGGAAACTGAACAACCTGCTCCCGAATGACTACTGCGTACATAACGAAATGAAGGCAGAAATAAAGATGTTCTTTGAAACCAATGAGAACAAAGACACAACATACCAGAATCTCTGGGACACATTCAAAGCAGTGTGTAGAGGGAAATTTATAGCACTAAATGCCCACAAGAGAAAGCAGGAAAGATCCAAAATTGACACCCTAACATCACAATTTAAAGAACTAGAAAAGCAAGAGCAAACACATTCAAAAGCTAGCAGAAGGCAAGAAATAACTAAAATCAGAGCAGAACTGAAGGAAATAGAGACACAAAAAACCCTTCAAAAAATTAATGAATCCAGGAGCCGGCTTTTTGAAAAGATCAACAAAATTGATAGACTGCTAGCAAGACTAATAAAGAAGAAAAGAGAGAAGAATCAAATAGATGCAATAAAAAATTAAAAAGGGGATATCACTACTGATCCTACAGAAATACAATCTACCATCAGAGAATACTACAAACACCTCTACGCAAATAAATGAGAAAATCTAGAAGAAATGGATAAATTCCTCGACAAATACACCCTCCCAAGACTAAACCAGGAAGAAGTTGAATCTCTGAATAGACCAATCACAGGCTCTGAAATTGTGGCAATAATCAATAGCTTACCAACCAAAAAGAGTCTAGGACCTGATGGATTCACAGCCGAATTCCACCAGAGGTATAAGGAGGAACTGGTACCATTCCTTCTGAAACTATTCCAATCGATAGAAAAAGAGGGAATCCTCCCTAACACATTTTATGAAGCCAGCATCAGCCTGATACCAAAGCCTGGCAGAGACACAACCAAAAAAGAGAATTTCAGACCAATATCCTTGATGAACATTGATGCAAAAATCCTCAATAAAATACTGGCAAACCGAATCCAGCAGCACATCAAAAAGCTTATACACCATGATCAAGTGGGCTTCATCCCTGGGATGCAAGGCTGGTTCAACATACGCAAATCAATAAATGTAATCCAGCATATAAACAGAACCAAAGACAAAAACTGCATGATTATCTCAATAGATGCAGAAAAGGCCTTTGACAAAATTCAACAACGCTTCATGCTAAAAACTCTCAATGAATTAGGTATTGATGGGATGTATCTCAAAATAATAAGAGCTATCTATGACAAACCTACAGCCAATATCATACTGAATGGGCAAAAACTGGAAGCATTCCCTTTGAAAACTTGCACAAGACAGGGATGCTCTTTCTCACCACTCCTATTCAACATAGTGCTGTAAGTTCTGGCCAGGGCAATCAGGCAGGAGAAGGAAATAACTGGTATTCAATTAGGAAAAGAGGAAGTCAAATCGTCCCTGTTTGCAGATGACATTATTGTATATCTAGAAAACCCCATTGTCTCAGCCCAAAACCTCCTTAAGCTGATAAGCAACTTCAGCAAAGTCTCAGGATACAAAATCAATGTACAAAAATCACAAGCATTCTTATACACCAATCACAGACAAACAGAGAGCCAAATCATAAGTGAACTCCCATTCACAATTACTTCAAAGAGAATAAAATACCTAGCAATCCAACTAACAAGGGATGTGAAGGACCTCTTCAAGGAGAACTACAAACCACTGCTCAATGAAATAAAAGAGGACACAAACAAATGGAAGAGCATTCCATGCTCATGGGTTGGAAGAATCAATATCATGAAAATGGCCATACTGCCCAAGGTAATTTATAGATTCAATGCCATTCCCATCAAGCTACCAACGACTTTCTTCACAGAATTGGAAAAAACTACTTTCAAGTTCATATGGAACCAAAAAAGAGCCCGCATCGCCAAGTCAGTCCTAAGCCAAAATAACAAAGCTGGAGGCATCACGCTACCTGACTTCAAACTATACTACAGGGCTACAGTAACCAAAACAGCATGGTACTGGTACCACAACAGAGACATAGATCAATGGAACAGAACAGAGCCCTCAGAAATAATGCTGCATATCTACAACTATCTGATCTTTGACAAACCTGACAAAAACAAGAAATGGAGAAAGGATTCCCTATTTAATAAATGGTGCTGGGAAAACTGGCTAGCCATATGTAGAAAGCTGAGACTGGATCCCTTCCTTACACCTTATACAAAAATTAATTCAAGATGGATTAAAGACTTACATTTTAGACCTAAAACCATTAAAATCCTACAAGAAAACCTAGGCAATACCATTCAGGACATAGGCATGGGCAAGGACTTCATGTCTAAAACACCAAAAGCAATGGCAACAAAAGCCACAATTGACAAATGGGATCTAATTAAACTAAAGAGCTTCTGCACAGCAAAAGAAACTACCATCAGAGTGAACAGGCAACCTACAGAATGGGAGAAAATTTTTGCAACCTACTCATCTGACAAAGGGCTAATATCCAGAATCTACAATGAACTCAAACAAATTTACAAGAAAAAAACAAACAACCCCATCAAAAAGTGGGCAGAGGACATGAACAGACACTTCTCAAAAGAAGACATTTATGCAGCCGAAAAACACATGAAGAAATGCTCATCATCACTGGCCATCAGAGAAATGCAAATCAAAACCACAGTGAGATACCATCTCACACCAGTTAGAATGGCCATCATTAAAAAGTCAGGAAACAATAGGTGCTGGAGAGGATGTGGAGAAATAGGAACACTTTTACACTGTTGGTGGGACTGTAAACTAGTTCAACCATTGTGGAAGTCAGTGTGGCGATTCCTCAGGGATCTAGAACTGGAAATACCATTTGACCCAGCCATCCCATTACTGGGTATATACCCAAAGGAGTATAAATCATGCTGCTATAAAGACACATGCACACGTATGTTTATTGCGGCACTATTCACAATAGCAAAGAGTTGGAACCAACCCAAATGTCCAACAACGATAGACTGGATTAAGAAAATGTGGCACATATACACCATGGAATACTATGCAGCCATAAAAAACGATGAGTTCATGTCCTTTGTAGGGACATGGATGAAACTGGAAACCATCATTCTCAGTAAACTATCGCAAGGACAAAAAACCAAACACCGCATGTTCTCACTCATAGGTGGGAATTGAACAATGAGAACTCATGGACACAGGAAGGGGAACATCACACTCCGGGGACTGTTGTGGGGTGGGGGGAGGGGGGAGGGACAGCATTAAGAGATATACCTAATGCTAAATGACGAGTTAATGGGTGCAGCACACCAGCATGGCACATGGATACATATGTAACAAACCTGCACGTTGTACACATGTACCCTAAAACCTAAAGTATAATAATAAAAAAAAAAAGTTCTGTACAAGGTCATTCTCTGATCTTTCTTTACTTTTGATTCTTAGGGAATCTCATTCACATCATTTATCAGTTAGGTTAGGCTGGGTTATATTGCAGTAATAAACAACCTCCAAAATCCTAGTGGCATTTGCAATATCTAATTATTTCTCACTCATACTACATATCACTGTGGTTTTTCTTTCATCTTAATTTAACTCCAGGACTAGGCTGACGAAGCAACCGCTAGCTGGAGAATTCTATGGAAGAGGGGAAAAGGCTCTTAGAGCTTTTTAGTGGACTGACATAATATTTCTCTCACTTTTCACTGGTAAGTTACATGGCCAAGCCTGATGGCCGTGGGGCAGGGAAGAATAATTCTCCTCTAGAGAAGCAAAACAGATATTAGTCAGCAGTAATATAACATTCTAATATTAACTTAAATCACAAGATCTACAGATTTGGAGAGAAGAGCTTTATTTCTTATAAAGAGTTACAGCCTGCAGGGTGGCCATCCTGACAGTCTGGGAAGCACAGCCTACAGCAGAGTCTGAGAACAGGTACTTCGAGGGAGGAGAGATAAAACAGGAATTTATGTTGAAATGATTGGCCAAGTATACATATTCAAGGGGATATAGGAGGAGCTATGAGCATTCACAAAGGGGGGATGTATGCATGCATTGTAAGGAAACAAGCATGTTACATATGACCCATGTTCATTTTGGGGTGGAGACTTTAAATAAATTACAATTAGGTCCTATGTGTCAAAAGCTGAAACAGGGACATGAAGGCACTTACATATGCAGCCTCTGTAAACTGGCCAGAACCAGTCCATGGCCAGTGGTCTCTTATTAACAGAAAGTTACTGAAGTCAGTCTCTTGTCCAGTCAAGGCTGTAGTTATGGCTTGTGAAAAGTTGGGGAGTGTTATGCAATGTCTGGCGGTCATTGAGCTACAATTGTTTCAATATTGCTTATCTTGAGTCCAGTGCTTGTTTAGCTGCTAGAGAAAAGAAAAATGATGTGACAGTTAGAACATAGTTTATTTTCTATGTTAGGGGTGTGTGCCTTAAACTTTGTCAGGCATGGCCTGAGTTCTTATTTAGAATTTTGTACCTTATTGCCACAAAGAGTCTGTTCCTTCAGTCTTATGGTCTCTATTTGAACACTATCATGGCTTCCTTCAAGTATCACTTGTGCTTAGATGTCTTAAGATTCTCTTGCCCTGTCCTTCTCCTAAGTCCAGATGTGCTTTTCCATGGCCCATTGCTCGCTTACTTGGATGGCTTCCCGGCATCAATACTTAACAGGTTCAAACAACAACAACAACAACAACAAAAAACAGTCCTCATCCTGACCATCATCATTTATTTTGAGTTCTGCACTTTCCAGATTTGAAAGCTTTCTAGTTGTCTTTTCCTCTCCTAAGTTCTCACTTCTGTTCAGTTGCTAGAGTCCACTTCCCTCCCATTCCTGGAATGGTTCATGCTTTTACATGTTGTTACTACCCACATCCTGGCCTTGTAGATCTATGTCTTTCACATACATGTGCCCTAGCCTCTATGCTGGTCTAACGGCCTCCCCACCTGTGTCTTGACAACCATGTTCTTCATTTTACTCTCCAGTTATACTCCACAGTATATAAATCATATCTCTTACCCATTCAGAAACCTTTAATGTACCTCTATGCTGGACCCCATGATCACCAACTACCTTTCCAAACTTCTCTTCCACTGCTTTCCTGCAATATTTTCCACTAGAGGCACACTTTGTTTTTGCATTGTTGTTTCTTGTACTGTAGTTCTAAAACTCTGAAAAGTCTGTCACTTTTCTTCCTCCTGTCTATAAAGCTCCGTAAGAACCAATTCTTTTCTAGCTGCCCTATCATATTCTTGCTAAAGGGAATTTTTCTCTCTTTACCTTCTCTCATTGCTAGATGGCATGCCTCTTGAGAGTACTCCCTTGATTAATTATTTTGCTTATGTTTTTATTTACAGAGTACTTTTTATATAAAAGATAATAAGTCAAGAGTTTTAAAACTTGGAACAATCAGTTTTGTGTTTCTGTTCTTGGATTGAAGCATGGTAAAGCTTTAGACTTTTGTATTTGTGTATAGATGGTTCCATGAAAGAACAGTGGTTCTCATTAAAACAGGGGATTCTGTGATATTGCTCATCAAATTTCAGAGTTGCAAGTTTTATTAAAGGTCATCAAGTCTAACCCCTAAAGGAGATTGTTGTTGTTGTTGTTTTTGGTTTTTGAGATTCTCTAGTCCTACCAGTAAAGAACACTTGACATTTCTAATGGCCCTTCAGTGACTATCAATCAGGAGTTAATTAGCCTATTGAGTATATGGATTTACCTTAGTCATCTAATTGGTAAAGTCTGAGAACATTTCTCCCTGGTTCTATTACATAATTCTCTTTATCAGGTCTCACTGAATTGCAAATGTATTCATCAGATAAAGCTACTAATTACAATTTAAATTTGCACTTTTCACTCATGACTCAGTCTTCTTTGTATCCAGTTTCCCTTTTTCTCTTTTAATTTTAAAATTGTAAACCAGGAGTGTTGTACTCATCAGACTTAAAGGTAACAAAAGTGAAATACTTTTGAATCTATTGTTAAGAAGGTCTATGAATGCAAAGGAACTTTTATTTGCTCTTGATTTATAATTGACTCTAAATGTTTAATGGAATGCACATTATTTGTTCAGGGACTTAGAGTAATAAAGATACTTTTCTAATGATAAAGAAGATATCTGATGGAAAATGATGGCCAGTGATTGAAAACAAATACACCTGGAAACAAAGCCTCATAGGAAAGTCAGTCAATTTTAAGGTCACAAATCTGGATTCTTTTATTTCCTGCACGTTATCCTCCTGAACCAGCTGTTTACCTCAGGCCCAGTGCCAGACAAATCTAGATGCACATTAAAAAAAAATTGATTTAGATAGAAGCCAAATTATGACAATAGTGAACAAATGATAAATGTGGTAGAACAATAGTTTGTAAGGAAAAACCAACCTCGATATCCTTTAGGAAACAAGCAAATAGTTTACTGTGGAGGACAAGTGTAAATTAGCTTTTGTGTCTGTTTTCCTAAGGAAGGTGGGAAGAGTTTGCTTTTCTTGACTTAGAGTTCAAACAAATGCAGCAAATATTAAAAGTTATAACAAAATACAAGCTGGGCTTGATTTCAGAAAGACATATATCTCATACATTTGTATATAGGATATATTGTACATGAATACAAATATACACATACATTGATTTTTATGTAAGATTCTATCTTTAATGCCGGTTCCTGTCGTACTCTACTATTCCATGTCTTCATAATCAGTGATGCATATTTTCTTTTAAGATAGACAAATGCTTTTGTGGGTCATGAATCTATACCTCTGTTGAAGTTTATGAGGCAATATAAAGTTATTTGAAAAGGGCACATTTCCATCAGCCCTTACAGATCTGCTGCAGTGGTGTACAAATGCCCCTCTTATCAATGTGGAAATTGTGCTAACTCCTGGGCTCTTTCTTTTCCTACCCATTCTCCCTAACAAAGCATCCCTGGAACAATAACTGTCATGATAAAAGACCCACTGCATACATCTTGGCACAGGAGTTGAAGCACCATTGTGAGACCATTTGTGCCTAGAGTGCTTTTTCTTTTCTTAGCACTGGCTCATGACATGCTTCAGATTGGTCAAAGAAAGAGATTTTATCAAGTGTTCCCTTCTCAAGATGTGTGATAAGTGCTAGCAGAGTGTGCTGGTAGCAGATCTTTAGAGATTGAAAAAGAGAAGGGAAATTCAGAAGTGGGGGAAAAAGCTAAACCTTATTTGAATATTGTGGTTCTAGGATCTTTGTATGTGAATCAGTGATGATAAATTTCACATTAGGAATGACACGAAAGTAACAAAATATTATATTCTGTTCTTTGTTGCGCATGAGGAAATTATGATGAATGATATTTGGCTGGTTCTATTTGGCTGATAAAAGTTTTGACCTAGATATATTATGTATATAACTGCTCCCTGAATCACATAAAAATTTTAGAACAACTGGATTCGTTACCTATGTATGTGCACATGTATGTATCCTGTAGGGAGGGAAAACTTTCAATGGAATCTAGAAACTTACAGATCCTCTTCACAGGGGAGAGTGGAACAGGGATGTAAGCAACTTAGGAGAGAGTAAATGATGTTGGAGGGAAAATAAATGGGCCCTCGAAAGAATAGGTAGTAACCTGTGACAAAGTCTGTCCCGGTGCGATGCTGACTTACAGTCCCCACTCCTGTCATCTCCCCTGGTTGATGAGATGTCTTGGTAGACCCTTAATGACAACTGAGTTCCTTTTGGAAGATCTATCCCTAGGCAGATAAGAGGAGTTCAGAGAAAGCACCCCCACCCCTGCATTTGCTATTCCCCAGTTGCCTTACTGAAGTAATCAGCATACCAAAGCAACATATTTTGGGGTGGCATTTGCTGAACTCCTTCAATGCATATGCATGTGAGTATGTGTATACAGTGTGTTTTTGACTGTCTTTCTTTACCAGAGATTTTACATCTATAAAGTACCTGAAAAGCTGAACACCTAACCAGTATTTATGATATAATAGACATCTGGATGAAATTTAAAAATTAAATTAAAACTCCTAGTAGCTTTGTCTGCAGATGCCACACTTCTGGAAACATCTGTGTCTTTGTGTGTTTGGGTGTGAGTTCATGGAAAGTTTTTCCTCCTCATTTTTATGCGATTCTTAGGAATTCAGTAGACATAAGCTTACATAACAAAATATTTCAACTGCAAAAAAATGATTCTTAAAGGTAGAAATCTTAAATATTACAAAAGAGTTGAACAATGATAAAATATGAGAGAATGTCAAATGAGTATCTATAAAAACATGCAGACAATTAGAGAATTTTGTCTCCAGTACAGAAAAGTGAAGGGGTTGATATTTAATAGTAATAGACATGAATGTGAAACAAAACATGCAAATAGTACATTTCTTGCAGTCAGGAGACAGTGTTTCTACTGAGTTTGTAGTAAAAACAAAACCCAAAGCAAGACAAATATTTGCATTAAGAATTACACTTGCATTTTTCTTTTATGAATTCGAAAATCCATTACATGGCATTGATATGGCTCCAATGAATAGAGGAACACCAGGGTTCTTGGTCCTCATGCTAGTTTAGATAAAAAGACATGGACACACATGTAGTGATTTTAAGGAGTGGAGAGTTTAATAGGCAAGAAAGAAGGAAGACGGCAGAAGGAAGAAGCTGTGCCCTACAGCGACAGAGGGAGTGGGTCTCCAAAGCCAAAAGAGGAGACCCGAAATTGGACGGAAACCAGCCAGTGGCTGGAGGAAGTGGTGTCTGCTTGGCACAGGGCTTGGGGGATTGGTTTAACCAGGCATGTTATTCACATAGCCTGAGAAAAAGGCTGGCCCTCCCACCCTAGCCTTCTAATGCAAATGCGGGGCGCAGTGATGTTCTACACACGTGGGGATATGTGGGGGAGGCTGTGTTGCCATGCACACGTGGGGCAAGGACAAGAAGGCCACGGGAATTGCCATGTTTGGGTGGACCCAGTTTCTAATTGCCTGCATTTGCATATCGAAGGTTGTCACCAGGCTCTAAGCTGGGGCTTTCCAGCTAAACAAGAAACGTCTTTAAAAACGAAAACTTCCCAAGGACCCATTTTCCTCTCTGCCTAAAATAATTTCTTAGTAACTCCTACCGAGCATCCGAACTCTTTAGCGATCTAGCCCTTGCCTATCATTTTTGCCAGTCTTACACATTTCTTCTCAACTCCTGCCCAATTACCTCACTTGAGGACTGAAAGCAAGGTGTGTATGTTCTTTTGCCTGGAATATTCCTCCATTATACCTCACCCCATCCCACACTTCACATACTAACCCACAAAAGAATGCACACGTTGTGTGCCAATGCATGTGTGCCTGGGTGCACACAAACATGAACAAATCCATTCATATTCTTAGTTGGCTGATTCCTACTTCTAGACTTCTGCATAAACTCATTCCTAGCACTCACTGAAATTGTATTATCCTCCTGCTTGTCAACCCCGTGAAATTTTCAGCTTCTTGATGAAGGATACACCTTAATTTCATGCATCTTTATTCTAGCAACTAGCACAGTTTTACATAAACCTAGCAAATAGTACTGTATTATTTTTGTTTCTATGAAGATCTTGCTAGGAATTATTTTAATAGTAAAAACTAACATTCCAAAATACATAGTAACAACTTGAATGCACATAATCAATGTTTTACTAATTGAACTTTATTACATTTAACTACTTTGTGATACAAATCAAAGGTATTAACCAGTGTAGCTCAGAGCTTGAATGTGCAACCATTGGGCTGAGCATTTCCCAGAGACAGAATAAAATTAAGTTGCTATTTTAATTATCATAATTGCATTCAGATTCATCATTAAATTAGTGAGCTACTTCAGTTTCTAATAAGAGTTAAGAACATTTTAAAAAGCTCTATTGAGTCGGATTGACTATGTATCCAACTTTATGTTGTGACATTGGTACGGGTTTAAATTTGAGGGCAGAGAGCATATTAATCCCATGGGTAGAGTCTATGCCACTCTTCCAGTGTACAACCAGTCTCTAGTTTGCTTTACTTTTGTTATGACTGAGTTTGTGGGATAGCCTTAACAATATTTTATACTTACATGATTGCTCAAATCAATCACCCACAAACTAACAGCTGATGCCTGGCCAAACCTAAAGATAAAGGTCAGAATGCAGAACGTGTAGCAGTAATGATACTGACCCATTTGGGCCTTATTTTATTGGTTTTTGTTTTTTGTTTTTTCTCAAATTAAAAACCCTTTTATTAGGTTTAGTGGTACATTTGAAGGTTTGTTATATAGGTAAATTGCATGTTGCAGGGTTTGGGGTCCAGTGTATGTCATCACCCAGGTAATAAGCATAGTACCCAATAGATAGTTTCTCAATCCTCACCCTTCTCCCACCTTCCAATCTCAAATAGGCTCTGGTGTCTGTTGTTCCCTTGTTTGTGTTCATATGTAATCAATATTTAGCTCCCATTCATAAGTGAAAATATGCAGTATTTGGTTTTCCATCCCTGTGTTAGTTTGCTTAGGATAATGGCCCCCACCTCCATCCACATTGCTGCAAAGGACATGATCTTTTTCTTTTTTAATGTTTACATAGTATTCCGTGGTATATATGTACCAAATTTTCTTTATCCAGTCTACCATTGATGGGCATTAGGTTGATTCCATGTCTTTGCTATTGTGAATCGTACTGCAGTTAACATAATGGATGCATGTGTCTTTATGGTAGAATGATTTATGTTCCTTTGGAGATATACTCAAAAAAGGGGTTGCTGGGTCTAATTGTAATTATGTTTTAAATTATTTAAGGAATAGCCAAACAGCTTTCCACCATGGCTGAACTAGTTTACACTCCCACCGACAGTATATAAGTGTTTTTCTCCACAACCTTGCCAGCATCTGTTATTTTTTGCCTTTTTTTTTTTTTTTTGAGATGGAGTCTCACTCTGCCGTCAGGCTGAAGTGCAGTGGTGTGATCTCAGCTCACTGCAACCTCCATCTCCCAGGTTCAAGTGATTCTCCTGCCTCAGCCTCCCAAGTAGCTGGGACCACAGGCACACGCCACCACACCCAGCTAATTTTTTGTATTTTTAGTAGAGACGGGGTTTCACCATGATGGCTAGGATGGTCTCGATATCTTGACCTTGTGATCCACCTGCCTTGGCCTCCCAAAGTGTGACTTGTTAATAATAGCCATTCTGACCAGTGTGAGGCGGTATCTCGTTGTGGTTTGGATTTGCATTTCTATAATTATTAGGGATGTTGAGCATTTTTTTCCTATGCTTTTTGGCCATGTGTATGTCTTCTTTTGAAAATTGTTCATGTTCTTTGTCCATTTATTAATGAGGTTGTTTGTTTTTTGCTTGTAAATTCAAGTTCCTTATAGATTCTAGATAGCAGAACTTCATCGAATTGATAGTTTGCAAATATATTCTTCCATTCTGTAGGTTGTCTGTTCACTCTGTTGACAGTTTCTTTTGCTATACAGAAGCTCTTTAGTTTAGGTCCAATTTGTCAATTTTTGTTTTTGTTGCAATTGCTTTTGGCATCTTTGTCATTAAATCTTTGTCAGATCCTATGTCCAGAATGGTATTTCCTAGGTTATCTCCTGGGGTTTTTCTATCATTTTAGATTTTACGTTTAAGTCTTTAATCCATCTTAAGTTGATTTTTCTGTATCATCTAAGGAAAATGTCCAATTTCAATCTTCTGCATATAGCTAACTACTTACCCTAGTATCACTTATTGAATAGGGAGTCCTTTCCCCATGGCTCATTTTTATTTATTTTGTTGAAGATCAGATGGTTGTGGGGGTGAAGCATTATTTCTGGGCTTTCTATTCTGTTTCGTTGGTTTATGTGTCTGTTTTTGTACCAGTACCTTGCTGTTTTGGTTACTGTAGCCTTGCAGTTTGAATTTGGGTAATGTGATAACTCCAGCTTTGTTCTTTTTGCTTAGGATTGCTTTGGCTGTTTGGGTTCTTTTCTGGTTCCATAAGAATTTTATTATTTTTATTTTTTATTATATTTTTGAGACAGCATCTCACTCTGTTGCCCAAGCTGGAGTGCAGTGGCATGATCTCCGCTCATTGCAACCTCTGCCTCTCAGGTACAAGCGATTCTCCCACCTCAGCCTCCTGAGTAGCTGGGACTACAGGCATGAGCCACCTCACCCAGCTAATTTTTGTATTTTTAGTAGAGACAGGGTTTTGCCATATTGCCCAGGCTGGTCTCAAACACCTGGCCTCAAGTGAATTATCTGCCCACCTCGGCCTCCCAAATTGCTAGGATTACAGGTGTGAGCCATCGCACCTGGCCATATGAATTAAAAAAATTTTTTTAAAAATAATTCTGTGAAGAGTGTCATTGGTAGTTTGATAGGAATAGCATTGAATCTATCAATTGCTTTGGGCAGTCTGGCCATTTTAACAATATTAATTCTTTCTATCCATGGAGTGTTTTTTCATTTGTTTGTCTCATCTATATTTTATTTGCACAGTGTTTTGTAATTCTTGTAGATATCTTTCATCTCCTGGTTAACTGTATTTCCAGCTATTTTATTCTTTTCTTGACTGTTGTGAATGGGATTGCATTCTTCATTTGGCTCTCAGCTTGGATGTTGTTTGTGTGTAGGAATACTACTGATTTTTGTACATTGATTTAGTATCCCAAAGTTTTGGTGAAGTTGTTGTTAGATGTAGGAGCTTTTGGGCAGAGACTATGGGGTTTTCTAGATACAGGATCATATCATCTGCAAATAGGGATAGTTTGAATTCTTCTCTTCTGATTTAGATGCCTTTTATTTCTTTCTCTTGCCTGATTGCTCTGGCCAGGATTTCCAGTGCTGTGTTGGATAGGAGTCGTGAGAGAGGCCATCCTTGTCTTGTTTCGGTTCTCAAGGGTCATTCTTCCAGCTCTGCCCATTCAGTATGATGTTGGGTATGGGTTTGTCATACACAGCTCTTAATTATTTTGAAGTATGTTCCTTTAATGCCTAGTTTGTTGAGAGTTTTTTATAAGAAGTGATGTTAAATTTTGTTGAAAGTCTTTTTTGTATCTATAAAAATAATCATGCAGTTTTGCCTTTGTTCTCTTTATGTGATGAGTCACATTTATTGATGTGTGTATGTTGAACCAACCCTGTACTTCAGGGAGAAAGCCTATTTGATTATGGTAGATTAGCTTTTTGATGTGCTGCTGGGTTAGCTTTGCTAGTATTTTGTTGAGGACTTTGGCATCTATATTCATCAAGGATATTGACCTATATATATATATATATATAAATGATACCTAAATTGGCAGAATATAAATAAAAAATATATAAATATATATATATAAATTATATATATATTTATTTTTTATCTCTGCCAACTTTAGTTATCAAGATGCTGCTGGCCTCATAGAATGAATTGAGGAGAAGTGCCTCCGCCTCAAGTTTTTTAGAAGAGTTTCAGTGGGAACGATACCTGCTCATCTTTATATATCTGGTAGAATTCAGCTGTGAATTTCCCTGGTCCTGGGCTTTTTGAGGTTTGCCAGGCTTTTTATCACTGATTCAATTTTGGAACTTGTTATTGGTTTTTTCAGGGATTCAATTTCTTCCTTGTTCAATCTTGGAAGATTGTATGTTTCCAGGAATTTATCCATCTCTTCTAGGTTTTCTAGCTTGTGTGCATAAAGCTATTCATAGTAGTCTCTGAGGGTTTTGTGTATTTCCGTGGGGTCAGTAGTCATAGCCCGTTTATCATTTCTGATCATGTTTATTTGAAACTTCTCTCTTTTTTTCTTTCTTAGTCTAGCTAGTGTTTCATCTATCTATTAATTTTTTCAAAAAGCCAACTCCTGCCAGGCTTGGTGGCTCACGCTTGTAATCCCAGCACTTTGGGAGGCCGAGGCGGGCGGATCACGAGGTCAGGAGATCGAGACCACGGTGAAACCCCGTCTCTACTAAAAATACAAAAAATTAGCCGGGCGTGGTGGCGGGCGCCTGTAGTCCCAGCTACTCGGAGAGGCTGAGGCAGGAGAATGGCGTGAACCCGGGAGGCGGAGCTTGCAGTGAGCCGAGATTGCGCCACTGCACTCCAGCCTGGGCGACAGAGCGAGACTCCGTCTCAAAAAAAAAAAAAGCCAACTCCTGCATTTGTTGATCTTTTGTATGTTTTTTTTCATCTCACTTTCCTTCAGTTCAGCTTTGATTTTCTTTATGTCTTGTCTTCTGCCAGCTTTGGGCCTGATTTCCTCTTGTTTCTCTAGTTTCTCTAATTGTGATGTTAGGTTATTAATTTGATATCTTCTTCACTTTTCAATGTGGGCCTTTAGTGCTATAAATTTCCCTCTTAAACTGCCTTAGCTGTGCAGAGGTTGTGGTATGTTGTACCTTTGTACTCATTAGTTTCAAAGAATTTCTTGATTTCTGCCTTAATTTCATTATTTACCCAAAGTAATTCAGGAGCAGGGTGTTTAATTTCCATGTAACTATAAGGTTTTGAGTGATATTCTTAGGATTGATTTCTATTTTTATTGTGCTGTTGGAACTTATTTTATTTTTTGCCATACTTTCTGTGTCTCTGCCAGCTCTCTAGTAGAATTAGGTAAAGCTAGAAAGAAATAATGCTTTCTTCTACACTGCTTATTAAGTAGAAGAGTTTGTGGGGGAAAAAAAATCATTCTCACCCTTCACTGAAACAGGGATTTGAGTCTGACTTACGGAACTCGAGGTTATTTATTTTTCCTTTTATCTATCTATTAATTCATACTCCTTCTTAAATCTACAAATATTGTTGTAATATATGAGATACTGAAGCAATGAAAACTAATGCAGAATAGGAGTTCTAGCCCTAAGATATCTTCACTCTGGTTGGTACACAAAATATAATCCAGGGTAGAAAATATTTGTTTGAAGAAAATAGCAGATATAGTGCCATGAAGGTCTAGAGCAACTGAAAAGATCTTTTCTTATAAAGGAGGTAGACGGAGACACAGATATTGTTAACCAGTATTTGTTAAACTTAATGTCAAGGGTATGTAATTTATAAAATAAATCCTTTGATGAAATGTTTCATTTAATCAACTTTGAGTACTCAGTATTTCTAGTCATGAGATGTAGCTTCTGACCTCTAGTGATTCATTTAAATGGAGGAGACAGAGAACAAAAAGCTGTGATACAGTGGTTCAGAAGTTTTATGCTAGAGGCTTGTAAAGATTATGGGAATACCTAACTCTTGGAGGTAGATGTTCTTAAATTTACAGATAAAGAAACCAGGTTCTGAGTTAGGAAAATTGACCAAGATAAAAAATCTGTAAGAAGCAGAGCTAGAGTTTGAGTGGCGTTTTGATTCCTCCCAGGGCCTTTGCCTTGCTGTCTCCTGTTAGGCAGCAAAACACTTAATCTTCTCCTAATCCTCCTTAGCACTAACCCCAGTTTTGGTTGCTAACTGATATCACCATGTCTGCTACATTGCTCAAGGTAGTTCCTTTCATTTTACAGAACCCTCGAACACTCCAAAGGATTTTGGTGTAAATACTATTCTTTACACGTAAGACCCTGTAACTGTTAAAAGGCTCTAATGTGCCTGCCTACAGTTTATGTTCTTCACATATTTACTGTGATTTTCACCTGCATGGAAGCTGGTAAGAGAAGATAAAGTCAAGGACCACGTCTTTATGTTGGTTTACATTTTGTTAATAAAAATCACGCTATTATTTTGCCAGAAAGAAAAGCTCTGTGGGTAATTGGAAAGTAACATCTTTGATCTCTTTGTGTAAAATTCATAGTAGGTAGTTTGGGATTTCCATGAGAAATCATTTCAACTTTGGTTTTTCTATTTATGCTTGCTCTTGTAATGCTATCTAGACAATGATAGAATTCTCTGGAATAACAAAACCCAAGTCTTAAAGACAAAGGGAAAAAAGCCTGTTTTTCTTGCAATCAAATGTTAATTTTTCAATATGAATATACAGAATTATCAACTAAAGATACAAGATTACCTACATTGAAAGAGATTAGACTTTTGTGGGATATGTATGATCTCCTTGGAATTATTGCTTTGGAAAAGTGCTTTAATTCTTTAAGGCAACTAAGGTGATCTTTAGTACAGTAATTTTGACAATTAAAAATCTAGGCTGGGCACAGTGGCTCATAGCTGTAATCCTAACACTTTGGGAGCAGAGGTGGGAGGACTGCTTGAGACTAGGAGTTCAAGACCACTCTGGCCAACATAGCTAGACCCATCTCAAAAAAAAAAAATCCAGTAACCTAAAAGGGATTTGTTTGTGGCCCATAAATGCATGCTTCTCCCTATATTACTAAGACATTTTAAATCAGTATATAGTGTTACTTAAAAATAAGTTAGTGTAGTCCAGAGTTCAGAGGTCATAGTTTTTTGTACAAAGGTGTCAATTTCCTAAACATGAATAAAAGTATAGTTTTAATTTATATAGCTTTTTAAACATTTCAATATGGCATCATCTAAAATATTACATTTTAGCCTCATCCAAAAAGATAAAGCTTAAAAGTTATTTCTAAGTTATCGACATTTCCATTTTAAAGAATTTGCTTCACAGAAGACCATGAATATAAGAAATGGGACAGAAATCATAGTTATCTCTCTACTAGTAGAAACATAAATCTCTCATTTGCTAAATAATATAGAAAAATATGTTGGTGATTTAGTATCTGCCTTCTTGTTATTTTCAGTTATTGATACATACTAGTATGTTTCAATTTTCATGTCCTAGTCAGGAAGAAGTACTTACCATCCTGAGAGATGAATGGATCTTTAAAAAGTGCCTTGCTCTAGCAAGAATAGGTAAGATCAGTTTCTTTCTTCAGTGTAGTCCAAGATTCTAACCAGATTATATGCCCTTGTATTAAAAAACTAATCTAATAACTACAACTGGAATAATGATATAATGCATTATTTGTCATGGTATGAAACCCATTGGTAACTTCTGTTCACTATTATTCCCTTTATTCAAAAAGGTAAAGGTAACATCTTCCATCAAACTTGCAATTAATGGGGGATGGTCAGATAGTTTTTCTCAGTTTTATCCTGCCAAAATTTAATTATTTATTTATTTATTTATTTTTGAAACAGAGTCTTGCTAGGCTGCAGTGCAGTGGCATGATGTTGGCTCACTGCAACCTCTACCTCCCAGGTTCAATCAAGTCTCCCACCTCAGCCTCCCGAGTAGCTGGGACTATAGGCATTCGCCACCACACCCGGTGAATTTTTGTATTTTTTGGTACAGAGAAGGTTTCACCATATGGGTCAGGCTAGTCTCGAACTCCTAACCTCAAGTGATCCTCCCTTCTTGGCCTCCCAAAGTGCTGGGACTACAGGTGTGAGCCACCATGCCCCGGTCAATTTTTTTTTTTTTTTAATAATATGAAGAGTAATAAAAGAAATCAAGTGGGAGTATATTGACAAAGTTTTTTTTTTTTTTTTTTTTTTTTTGGTCTTGTTTCTTGTTTGTTTGTTTGTTTATAAAGAACCATTTAGAATCCGTAAAGCAATCCCATTCAATGTGTGGGCACTCTGTCATCAAGTTGATTCAATTTAGCTATTGGGTTTAATAATTGTTTATTTAGCTATTGATTTTTAAGCTATTGGTTTTTAAGAATATTTGTCATTACTTAAAAACCTTAGAAAGACTTTGCTTTACTCTCATCAAAATCCTACTTAATGTAAGCTTCTGCACGAGGAGTTTCTGATTGTATCAGCCATCTTTTTATTTATTGCAAAAAGAAAAATAAAACATTATTATAATGTGTCACTTCCTGGTTGGGTCAGTGAGTGTATTTGCTTTTAGGCACCTTAGTTCAACATTAGCATTATGAAAAATTACATATATGGTATTTAGAATCTCTATGGTATGTTGTAATTTAATAAAAGCTTTATCTAAATGTGTGTGTATGTGTGTCTGTGTGTGTCTAGCTTTACCTTTAGTGTGCAAATAAAAGTAAAATTTTACATAGCTGGATAGGATACAAGTACTTTAGGTTCCAGAATGGTAAATATCCACTGTCAAAAGTAGAAAAAGAGAAGTCATCCATTTGTCTATTACATAGTATTTAGCAATTATTTTTTCTGCAAGGGATCATGTAGTAAGTATTTTAGCCTCTGTCATAACTATTCAATTCTGACACTTGCATGAAAGCAACCATTGGCAACATGTAAATGAACGAGCATGGCTATATTCCAATAAAAGTTTCTTTACCAAAACAGGCAGCAAGCCTACTTTGGCCATAGTTTGTAAATCTCTAATTTAGATACCTCCAAATATTAAGCTATTTGTGATTGGTCCGGTTGTCTGTGTATGCAGACAAACCAAGTCAAACTTGGTAGTGAAAAAAACTCTATCATTTATTATTAATATCTTTAATGATTCTGGTGGTTAACTGAGATTAGGTAGGCAGGGTTTTTTTCTTAGATGGGGAATAGGGGGTGTTTCTTTTATGTTATAGTTAAATGGCAGTTTGTGTAGAGTCATCTCAAAGCCTTCCTGACTTATGTCAAGCTGTCGATGCTGCCCATTGGCTAGAACCTCAGCTGGGGCTCTCTGCCAGAGTACCTACTGGTGACCTCTCCATACATATTGCCTAGGCTTTTTCGCAATATCACATCTGAGTTACAAAAAGACAGCTAGGCTGAAGCTGTATTTCCTTTTATGACTTTTACTGTAAAGTCACAACACCCTCTCATCATACTCTATTGGTTGAGACAGGCATAAAGGGGTAGGGGATAGATTCCATCTGATGATGATAGAGTGACAGTCACATTGTAAGAAGAGCATGTGAGGTGGGAATTAAATCTAGCATCATGATATTTTTTCTTTGAAATTTTTTTTTTGGATTGGAATAACAGCAAGAGCAAAAGAAGAGCCAGACGTGGTGACACACCCCTGTAGCCCCAACTACTCAGGAGGCTGAGGTAGGAGGATTGCTTGAGCCTGGGAGTTTGTGACTGCAGTGAGCTATGATTGCACCATTGCAATCCAGGCTTAGTGGCAGAGTTAGACACCTCAGCTCTAAAAGTATAAATAAATAAAAATTTAAAAAATACAAAGGAGATGAGTCAGGACAACAAGAGTTGGAGAGCAAAAGAAAAACTGGGACAATAGGAAAGACATGTTGATAATGGTAGCTAAGGATAGCAGAGGCTAAAATCAGATTTATATAAGGTTTAAGCTATGTGTTTGCTTCAAACCAGAGCCATGTGTTTGAAGCAAAAGAATTTCAGGCACTTATGTAAAGGATGAATGGATAGCCTCTCAAGTGGCCAGAAGAAGGTTGTGTTCAGGTCCAGACAAAGAAGGAAGTCAGAAAGAGGTCTCCATAACCCGAAGATTGGTATGCCCTTGATATTAGGCCATATTCTGACCCAACCAGGAGCTTCACAATGTGCTGGAGGTCTGGAACCAGAAACTTCCTAGACTTCTAGAGGTCCAGAACCCATTGCCCATCAAGGACAACCTGTAGCACAGGATGGGGCAGATATGGGGCAGATAAATGAATGCCTCTAGCTAGAAAAACACTAGTGTTGATAAGTGAAGTTGAATCCAGACAGGTGTCACAAAAGCCAAACTCTCACTGAAATGACTGCATCAATTGGTTGGTTTGACATCACATGTCTAAAAATAGATAGAAATAGCCCATCTGGGAAGTTAAAGAATGAGGAAAGTCTTTAAAACTCTATCCCCTAACTTCTTTCATTTTTGTGCTCAATAAGCCATTTCCTGCATTAGAGCCCTCAGAAGAGCCCTTTAGAGCATGCACCTGATACGACAGCCCTGAGACATCTGCTGTGCCATTTAAATCCTCTCTTTGCTATACCCAGCTTTCTCTGTCTATGGACCAAATGTGCCTATTTTTTGCTCCACTGATTTAATAGCCCCAGGAAAGTTGATAATGTAATCATAGAAGTTCTGTCTGAATGGAACATCTTGAGTTCCATCTCTAGTCTTTCTTTGGGGCTCCCTGGACCATGTAGACTCTAACTTTGCTACGTTGCAGCTGCTTTTGGTGCAGAGCTTATTGGAATCAGTCTCTCTACTTTGTGTGTGTGTGTGTGTATATGTGTGTGTGTGTGTGTGTGTGTGTTTCTGTTAGTCTATCAACTGTAAGAAAAATTTGCCTTATTATTTAGCAGCATTTTAACAGGTTTCAGTCCATTAAAAGTAAAAGAGAGCATTAAATGGCATTCTTCAGCTTTTAACCAGTGAGCTTTCATCAGTTTATTAATAGACTCTAACTGCAAATGTGCTCGTTACATGCTAGGGCTTTAAGCTGACTCTAGCAGCAACGATGGTATCCTCTGGGACTAGAAATCCAATTCTAAGTTCTACCTTCAGGCAATGCTTTTGGACTGCTTTGGAGAGTTAAACAAATAAATGCTGAAACTTCCCTTCCAGAGAGCTGAAACTGACTGGATTTATTCGCACTTTAAAAACTCTGGCCTAAGAAAATAGCCAAGACTAAAGTAGCAAACTGACCAGTGGGCCTAAGTCTCTTCCAGTTGCAATGTTTTTAATGCCCTTTCTATCCTGTTTCTACAGAGCTGTTACAACGGACGGACAGAAAGCTGAGATTCAGGATAATTGGAAGGATACACATGGTTTCTTACAGAGAGAGTCAAATTCACTAGAACAATATTAAGAATTTTGCCTTCATGAGGGAGTAGTAAAAGATTTTACTCTAGAGATGTAGACACATGTGGCCACTAGAAAAGCTAAATTAATATTAGCTTCTGGTGCAACTGGCATGCTTTTGGGCACCTCAACTGATAGTTCAACATTAGCATTATGAAAATCACATATACGGTTATTCAGAATCTCTGTGGTGTATGGTAATTTAATGAAAGCTTTACCCAAGTGTGTGTGTGTGTGTGTGTGTGTGTGTGTGTGTGTGTGTGTGTAGCTTATTAGATTCAATATAAAACCCTGGCATGCTTCCTCCTTTTCCTGATAAGAGTTGTGTTTCCCTTTTTGCCTTTACTGCAAGATTAGAACAAATCTTATGAACAATTGTAATCCTCATTGAAGTACATGGAAGCGAAAAGGAAGAGGTAGATCAAGCACAAGAAAGGAACGAGACATATAATTTTATCCCTGTTTCAAGAGTTAAAAAAAAATATCCAAAAGGGACTATTCAACCTGGAGAGAGTGTGACGATGTAAATATGTAAGTTCAATTTTCAAATACCTCCACCCATCCTCTTCCAATATAGCATTTTGGAAGCTCTTAAGGAAAACTGGCTTGATTTTAACAACTAAAGAAACTTCATTTGCATTTCTCTGATGGCCAGTGATGATGAGCATTTCTTCATGTGTTTTTTGGCTGCATAAATGTCTTCTTTTGAGAAGTGTCTGTTCATGTCCTCTGCCCACTTTTTGATGGGGTTGTTTGTTTTTTTCTTGTAAATTTGTTTGAGTTCATTGTAGATTCTGGATATTAGCCCTTTGTCAGATGAGTAGGTTGCAAAAATTTTCTCCCATTCTGTAGGTTGCCTGTTCACTCTGATGATAGTTTCTTTTGCTGTGCAGAAGCTCTTTAGTTTAATGAGATCCCATTTGTCGATTTTTGCTTTTGTTGCCATTGCTTTTGGTGTTTTAGACATGAAGTCCTTGCCCACGCCTATGTCCTGAATGGTATTGCCTAGGTTTTCTTGTAGGATTTTAATGGTTTTAGGTCTAACATATAAGTCTTTAATCCATCTTGAATTAATTTTTGTATAAGGTGTAAGGAAGGGATCCAGTTTCAGCTTTCTACATATGGCTAGCCAGTTTTCCCAGCACCATTTATTAAATAGGGAATCCTTTCCCCATTTCTTGTTTTTGTCAGGTTTGTCAAAGATCAGATAGTTGTAGCTATGCGGCGTCATTTCTGAGGGCTCTGTTCTGTTCCATTGATCTATGTCTCTGTTGTGGTACCAGTACCATGCTGTTTTGGTTACTGTAGCCTTGTAGTATAGTTTAAAGTCAGGTAGCGTGATGCCTCCAGCTTTGTTCTTTTGGCTTAGGATTGACTTGGCGATGCGGGCTCTTTTTTGGTTCCATATGAACTTTAAAGTAGTTTTTTCCAATTCTGTGAAGAAAGTCATTGGTAGCTTGATGGGGATGGCATTGAATCTATAAATTACCTTGGGCAGTATGGCCATTTTCACGATATTGATTCTTCCAACCCATGAGCATGGAATGTTCTTCCATTTGTTTGTATCCTCTTTGATTTCATTGAGCAGTGGTTTGTAGTTCTCCTTGAAGAGGTCCTTCACATCCCTTGTAAGTTGGATTCCTAGGTATTTTATTCTCTTTGAAGCAATTGTGAATGGGAGTTCACTCATGATTTGGCTCTCTGTTTGTCTGTTATTGGTGTACAAGAATGCTTGTGATTTTTGTACATTAATTTTGTATCCTGAGACTTTGCTGAAGTTGCTAATCAGCTTAAGGAGATTTTGGGCTGAGACAGTGGGGTTTTCTAGATATACAATCATGTCATCTGCAAACAGGGACAATTTGACTTCCTCTTTTCCTAGTTGAATACCCTTTATTTCCTTCTCCTGCCTGATTGCTCTGGCCAGAACTTCCAGCACTATGTTGAATAGGAGCGGTGAGAGAGGGCATCCCTGTCTTGTGCCAGTTTTCAGAGGGAATGCTTCCAGTTTTTGCCCATTCAGTATGATATTGGCTGTGGGTTTGTCATAGATAGCTCTTATTATCTTGAGATACGTCTCATCAATACCTAATTTATTGAGAGTTTTTAGCATGAAGGGTTGTTGAATTTTGTCAAAGCCCTTTTCTGCATCTATTGAGATAATCATGTGGTTTACCATCTCACACCAGTTAGAATGGCCATCATTAAAAAATCAGGAAACAATAGGTGCTGGAGAGGATGTGGAGAAATAGGAACACTTTTGCACTGTTGGTGGGACTGTAAACTAGTTCAACCATTGTGGAAGTCAGTGTGGCGATTCCTCAGGGATCTCGAACTAGAAATACCATTTGACCCAGCCATCCCATTACTGGGTATATACCCAAAGGACTATAAATCATGCTGCTATAAAGACACATGCACACGTATGTTTATTGGAGCACTATTCACAATAGCAAAGAGTTGGAACCAACCCAAATGTCCAACAACGATAGACTGGATTAAGAAAATGTGGCACATATACACCATGGAATACTATGCAGCCATAAAAAATGATGAGTTCATGTCCTTTGTAGGGACATGGATGAAACTGGAAAACATCATTCTCAGTAAACTATCGCAAGGACAAAAAACCAAACACCGCATGTTCTCACTCATAGGTGGGAATTGAACAATGAGAACTCATGGACACAGGAAGGGGAACATCACACTCCGGGGACTGTTGTGGGGTGGGGGGAGGGGGGAGGGACAGCATTAGGAGATACACCTAATGCTAAATGACGAGTTAATGGGTGCAGGAAATCAACATGGCACATGGATACATATGTAACAAACCTGCACATTGTGCACATGTACCCTAAAACCCTAAAGTATAATAAAAAAAAAAAAGAAAAAAAAAAAACATATTGACATAAAAAAAAAAAAGAAACTTCATTTGCATTGCACATTCTTATAATAGTAACAATAGCTTACACATTTGTAGCACATAGTACAAGTTAGGCATCCTGATGTTTTACATGAATTGATTCATTTAATTCTAGCAAAAGTTCGACAAAGATTTTTAATTTCATGTGTGAATAAAGATATAATACAAAGGAACACAGAAGTTAGGTACTTGCCCAAAGTTACACGTCTGATAGAGATTTAGCTGGAACCAAGATGTGACTTCAGCAAATCCAGCTTCAGAGGACTGATCCTGAGCACTAAGCATGTTGCTTCTGTTAGGGAAGGTTGTGATCTAGCTATGTGTATTATATTTTCAGCAAGTATGTTTGATTCTCATTCCACAATCAAATTTTCTCCATTTTATGACTATATTAATGTTATGCATGTGTATATTATATGGTGTGTGATTGCATTTGGAAGCATCAGTAAATACATAGGATTGACAATGGGGAAGATTATAGTGTTATTAGACCTACCATCATGATGTTAGATAAGATTTGTAATTTGAAGTAGAGACAATGCTCACCAAATATCTATTATTCCCCTACATGTTTGAGCCCCTCTTACATTTATATTGGGGCCATATAATTAATTCTAACAAATGTGATAATAAGCAAAAGTAATTAATTGTGAACTGCATTTAGAAAAAAAACTACTATAATGTAGGATCAGAGTGGCAAATGAAAGGCCACAATATTTTAAGGAATGTTAAAGAGTTAGAAAAAACACTGGAGGCATTTTTCCTGGAAAGCTTGAGGGTAAAGTGCGAGTTGTCCTAAAATATCTGGTGCGTTACTGTGTAGAGGAATGAAAAGCTTTATGCTAATGGCGTGAAAGTATACAGCAGAGCTAATCAGTGAAAAATACAGAGGAACTTATTAGATTCAATATAAATAAGAACTTGCTTTTGATACCACATATGGGACCCTCCATTACATTTGTAAATCATTTATTTTTTGGTTTTGCCATTGTCTGCCAATTCCAGTAGAATAGAAGTTCTTCAGGAATATGTATCTTGTTCATAGCTATTTTCCTAATGTTTTGCATGGTCGTAGCTGGTTTAAAAAAAGTATGATATGAATAGTCATCATACAAATATATGAGTGAATCAATGAACAAATAAACATTCTATCAAATAGAGCACCCTAGATATTTTCCTGACTTTGGAGGAATGCTAATACAGGCTATGTGACTGGTTGCTAGGAATATTCTGGAGCAACTTGCAGCTCTGGATTGTGGTCATACTAGATATGACCTAATGTCTGTCCCAATGCCCAGATTCTTTCATTTTTATATTTTACATTTGAACTTTCCTGATCATTAAAGCCTTTTGCTTTTTACTTCCCAGCAGATAGGAAATCCAGTCAAGATGTCTGTTGTTGCAAAACCGCAAAGAAATATTGCAAGCATTTTTTTTAGCCCTACCTGTTTGCAAGGGCATTTATCATCTTTTGATAACATGTCATCCTATTCAGAGACATGGACAGTATGTACTTTGTAATCAGGATGGAGGCTGTGATACGACTGATGTGAGCCTTTATCAGGTATCATTGTCAAATATGAGCCTCTGAATAAAATGTGTGTGTTTGAAAGGCCAGTACTTGGGTTTATGAGACTTGGCTCCTTTTCTTCACATGTAGTTATAAATTAATGCGTACAGTGATACCTCATTTCAAGTTGGGTGCTCATATGCATGCGTGACTCAATCTTGATCATCAGTCAGATTAGCCTCATTATTCACTGAGCATCACTTCCACTCAGCTGGTCATTGGCTAAATTTGTGACTCTCTAGATAAATTGCTTCAATCTCTCTGCTAAACCACTTTTCAGAGACGGCCAACTTCTAAATTGGCAGCTATAAAAATCATCAGCTAGTGACCCAATCCTAAAACAGGATCCTGTGTTAGGTAGGTGTTTTCAGATAATTCATTGCTATCAAGGAGCTTTCAGTCTTGCTTAGTAGAGAAAACTGAAATGTAAATACTGTAACGTGTGCCTAAAAGTACAGGCAAAAGGGGTGGTACAGATGTGGTGATGGTGGTAGTAGGATTCAGATAAAGGGGGTTTTTTTGGGGAAAAGAAGATGAGATTTGGACTCAAACATTAGGTTTCTAACCTCAGCTGTATCATCTAATTTTCTTCATCTGTCAAGTAACAAATCATAGGGAGGATGATCAATAATGCCATTAAGGCCTCTAACATAAGGCCTGCCACATAGTAGATATTCTGAAATGATAGAAAGTTACTGTTACTATTTATTATGATCATTATTATTAATGTGAATTATAATTTTGAGGCAGATGTGGAATATCCCACTTCTCTGTAATCCTCACAGATGGGAAAAATGGTGAAAGGGGGAATCAAAAAGATGTTATCTATATTAAAAAAAATGGAGGAAGATGATAGCTAAGCGAGCAAGAGCAGAAATGACGGTATAGCAGAAAAGACTGCCAAGGCATTCCAGGGCCCTTGATGTGCCAGAAAGATAAGAATCAATGATGCCTAATAGGCATTTGCCACCACCAGCTGGCAGTTTAGGACAATTCAAGTTGTCTTCTCAAGTTGGTTCCAGTATTTAGTAGAGCTTGCCCTTCATAATAACATAAGTGTCTCTCTAATGTTTGCATTAGGACCCATCTCCAGCTTTATCAAGTAAGTGAGCCTGTGGATCAGGACAAGCATTTTTTTAGAAGGCATCTTCCTGAGCCAGCTGATCATCTAACACTGTGGCTCAGAAACACCTACATGTGAAATAAACCTTGACATGAGTTCCTAGCAAATAATTCAGTTTAAACATAGGACATGGAAAGTTTCCGGTTCAAAAGAAAATGGAGTAAACTCATTTCACCTTATTTCTCCTGCATTAATTATAAATATAAAGTCTAGACAGAATACGTAAGCCAAGCATTAGGAGACTCTGAAGAAAGAGAAGCGGGGAAAGAGGTAGGACTGTCTAGCAGCCTCAAGACTTATGGGATGACTCAGTGATAAGTTCCCCATTTTTGGTTTGTTTCCTTTATTTTGTTTTGTTTGCCTCCTATATATGCTGGTCTGGGCACAGGAGCAGTCCGCAAGCTAGAAGTACCAATGGTTTCAGACAAAATCGTCCCAAGACAAGTCTGCTCTTTCTAGTCGTCTTCTAAACTTGGAAGAGACAGCCCTGTAGGATGGGACTCTTTTGATTATACCCACTGTATTCCAGGAGAGCATCTCAAACCCACCACATCTCTCCCTCTCCTCCTGGACACTTCAGAATCTAAATGGAAGAGTCCTGCTATTTGTGCTCAGCACTAATGCAAGCAGAGGCAGTCCCCCCTCCAAAGGGCACCGGTAAAACTGCAGGGCAGAACACTCTTGACCAGTCCCATCTTGTGACAATGGATCTAGACCCTTTACATATCCTTCTTTATAAGCTGGCATTGTGTTAACCATTGTCAGCAGGGGGCACTGGAGAGACACTGCAGGAGGAAGAGGTCTGTCTTCTTGGTCTTGGATGTTCACTGACCAGACTCCTGCGGTGCGGTAGCTTATTCCAAAGATGCCCAGTTTGTGCAGTGCATGGTGTCCAGAAATGCCCACAGACTAGTGGCCTCTCTCAACACACCCCTAAAGCAATTTTGTAACATTGTGCCTCTAGTGAGACATCTTCCCATGAACCACTCTTCTACTGGCACCCTAGAGGGTAGATTTCTAGCAAGTTCCACCAGTGATGCCTCATGGCAACCTCTCTACCGTTCAGTGAGCCATGGTCAAACTGTGTCCCACAAGCTCTAGAGCTCAGCCCTGGGAAGGGTAGGCTCTTTTCTCTAAGCACATTATTTCAGCCTTAGGTAAGCATGACTGCTCCTTATATCTGCTATTCCTATATTATTTGGAGATCTCTTTATTTCTTGCTATACAATCGTCATTAAGCAATCTCTTGTTACAGTTAACATTAAATTTCCCCTGTCCAAATTATGGTGCCACTTTCTCTTTTTTGATTGGCCCCTGACTGACAAAGAATGATGCCAATAGCATGACCCATAAGAGAAAAAAAAAAAAAAAGATAAATTGGACTTCATCAAAATTAAAAACTTACGGTCTGCAAAAAAGAAATATTAGCCCAGGAGAAAATATTTTTAATTCACGCATCTGGAAAAGATGTTATATCTAGAATATATAAAGAGTACTTTAAACTCGACAGCAAGAAAACAAATAATCCACTTAGAAAATAGACGAAAGCCATGAGCAGGCATTTTGTCAAATAATGCACAGATGGTACAACGAAAGGCACATAAAAAGATATTCAACATTATTAGCCATTAGGGAAATGCAAATCAGCACATGACAAGATACCTCTACACACCTATTAGAATGTGTAAAATAAGTAACAAATCCCATCAATGCTAAGTTCTGATAAGGATGTAGAGCATCAGGGACTTTTGTACATTGCTGGTGAGAAAGAATTTGGCATTTTCTTGTAAAAGTAAACATATACTTGCCATATGACCCAGCAATCCTACTGCTGGGTATTTACTCCAGACATTTATAACAGTTCTGTTAATCCTCACATAGAGTAGAAACAACCTGTGTCTTTCATTGGGCAAGTGGATTAACAAACTGTGATACAGAGATACAGTGGGATACCACACAGCAGTAAAGAGGAATAAACTATTGATATGTATAATTTGGACAGAACTCAAGGACATTATGGTGAGTGAACAAAACCAATCTGAAAGTGATCCATCTTTTACTATTCCATTTATGTGACATTCTCCAAATTACACTGAAGACATAGCATAGTTTCCAGGATTTAGGGTTGGAGGTAAGCTATGACTTTAATGGGGTAGTACAAATAACTATTTTTTGGAGCAATATAGCAGTCTATTCCTGATCATGATGATGATTACAAGAATCTATACATGTGATAAAATTTTATAGAAATGTATATTTAAACAAGATTACATGTTAAAGTTGGTAAAATCTGAATATAATCTCTAGTTTTTAATAATACTGTCTAATGTCGATTTTCTGGTTGTGGTAATTTTGTTTTGGTTGCTGTTGTCATTGTAGGAATCTAGATGAATACTACATATAAATTCTCTCTATACTATTTTTGCAACTTCTATGTGGGTCTAAAATTATTTCAAAGTAAAAATTAAGGAAACAACCACCACCACAATGAAAACAGAGATCATGTTCCAATAAGCAGAAGAGTACCATGGAAGAAGGATAGGACTAAGACATCCTAGGTACTCATGCAAGAGTTTATTCAAAGCCATACATTTGAGTTGGTTGACCTAATTTGATGTCTAGAAATTGGCGCTTCTAAAAAATTTCACAGATAATTCTACTGATTACAAAGGTTAGGACATCACTAATTTGAAAAAGGGCAAAAGTCACCTTTGCCCAAGAGGGAGTAGTCTCCCAGGTGTCTTGGATTTGTGTTATTAGGAAGTACTTCTTCTGTTGGCCTGAACTTCACTGACCATGGGCAAGGATGACTTAGAGAATGGTTGCTTCTCAACTTTTTCTGTAAAAGGCCAGATGGAAACATTTTGGTCTTTGCAGACCATATACTTTCTGTCATAGTTACTGATTCTGCCATTGTAGTGCAAAAGCAGCCTTAGATCGTACATAAATGAGTGGTTATGGCTAGTGTTCCTAAAAAACTTTGTTTAGAAAAACACACAGTGTAACAGATTTGACCCATGGGTCACAGTTTGCTGACTCCTGATTTAGAGAATTGAGTGAACTACACCCTTAGTAGGAGTCAACCATGTGAATGTCCTAGCCCATGAGTTTTTACAGTCATACTCAGAATTCATAAACAAAAGAGCCCAGACTGATAGAATCAATGGCTCTACATACTCACTCTTGCAAATCACACTTAGTTCATTGGACTCAGTTCTGTCCTCCTTACTTCAAAGAAAGTTAATACAATTATTGAAGGTCAGAAAAAAACACCCAGGACGGTGAATGAAATCTGGAAACCATACGCTGGGAAAAGCACGTGATGGAACTGCAACACTGAACCTAAAGAAAATGTTGAGAGTAGTGTCCAAATATTCAATTTGTTATTTGGAACAGGGATTATGAAGTTTATGACTTCAAAAAATAGAACTAGATCTATTTATCCAGCAGTTATATATTGAGCACCTACTAAGTTCACATGTTGTTTTAGGCCCCCAAGACAAATATACTAGCTAACTAGACAGTGAAAGGAGGTTTCAGAAAGGTGACTTCCAAGTCAATAAAAAGAACTTCCTTAAAAACTAGAAGCTATCTGAGGCCAAGAGTGGTGGCTCTCGCCTGTAATCCCAGCACTTGGTGGAGCCAAAGTGGGAAGATCTCTTGAGTCCAGGAGTTACAGTTTGTACTGAGCTAAGATCGCACATGGCACTCCAGCCTGGATGACAGAGCAAGACCCTGTCTGTGAAGGTAAAAAACAAGCTATCTGAAGGTGGACTAGTCTATCTTGTGAGGTGATGAATTCTCAGCCTTTGGGGCTGTACAAAAATAGTCTAGCACATAGAATAGACTGGCCCGGAGCATTTTAGAGGAGAATATGTGTGGGGAATGGTTTACAGTCTACTCTGTTGACCCTCGGGTTCTCACCAAGCTCCACAAGGGACCATAGTGTAGAGTTCAGAACTCTAGATTGTTCAATGCAGTTTCAATATCTGCATTTATGTGTTAAGAATTGGACTTCTGCATAATCTTTTTCTAAAGAAAGAATCTGTTAGCTAAAAACATGTCGAAAACCACTGAGGTGACTCTGATCAAATGCCCTATGAGATATATTAAAATTCTGTCTAGATCCCCATTGTTATGACAGTAGAAATCTTAATCATGTTGCTTGCAGGTGATCCCAGTCACTATCAGACACTATCACTCAGCTAGTGTCTTAGACAGCTTTTTGTTTCTCGCCACCTCTCACTCTGCCTAGGATGGAGTAAGCTTCAGTTAATCAACTCACATATGTAGAAAATCTTGAAAATAAAGTAAATGTTTAAAGATTATCATATGTGATAAGTAAATTTGAAATGTACTTTCTTAAAGTAAAATTCAATGATTTATGTAACAAATGAAATGACAGTTACTGATGCTGTTATTTGGTTAAAATTGTTTTGAATACCATATCGGAATACATATCTAAATGTATTTGAATTATAGGACAGTTTTAAATTACTTGCTACTTTGAAATGATCCATACTCTCTGAATTAAAATAGATTATTGGAATATGAGCATATTCATGGACTGAGCTTACAAAATAAAACAAGTAAGTATCGGATGTCAGTCAAATAATGTACTAATGAATCAGGCCATATGTGTTATGTGTTTTAGTGATCATTACAATAAAAAGATCACTCTTTATCTTCTGGATCTTCCTTCATTGGAAGGAGCTGGGTGACTTGGCTGTATGTGATGAGGATAAGGGAACAGTAAGGAAAGGAACTTCTGGAGGATGATTTGATATTGAGTGACAGGAGGCCTTACTCTTACTGCCAAATCAAGCAACTCATCCTCCTGGGGTTCCTTTTTCCCATACAAATGAGAAGTTTATCTTTTTAAAAATTTTCAGGCTGGGCACGGTGGCTCACACCTATAATCCTAGCACTTTGGGAGGCTGAAGTAAATGGATAACCTGAGGTCAGGAGTTCGAGATCAGCCTAACCAACATGGTGAAACACTGTCTCTACTAAAAATACAAAAATTAGCTGGGTATGGTGGTGGGTGCCTGTAATCCAAGCTACTCGGGAGGCTGAGGCAGGAGAACTGCTTGAACCCCAGGTTCAAGAGCCAACGTTGTGCCATTGCACTCAGGCGTGGGTGACAGAACAAGAGTCCTTCTCCAAAAAAAAAAAAAAAAACCAGAACAAGACTCCTTCTCCAAAAAAAAAAAAATTCTTACATTCTCTGTATAAATATATGGGCCCACTGTGTTTATTATATGCCACCATCTCTGTATATGACTGTTTTAATATGGGGAAATGATACTAATGTAAAGTGTATTTAAAAAGCAGATAGTTCTAATCTCCAGTGGCTATAGATTTTATTTCCATTTTTAAAAAGCACACCAAAAGGAATAATCTGTATATTTAAATAGCAATAATTACCACAGGTTCTGCTTGCATTAATACTGTCTGAGTACATTATGAAGCATTTGTCATAGCTAATGCATTTCTGTCAAATCAAGTAATATTAGAAAGTGGCTTTTGTAATGAATATTAATGTAAGAGACAGCCATAAGTGAAGCAAATTATAGAGGCAAGTAAATGTAGAATTAGCGACAATTGCAAAGTAGCCTTTCATTGCAAATTAAGTTCTTCTTATGATGTTAATAAAAATGTAAGGCTCTAGGTAGCCATCAGCAGCCTGCTGAACACTGATAGGAGATTGGAAGTGCTTTTCTTATACTCTAATTCTAAATCAAAATCCTTAAATACCTTTGCCATACAAAGAAATATTTGCATGTCTTAATTTTTTATTCTTGGCCTTAAAGAAATCTACTCTTTAGTAGAGTTAATTTGTAAGTCCAAAGATACTTTTAGATGCATATGTTTAGAGAATAAATTAAGTAAATAGAGTACTTTGTGTTCACTGAAGCTAGATGCTGTATAAATAAGAGATCATTAACACATCATTACATGTGTTAATTACACATGCTAAATTATGATCAGTTTTGAGAAGGTAAATTTCCACAAAAGTTATGTAAGTAAAGATAAACTTCTCAAGTGGTATCCTAGATGAAATTACACAGAAAGATATGCATTTCCTGCCTGAATATTGAACCAAATTAACTTAGAGCTCTAGAATCCTCTAAAGCTTTCAGTAGAAAAAATAATACCAATACTTCTAGACTTTTATACTTTCAAGTATAAAATATTAACTTTATAATTTATGTTTTTATCTGAAATAATATAGTCACAGTAATTTATATATGTATACTCAATATTTATAAGAAATATATGGCTGTCACTTTATCATGATATATATTTCTTTATGATTACTATTTTAATCATACATAATACAAGTTCATTATGCACATTTTGAAAGATTTATAGACCTAAACATTTTAAAACTCCCCGTGATTCCCTTCTCCTCCAAATTTTCCTGCTGCTAAGTTTGAATGAAGGTAAATAGAAAAAATAAGTTATCTTTCTTTCTGTCCTTTAAGTCTATTTTCTGTGTTACTGGGGATAGTGTTTTTGTATTGAAGATACTCATAAACTTGAATAAAAGAGATTGCCCTTTCTTTCTTTCAAAAGAAATAGCCAGTACTAGGAAAAAATAATCCTACTTCAAATATCTGATTCTTTCTGTATCAGAGGCCAGCTCAGGCTAAGTTACGCTATAGTAATAGATGACTCCCAATCTCAGTGGCTTACAGTAACAAAGGTTTGTTCTTCACTGTGGCTCTGCTCAATATGACTTCATTTCTGGATATACTCTAATGGAACAGGTGTATCTGGGCATTGCTTGTTTTAAAGTTCAGAGAAAATGAACATAATATTAGGGCATACATTATCTATGTTACTTTAACTCTTTTTCTTTTTACCAAACTCAATTGCGTGGTGAGGCCTAATGTCAGTTGCACACAGGCATATATACACTCCTCTGGTAGGGAAGAGCACTGCAGAGAAAGTGCAAAATATTCAAATATTCAAAATATTTGAATATTTTGGACAATGATGCTATCAACAGCAGGATAAATATTTGTTTATATAATACACATTTTGGCATGCCTATTATGTGCTAGGTTTTGCTTTGGTATTTAGGCTGAAGTTATGAATACTATAGACATACTCTTTTCTTTCATGGATACTGCATTGATTGAATTTTTACACTACTTTCACAGAGGCTGTAAATACTCCTTCCTGAACAAAATTCTCATTAGGGATGAGGAAGTAAGAAGTAAGCTAAGGACATTTTAATCCACATTCCTGAAGATTCTGAGTGTCTCTGGAAGCACGCCCCTTCCCACTTTGTTGTAATAGAGAAATTCACTATCATTGAGACATTTGGTCCTTTTATTAGAAATGTAGGTGATAATGAATAGGGCAGAAAATTGGTGGCTATCCATATGTGTTTATTGGTTTTAGTTTCTAGGAGTGAAGATCCATGAGGGATGTGAAATCATTTAAAGAAAGTGTTTGCTTTGGCACAGATTTTTGGGATGTCAGAGAAAAGGCAACAATGCTAGAAGAAGCCATGAACAAAAACAGTGGAGCAGGAATGAACATTACGTTGGTTGATAGGGGAATTAGAATGTCAGGGTAAGATAGGGAGGATGGAGGTCGACCAGCTAGTGTGGGTAGACATAGTAGATTAAGAATGTAGAGCTTGACATCAGGGAGACAAATCTAACAGTTAGTAGGGTATTTAAGAATCAGCAGTGACTTGAACAAAACAGTATGTTAGGGAGATCTTTGTTAAATTATTCATTTAAATATGATGCAAATTCTACCAAAAGTCCAGTAATGTTTTTTATGGTTATTACTATTATTTTTGAGACAGGATCTTGCTCTGTCACCCAGGCTGAAGTACAGTGGCACAATCACAGCTCAAGGCAGCTTCCATCTCCTGGGCTCAAGTGATTCTCCTGCCTCCGCCTCCCAAGTAACTGGGATAACAGATGCATGCCACAATGTCTACCTAGTTTTTGTTTGTTTTGTTTGTTTGTTTAGTTTTGTTTTGTTTTAGTTTAGACAAGGTCTTGCTATAGAAACTTCAACCAGGCTCTCACCCAGGCTGGTTTTGAACTCCTGAACTCAAGTGATCCACCCTCCTCAACCTTACATTAACTGGGAATGTCAATAGGACAGGAAAGAAGGGGGTCCACTGGAGTGGCATAGTCTCTTGGATTTAGTGTATTAGGCACAAGAAAGGAAGAAGTGACTTAAATATTGTAGATTGGAAGAAAGGTCTTAGAAGAACCTTGGGGTGGTTATAAAAATGGGTAGGGTAATTGGTGACATAGAATGGTTCAGAGCATTCTCATGGACTCTTCCAGTGATGAAAACATAGAGAGGGCTATGGATACCGATAAGACTCTGCCTGCACGAGTATATTCACCTCAGAATCTCTTCCACAGATGGGAAAGAAGGAGAGCTTCCTAGAACTAGTGTTTGCTGGAGAATTAGGTTCTGGCCAAAGTGAAATAACGAAAGGAGATAAAAATTATATTTGGGTAAGGAAATACCTTCTTCAATAGAAGAGAAAGATTCTATTTTAATTCTGATCTAAGTTTTTAAATTTTAAAAATGTAATCTCAAAAGAAGAGCCACTCTTACAACAAATATATTTTATATATTACAAATGTAAAGTAATGGAGAGTGTAAATCTTCTATCACACGCATGCACACACACACACACCCCATCCTGAGCATAAGTGTCTTCATGCATTTATGCAGCCAAAAAGCACATGAAAAAATGCTCATCATCACTGGCCATCAGAGAAATGCAAATCAAAACCACAGTGAGATACCATCTCACACCAGTTAGAATGGCCATCATTAAAAAGTCAGGAAACAACAGGTGCTGGAGAGGATGTGGACAAATAGGAACAGTTTTACACTGTTGGTGGGACTATAAACTAGTTCAACCACGGTGGAAATCAGTGTGGCAATTCCTCAGGGATGTAGAACTAGAAATACCATTTGACCCAGACATCCCATTACTGGGTATATACCCAAAGGACTATAAATCATGCTGCTATAAAGACACATGCACACGTATGTTTATTGCGGCACTATTCACAATAGCAAAGAGTTGGAACTAACGCAAATGTCCAGCAACGATAGACTGGATTAAGAAAATGTGGCACGTATACACCATGGAATATTATGCAGCCATAAAAAATGATGAGTTCATGTCCTTTGTAGGGACATGGATGAAACTGGAAAACATCATTCTCAGTAAACTATTGCAAGGACAAAAAACCAAACACCGCATGTTCTCACTCATAGATGGGAATTGAACAATGAGAACTCATGGACACAGGAAGGGGAACATCACACACCGGGGCCTGTTGTGGGGTGGGGGGAGGGACAGCATTAGGAGATATACCTAATGCTAAATGACGAGTTAATGGGTGCAGCAAAACAACATGGCACATGGATACATATGTAACAAACCTGCACATTGTGCACATGTGCCCTAAAACCTAAAGTATAACAAAAAAAAAGACAACAAAAAAATAAATAAGTGTCTTCATGACATAATTCAAACCAATGTATGTAGCATTTCCTGCTATGAGAGGGAGATAATTGAGCTCAACATCATCAAAAAATTCTAATTTGTATGTGCGGGTTGGATCAGGTCTAATTTTTAGAATTATTAGGTAAATAATAGAGTTGGCAATTATCCTTTTCAAGGATAATTGCTTCAAAGGATAATCTTTTAGAATTATCCCCTTTTATGATTACTTTGTCAGATCTGTTTTAGGGGCTGAACGAACAGTTAAATAAGGAGTGGCCTTCCTTCATGATGACAATGCTTAAATATAGACTGAGATCACCACCAAAGTGGATTTAATTCTGTGTTTAAATCCTATATTTCAATAGAGTGAAGCTGTCATACGCATTATCATAGCTTGCAGCTTCTCTGCCTAAACAAGTTTCAATTGTTTAAAAGTCTAATACTGCAGTTCAGAGATGAGCAATGTTGACAGAGCTGTGTTCAAATAATCAAGAATATTTAACTGTGCTCTATCGCTTAATCCATATGACCAGCAACTGCTGAGAAAGCAATATTCTTATGTGTCTGCTGATGATTAACTGGCCATGCAAAATGCATAGAGATATACCAAAGCTATATCTAAAGGATGAGGTCTTTCCCTACATAATAATACACTGGAAATAATTTTATATCAAACCATAAATACCAAGAGAAAAAAAAAAGATTTTCTTTCATACGCCAGTGGAATCTACTTTAAACTCAAAATTTAAGTGTCTATAAAATATAATCTTCCCTGCCTTACACTTGCTGTGCATGAATGTAGGTATGCGTCAGTTATTTTCTTGGGAGACTGAAAGAGTTAATGGGCCTGACATTTTAAACATGTGTGCCTTTAACTTTGAGAAAAATGGAGCTCTTTGGCTCACATGAAAAAATTAAGATGTCTTGAAATTTCACACAATTTTAGAATATTGGAATCCAGAGGATCTTTCCTCTTGGCTCTTTTTAATATTAGAGAAGTCAGTCTAAATAACTTCAGATTTTAAGAAAAGAGAAATCTTTTGTTTTAGTAACTTTGAAAATTTTGAAAATGTATATCGAATCCCTAAATTTCTCAAAACAAAAATCAAATAAAAGGGCCATTAGATATTTGACAACACAGATGTATTTTTACTTCATACATGAAATTATTTACCTAAACATCACAAACAGAAGTTCACTGCTCCAGATTTGAAATAGATACCTTCAGACAAATAGTTATAGATTACCTATAGATTTTAATGTGAAATTCCCAGTCTAATTATTAGGTTGGTGCAAAGGTAATTGTGGGTTTTACCCTTACTTTTAATGGCAAAAACCACAATTACTTTTATGACACCCTAATATACTGTATAACAAATAATTCAAAAATTCAAAAACTAGTAATGGTAGATGGGATAAAACGAAACAATTATTTCCCTAACCTAAATTTCCTGTGATATTTTCCTTTAGATTTCCTAACTATCTCAGTAGCATTTTTTCACTTTACAAACTATATGAAAAAATATATAACATGTCAGGGGTTTAACTGCAAATTAAAACAAAAAAATTATATTCTTAATTTTGTATTTTCTGTATAAACAGCTAGAGAAAGGATTTCTTATCAATTACACCAGATATCTTAGTCATAATTAAAATATAAAGCTATTCAAAAAAACATGTCATGAGGAATGTAATCATTAATATGAGGAATTTATCACGTATGTATAATTTGATTAGCAAAGCCAAGCTGAGTTTCAAACAGTACAAAATGATTTTGGGTTTTGAGGACAGCAAGACTTGCGAGAGGATTTTGACTAGAAAATATTTGATACATATTTAAGTATCCAAAATTATTATTCAGTTTTCTTTACAGGATTTACAACACATTAAAAATATTTCTAACCTCCAAAGTAAAATGGGAGAAATTTCAGAGATACGGCAGTTTGTACTATAAGCAGATGGTGTAGGACAAAGGCTCATTTGTGTGTATCTGATGATACTGGACCTACAGTCACCTCCAAACAATGTATTTGACCTTGGAGAGTGATTTAGCCTCCCAGAACCTCGTGTTACTCTCATGTTACCTGAAAGGATAGAATGAGATCAGATTATTTAACACACATTTGTTTCTGGGGCACCTACTCAATGTCCAGAGATCTTGTTAGGTGCTAGAGAGTTGTAACAGTATAGACACATAGTCTTCATGGTTTGCTATCCTCACAGTCCTCACAAGGTGTATAGTTGTATAGTTTACCTCAATCCTGTAGTCTGGGGAAACTTCTCTAGCCACTGTGGATAGAGACATTCCTTTAGGTTTCCCTACGTAAGCCATGGCCAACGGAAAGCAATAAAGAAGAAAAATGGGCTGGTTGAAAAGTCAGACAATGCCTCAAAGCAACATCAATCCATTTAAAAAAATATTTGTTCCACGTGTTCTTGAAGGTACTAGGTATACAGTGCTCAGTAAGTGGCAGGCCTCACAACTTAATGGATGAACTTATAATAAATAAGATATATATATATATACACACACATATATACACTTATATCTAGCTTACATATATTTATATATATAACAAGGCATATATGATATAAAATATCTGCTATTTTATGATATATCATTAGGCTTATAAATTATAGTTTATGTTAACTACTATTAAAAAGCAGATGGTTTAATAGAAGAAAATGGGTGAGCATCTAAATTAGATGGATTAACCAGGGAAAGTATCTCTGAATCTCTGGTGAGCTAACATTTATGTCAAGAACAGAGATATAAGAAGGATTCCAAAGATGTTAAACCCATTCAAGGGAGAAAGTATATGCAGAGAGCTTGAGACAAGAAAAAATTAGCATATTAGAGAAACTGAAGATAAATATGTCACTCAGGTTTGAGCAACAGGGTTTAGAATCCGTCTTTGTTTTAGTAGACGGGTTAAAACTGATTACAGGTTCAGTAGAAAAACTCCAGGAGGAAACAAGCTTGAGGAGCAAGCTATAGCATTGGGTCAACAAGGGGCCACTTTCAGTATCGGGAGACACCCTACAACTAGAAAACAGCCACACATAAAACCCTTCCCCAGACAAACCAGATCCTTCCTTGATACTATTTGCCGGAAAAGGAGATAAATAAAAGAGGCAGAAATTTGTTCTTTCAATCTCACGTAATCTAACTGGAAGAAAATAAACATAGCCAGGACCTATGTGGGAGTTAATATGGGAAAAAGAGTTTTTAGCTCTCCAACCTTTGGCATGGGTGCTGAGCCAGACCAGCACATCCTCCGCAGAAAAGGAGACCATGACCTTCGAGCAGACAGGAGCCAAATCATACTAGAGTTTTGCAAACTGTGACAAGCAGTTGTACTTTTAAAACAATAGGAAGGCATCAGAGAGTATTAAGTAGGAGTTACCTTTTTCAAATGTTTAGTATGGTTTTAATGTAGGGAGTAGGTTAGAAATTAGGAGTGAAATCAAGATGATTGAAGGTGATTACGTCAGTTTAGGCAAGAGGTGACGGTGACTTGGAACAGTGTGGGAATAGAAGTGGTTAATAGATTTAAAATACATTTTTGATATTCTGAAAAAAAAAAAACTCTAGACAAATTAAGTTTAGCGAAATTTATCTGAGCAAAGGACATTTACAAATCACGTAGCACTCAGAACCATGAGAGGTTCAGATAACTCTACCCAGCAATGTAGGCAGGCGATGCAAACAAAACAAAGAAGTTGCATATGGAAACAGCTTGATTGGTTACAGCTTGTCATTTGCCTTATTTAGACAGGGTATGATGAAGCATCTCCCTTATATGAACATTGTCTGATCAGTTGGCAGCCTGTGATTGGCTGAAGCTTAGCTGCTGTAATTGGCTGAGACTCAGCTATTTGTTAAAAGGCTATACCCATAATTTAGGATGCAGTTTGTTCGCATATTAAGTTACATTGCAGTTTGCTACAGGTGGAAGCAGCTTTAGGTCAAATTTATTTTAATTTAACAATATAGAAACAAGAGGACTTTTTGATGGATTCGAGGTAAGAGGTAACACATGGACAATGGGTTCAGGCATAAGTGATTGACTGCATAGTGTACCCATTTATGGCTGATGATCAGATTTCCTAAATTGGAGTTGACCACCTTTTTTTAGGGATACCCTACTAAATTTTTTTGCTCTTATTTTATAGTCCTCCTCTATGTCCTTTAGCACTGCCATTAGATGCACTTCTTGTCTGGCTTTTTCTCTTAGTTTCAACCTTTTTAAGAGTAGAGATTTCTTGTTATGCTTTTACATTTATTTTGTATAACACTAAAGGGCCTAGCATGGTTCCTTATGTCAACAGATGTTAAAATATAACTAAATGTTTCTTCCTTTGTCATCTTCTGATCTTTGGCAAGATGATTTCATGATAAACGTAAGAAATGATCATTTTAAAAGCTTTTGGAAAAAGTTGAGTTTGAGAATTTATTGAAGAGCGTAATATAAGATAAAATTTAAATATTCAGGTCACACTGTGTTGAATGTATTTCGAGACAACAATAGTTCTCATTAATCCTCACATAAACCCAAATTTTCTCCCTAAATTAAGAAAAGTCATCTGGCAAACATAGCATTTTGTTTTCTGAACTTATGTATGTAATAAAATGGGAAGAAGTAATTATTATGTTTTCTTCCAATGAAGATAAACATAACCAGCAAATAATAATTGATTTTCTTTGTCTCTCTGAGATTTTAATGCTCAAAGATATTCAGAAAGACCCTGTAAATTTACTCAAAAAGAAATAATTTTTCCCAAATGTATCAAAACTAAAAAGTCTTAAGGGAAATGTTTCCCATCATACTTCAAGCTATTTCAAATAAGACAAAACTGACTGTAATAAAAATATTTTGATGTTTAACTCAAGGGGTCAGAAGTGTTTCTCTGTGTTCCATCCTCTGGGAATTTTTGATCACTAAAGATTTTGTATAATAGATTAATTAACAGAACTCTTTCCACCATAAATAATGTAGGCTGACATTTCGTTGAAAAGAAATGAGTTGCTTATTTGCTTTGGGCTCTTTAGTGAGAATATCAGAGGTGCTTTAGGGATTATGTATTAACGGAACCTCTGCAATATTGGCAGACTATGGCTTTGAACTTTGTCCATGAAAATAATGTCCGTGTATGGATAGATCCTACCAAGTAGTAGTAAAAAACAACCACCACCAAGGGTGTGTGTGTGTGTGTGTGTGTGTGAGAGAGAGAGAGAGAGAAAGGGAGGGAGGGAAGGAAATATGGTTCAGTGAAATGAATCCTGGAAGGAAGGGAATCTTGTTCAGTGAAAGAAACCCTAACTCAGAACTCAAGATAATTTGGGCATAACGCTGGCTATGACATATGTGTCTAATCTTGGGCAAGCCATTTGTGCTTTTTTTTCATATGTAAATTGAGAGACTTAGAACATGAGACCCATCATCTAACTCTAAAACTCGATGATTTTATCAATGGACAGTAAGGGATCAATATTACTCTATATTACATTTAAGTATTGAAAATAGAATATGAATTTGGAGTCCCACTGCCTTAGTCTACCATCAGACTCAAATGGCACCATTGTGTTGAAATGCAGTAGCAAACCTTCCCAAAGTGTGTTCCAGGTTTATAAAGGTATATTGGGCCCATTGTGGCTGAAAGCTGGGAATGATCATTCAAAACCAATTACACTACAAAAAGATAGGATTTTTGACTTTGTCAAAACTCAAAATATATGTATATTTTGCCTCCATAGTCAACCCTAGAGGACATGTCTGCCTGAAGGAAGTTTTCCTGTGGATCTGGCTCAATTAGGATCTGTGATAAGAGAACAAAGAGCGTACCCTGACTAAACGCTAGGAAAATCATTTGTTTTTGCTTTCCCAGAAAAAATAAAGTTAGAAACCATTGTAAGTACACATCTCACTTGTTTTGGCCTTTTCTTTATATATTTTCATGTCATCAGTTTATTTTGAATAATATCTTTTGATACTACCTCTATGAAACGATACTTTAAAGTTTTAGAAAGGTTTATTTGTAAGTTTATATAATGTTTTCTCATTTTTTACTCTGACAGTTTTATAGAAATCTGGGGACAATGTAGGCAGAATACACCCACCCCATCACATTTTAGAACAATGCTAGTGAATTTGGGCTGAGAATTCTAAAGCAGGACAGCTACCTGCTTTCCTGAAGCTACCAAGAAAACTGCTTAGGATCCACTCCATTTTAAATGAAAAGGTTGTTCATAATGTGCTCTCAATTCTTTAGCTCTTTCAGCACATATTTATTGAAGAATTGGTCTGTGAAGCAATGCACTAGGCAAAGCGGCAAAATATAAAAAGGTACATAATGGGTTCTCTTACCACAATTATTCAATGAAGTTGTAATTTTCCAGGGGGAAAAAGTACTGTAAGTGCCTAATATGATACACAGTAAGCAAAGTGCTTAGAGAAAAGTAGTTTCACTTAGTTGCTACGACTTCCATTTTATCTGGCTTTAAAATCAACACATTCCATTAGTAGATATATCCTTAGTCCTTTTACCCATTAATTTTTTTTTTCTTAATGCACCTGCTTTGTGGAATACTTTGCAAGAAATGAAGGATTGCTTTGGATCTCCACTGTTAAATGTCTAGACCACAAAACAATTATTGGCTTTTTTTTCTTTAAGCTTTTTTTTAGTTTAGCTGTTTAAATACTGTTAGTTCCATTTTAATAATTCTTGAACTTTAAGTGGTCATTCCCATGCCCAATTATTTATTACACTAAAATAAGGAAAATAAAACCTAAAACATTTTTTAAGCATTTGAGTTTCCATCAGTTGAGATCGTTATTAAAAAAAGAACTTGAGTATCGGTGGAACAACTTATAATAAAAACAAACTAAAAACTTTTCCCAGAGTACAAACCTAAATGTATTCTTTTGTCTGATATATGTTCATTGTATATTTATTAATATACTTGAAAAAAATACACTTGTTTTAGCACTCCCTAAACTTCGTATATTCCATTTGAGTAAGCTTTTTAAAAGGGCTAGTACCATGTGCTTATATTTTGCTCCCAAAGAAAAAGCAGCACGTACTAAAAACATGTTTTGTGACGTATGAGGTCAGCTGGAGGCAAACTCACACTTACTGCAAGTTGTGAGAGGACCCACAGTGACATTTACCTTGGTGAAATCACAGTGTGACCATGATTATTTTTCAACTTCCTGGCACAAAAGTCTGTGGTCTCCTCTCATGTTCCATTTACAACATGCGAATCATTACGAGTAAGGAAATTTTAACTGCTTTACTGTTTTGTTGAGGCATAATTTACATACATAAAATGCACAGATTTTAAATGAATAGTTCAATGAGTAAACAAATCTGCTCACCAGTGTAACCGTCACCCTAGTCAAGATAAAACCTTTCTATCACCCTAGAAATTTTACTCATGGCCAGTCCAGTCAATCCATCCCCACCCAGAGGCAATCACTAATCTGCTTTGTCACAGTAGCTTTGTTTTTCCTTTCTAGAATGTAATATAAATGGAATTATACTATGTATTCTATTTTTTTTTTTTTTTTAAGACAGAGTCCTACTCTGTCGCCAGACTGGAGTGCATTGGCACCATCTCGGGTCACTGCAATCTCCGTCTCCCAAGTTCAAGCAGTTCCCCTGCCTCAGCCTCCCGAGTAGCTGGGACTACAGACTATGGGCACACCACTACACCCAGCTAATTTTTTGTATTTAAGTAGAGACGGGGTTTCACCATGTTGGCCAGGATGGTCTCAATCTCCTGACCTCGTGATCCACCTGCCTCGGCCTCCCAAAGTGCTGGGATTACAGGCGTGAGCCACCGCCCCCTGCCCATACTACATATTCTTTTCTGACCAGTATCTCTTGCTCAACGTAGGGTTTTGAGGTTCATACATGTTGTTTATATGTCTGTTCATTTTTCTTTTTATTGCTGAGTACTATTCCCTTTTATGAATATACCACAATTTACCCATTTACATGGTGATGCATATTTGGGTTGGTTTCCAGAGGTGCTTTTATGTATAATTATGCTCTGAATGTCTGCATATACTTTTTTTTTTTTTTGATACAGTGTCTTGCTCTGTTGTCCAGGCTGGAGTGCAGTGGCATGATCTTGGCTCAGTGCAACCTCTGCCTCCCAGGTTCAAGTGATTCTCCTGCCTCAGCCTCCCGAGTAGCTGGGACTACAGGTGCCCGCCTCCACACCTGGCTAATTTTTGTATTTTTAGTAGAGATGGGTTTCACCATGTTGGCCAGGCTCATCTCAAACTTCTGACCTCGTGATCCACCCGCCTCAGCCTCCCAAAGTGCTGGGATTACAAGCATGAGCCACCACACCTGGCTCCATATGCTACTTTTATGGCCACATTTTTTATTTTTTGGTAAATACTTAGAAATGGAATTACTATGTTCTAGTTTAAGAGTATATTTCACTTCATAAAACAGTGCCAATCTTTTTTTCAAAGATATTTTACCATTTTGCATTCCTGTAGACAACAGTCTTATTTGTACCTATTTTTGCCAACAAATGGAACTATCATTCTTTTATATTTTAGCCTCCCTAGTGTGTGTTATATGGTTTCTCATTGTGGTCAATACCCTCATTCCATATAATGTAGAAACTGTAATTTAGAAGTGTTACCTTGTTCACAATCATACCACATGCAAATACCAGAACCAGCATTTTGAAGGTGCTTTGAACTAGAATGCATGGTATTAGGAATAGAATTCCTGGGTCCTGAAAAATATGGCACCCAAATGAACCTCACATGGTCACTGAGGGGAAGCATGGGTTTGATGGGACAGAATCAGGATATTATGAGTTACCAGGGAAATACCACAAAAAGAAGCCATTGACACCAAGCATCTAAGGCCAGGAGAAAGCTCTAGTAGTGGAAGTGAATTCAAATCAGCATGTTTGCCAGCTTGCCCCTTTCTCCTACTCCCAGATTAGATTAAATTAGAGATGTTTAAGATTTACAAAAATGCCTTAAACTATTTTTTGTAAATAATTTTGTTCCCCCAAAAATCTATAAAATCTACATGCATCAGTAATAATGTCTTAGAGAAACAGTCTTTGTCTTCCAACTTATGGGCACTTAGAATAATGTTTTGGCAAAGAAGCCCCATGTCTAAAATATTTTCTAAACTCCTAATAACTACAATGTCAGCAACAACAAAAACAAAATGGTCTTGGTTTTTACATTTTGAAAAAGTTTATGGAATAGGAAAGTAAGTCAGGTTCAAGCAATAGGAAAGTAAATGTATTAATGTGTTCAGGTTTTGACAAAAGATGTTACTGACTTAAGTTTCCTTCTTAATTTTACTTTTGACATGTTATTCCATAAGCACATTGATGGGGGGCATTAATGAAATAAACTACCTACTCCATCAGTATTCTGCACAAGAACTGTGTTCAGGGAGTTGAGAAATCCTGATCATTGGTGAGAAGCTTGGTATAGTGGCAGGAGCATAGACTAAGGATTTAGAAAATTTGGGTTCAAGTCCAGAACTTTATTCTCTCCAGCTCAATGTCCTTGGGCTGGTTATCTCATTGTTTTGGGCCAGTGTATTCTCATTTATCAAATGAGTGGGGCAGTAATAGATACTCTCCTAAGTTCACAGTACTCTGAATTTTTTTGTAGTTACCTATCAAAGCCAATAGCTCATGGATACCTCAGGCAGCGAGGAGAAGAGCATGTAGTGGGGTGAGATCATGGCATCAGAGGAAATAAAACTAGCTTTTCATTTTTTTAGCTATTTTTTTATGCCTAATGAATGCCATGAGCAGGACTCACTAGACATGAAGAAGAACAAGATGACTACGTTACCATTTCTTTCAGGCTAGTGAGGAATGCAATCAGTAGGCAGGAAATTGAGATACAGGTGTTGAATGTCATGATGTTGTGTGGTCAGAGGGACATATGCTTTAGTAGTAGTATGCAGAAGGGGTTTCTAGCCCATTGTAGGGTATCCTTGAAGGGTTTGTAGAAAAAAAAACTTTCTTAGGTAAGAGGTAAGTACACATTAGCCAAATGATGAGGAAGAATGAACCATGCTAAAGGCAAAGTAACATAACATTTGAAGTTTTGAGGCAAGACAGATTTTCAAGGAAAAGAATAAACTTCAATATGACTAGAGCAAAGTGGATGTATGAAGGAGTAGGCAAGGTGAAAGATGAGTCTAGAACATTAAGCAGGAACCAAACTCTTAAGGACCTTATAAGCCATATTAAGGTCATCAGATTTTGTTCTACAAAATGTTGAGAAAATGAACATATTATAAGGTAAAGATTGATCATGCATTTGCCTATTAGGATGCATGGAGTGGTATAATGGAAGACGTGAAGACATTATTTGCAGGGCTATTGCAGTTATCCAGGTGAGAAATAGTAGTACAATGCACTATTAGACAAAATCGGGTGCATTCCAGGTGGTAGGGCCGTAGACCACTCTGCTATTACAAATGAAGATGGAGACCCACTTTCCTAAGATTTTTGCAAACCATAGTGGAGATGCCTCGCACACATTTATGCAGCAGAAGAGCATCTCTGTGCTCACAGCAGCTCCTGTATCCTGAGGTGTGACGGAGAATGAGTGTTGTGTAGCCTGAGAGTGGGTCAGCCTGCAGGAAGGGCATCTGGCTATTTGCCAAATCCTAACACCTAGCACCTGGCTTACATCTACTGCATGATTAATTACAAACATAAAATGGGTCATAAAGAAAGAAATTACAGAAATGTTATAAATTCACGCAGGTGAATTTTTTGCAGTAAAGGAAGAAGCAGAGCCAGGCAAGAAAATAAGATACATGGAGACTTACACAGATGTGAGACAAGAGTGCCAGGAAATATGCATAACTCGAATACATTTGGAAGGATGTATTTGAAGATTCAGGCTTATGCCCTGTGATAATCAACACGTATCACTCCTGATTGATTCATTCTTTTAGGGATTTTCCTAGACTTTAAAATGGTTTGTCTCGTGTTATCTACTCTGTCCAGGTGATGAGAGGCCGTGGCCCTCTTGGGAAGAGCAGAAGGAAGCTTCTCTTCCAATCGATCTTGAAAAGAGAAAGTACTTCAAATTAATTGGGATTATATATGTCTTTGTTAGACCAAAATACTCAGTGATGAAAACAATCTTTAAAAATTAGTGTGTTTTGCATTAGACACCTAACTGGATAAATACAAATAGTCTTTTAGCAAAAGAAATTGGGAAGACTCTAGATATAAGTGTAGCTCCCTATGGGAAAATAAAAGTGAAAACATGTAAATTTTCATTGTGTTCAAGGGCACAGTGAAAACTTACATGCAAAGAAATATTTAACAAAAATGCTCCATATAGAGAGAGACAGCTTTGGAAATCTGTTAAAAACAAGATGTAAAGAACCTGGATATGAAACCTTTCTGTAAAGATGACAAAGTATTTAATGAGAAAGAAATTTATAGCTTCTTATTTTGTAGCAGAGTCCTTGGCCGGCAGTGGGGTCACATGATGGCCTCATAAACTTGCTTGGATTCCTCTGTCTGCACCCCCACTGAGAAGGTAGAGAGTAGGCCGTGTAATGTGTGGTAAGCAAGGGTAATATCTCATTTTCACATGAGTTATATTTCTACAAATATTTAATAGGCTATGCATCTTCTGGGATTGTTTTTCTCTTATCCAGAAATTATTGCAGGGATGGTGTTCATGAGCTGCATAAGTGTGTGTGTGTGTTTTAGTTTATTTTTTGGCAGCTGTAAATAATTGAATATGTATATGTTTTTTCATACAGAGATTTTTGGAGACTCTGTCTTGAAAATATGGCATAAATATATTAATGGTGAACTGCAGCTTCTAACAGCTGTGGTTGAAAAACTGCAATTCTAGAGCGTAATCTATTTGAGGAAGAGTTGACTGTTGTATCTGAAGCTAGTATGTTCCAGAGAGAAGAAAGCAAAGATACTGGAGTGTCTGAGGTTCTCTGTGTGTATATGTATGTGTATGAATGCACCTATGAGAGGGAAAAAAGGAAGACAGACAAAAGATAGAGACAGCAGAGAAATATATTTTTAATTTTTGTTTTTTAATATAAAAATGCATATATTAGCAGTAAGATTTATTTACTTCAATTTAGAACCATTCTGAGATGACCACTTAATAGAAGGCTTTTGTTTTCCATTTGAGAATATAACATTACATATTTAACAAAATTCTATGTGTATTATATATTACTTTACATTAAACCTCCAGTCAGCGATTATAAAATTATGATGAAATCTGCAATTAGTTTCTCAAAAGCCTACTTTACATTATTGAAAAACTGCTTTATCAAAAACCTTGAGAATATTGTAATCAGTAAAATATTTGTTTTGGGGAGAGATTTAAATGAGTTTAAGGCTTACTGTAATCTTTGCTTCCTTTGGTTAAGCCCAGAATTGTATGCAGCATTTCCCTCAGCTGAATGAACTTCATTAATTGCTTTGTTGCATGTGTTTCATTTATATGTGTGATACAGCCTCCTATAAATAAGAAAATACGGGACAGCGATTCTTATTCCTGTTGCATAGGAAAAAAAAAACTGAGGCTAAGCGGCTCTCCTAAGAGTACACTATATTGTAGTAACCATTTGGGAAGAAAAATGTAACTCTAGAACTGTAAGCATTCCACTCTATCCATAATTGTGGATTTCAGTTAGTAAACTCTGTCATTGAAAACTGAGGGGCCACAGATCAGAAGAGGTTTCTCCTGATTTCCAGATATTTGGGCTGGAATGTAATCACCTGGAAAGGGCGTATCTTTTCATATCTGTAGGCATCAGTGGACAAGACTAGCCCCTTGGAGCCTTGGGTGAGAGAAAGCGAGCCAGCCATTCTAGAGGGCCCTGTCTCCAAGGCCAGATGTGAAGGGGCTTCACAGCTCCTCACTCCACCCTGATACTTGGCTGTGAGGAAGCCCTGAGGCTGCTCAGGGTCCCGGGTGTGTGCCTCCACCTGGGTCTCAACCGCTGAGCTCTGTGACTGCTTCGTTGTGCCACTGTGCATGCTCTCTATCTCTTCATTAGTTTCAGTAATTAGTAGTTTTTCTAATTGTGAAAGTAATATATTGTAAAAGTATTTTAATGCAGAAATAAATCACAGTGTCAACCCCATAGACTTCCTTCTAGCGTCCCTTTAAAAATATATTCAATGTATTTTTTTATAAAAGCAACATCATATTGAATGTAGTGTCTGTTTCATGCTATTGAATATTTTTTTGCTCTACTTTTATTTTTACTCTTAGTCTATTTTGGGAATTTTGTATGTTTACAATTTTTAAATTACTACATCTAATAAAATGATTTGTAATACTCTGAATATCATTTTACCTTAACCTACTTAAAAAAAATATTTTAAGTCTGCATTTCTTTTGTGAAACAGTATTTTAAAGCTTTTTTTTATTTTTTATTTTTTGGTATTGCCCCTTTAGGTTTTTTGTTTGTTTGTTTTTGAGGTGGAGTTTTCACTCTTGTTGCCCAGGCTGGAGTGCAGTGGTGCGATCTCAGCTCACCACAACCTCTGTCTCCCTGGTTCAAGTGATTCTACTGCCTCAGCTTCCTGAGTAGCTGGGTTTACAGGTGTGAGCCACCATGCCCAGCTAATTTTTATATATTTAGTAGAGACGGGATTTCACCATGTTGGTCAGGCTGGTCTCGAACTCCTGACCTCAGGTGATCTACCCTCCTCGGCCTCCCAAAGTGTTAGGATTACAGGCATAAGCCACCAGGCCTGGCCAATGTTGCCTCTTTAGCTTTTTGCTTACTTGTGTAATGTATTTTACTGTTGCCTTGTATAACTTGAACTCTGTAGCTTTTAAATTTTATTTTAATTCAATTCATCTTTTAACCTGCTTTATGTTTTTATCTGTAGCCTCCTTAAAGTTGCTATTACTTCTACCATTATTCTCAACATATTTTAATGTCAACTTTTACCCTTAAAATGGTAGCAAGGTATTTACCTACCTGCCTACCTATTTAGCTGTTTCTAAGTTATATTTCTTCTCTTGGCTTACTTAATTGCAAGTAACATCATTTATGCCAGGGTCTGCTCTGAAGTGAATCCCTTTCTCTCTTCCAGTTAGTTCTATGATGAATGTCTGCTTACTCATTGCATACTTATTAAGGCCTAACTTCTGGAGACTAAATTCTGGCTCACAAAAATATAGCCTGAGAAATTCTAAACACTAGGGAATTCTATATGCCATATCTCTAGGGAAAAAAATAGAAAAGAGATTAAAATGAGAAAAGGTAGTGTTTAGTTTTGCATACAACTTCTCTAACCAGCAAGCCACATGGAGTTTCTAGTTTAAGGGATTATTTGTATATGTTTTGCTACTGAATATGATGATAATGTGCCAAACTGTCAAACTTCAGCCATGAAAATGTTATAAGCGACCAAAAGAATTAAGTCACATATAAAATTTTTATTAGGCAATTATTATATATTAGCTATATACTTTTAACTATCACTCTAAGAACTAGAAAGTCACAGGAAGGCTCTAAGCCAGATACTTCAGTGCTCAGAGATTAAAAATAATATTAATAAGGCCACAGATATGTCTTTGTCCAAGTTTCAGCAGCAAACTGCTTTGCTGGACATTTGTAGCCATCCAATAAGCAAATTCTCAAAAGACCATCCACGTCCTCTCCATGAGCATTTGAAATGAACAGCTACAAGTTGATAGTGTATGATTTCAACTGGCTAGAGGCCTAATTAGTTGCTGTGCAAATTTGAAGGCAATTAAGTTACCATTTAACATTTGGCCCAACATGAATAATTTGAATTTATAACATCTTTACTAGAATTGCTGTCTTAAATAGTCTGCTTCGAAATTAAAACAATTTCAAAGAGGAGGTTGGTTGGTTGGTTGGTTTGTTTTTGAGACAGAGTCTAGCTCCATTGCCCAGGCTGGAGTGCATTGGCACGAGCTCGGCTCACTGCAACCTCTGCCTCCTGGGTTCAAACGATTCTCCTGCCTCAGCCTCCCAAGTAGCTGGGAATACAGGCACCCACCACGACGCCCAGCTAATTTTCATATTTTTAGTAGAGACAGGGTTTCACTGTGTTGGCTAGGTGGTATCAAACTCTTAACCTCGTGATCCTCCCACCTCAGCCTCCCAGAGTGCTGGGATTACAAGCATAGCCACTGTACCCGGCCTCAAAGAGGAGTTTTAAATATAAAGAATTCAAATATTCCAAATGTGAAGACTAACAAGAACAAAAACCAAACTTCTCAATGATTTTGAAGATGAAAGGCAGAGTTTTCTTTCATTTTGCATTCCTTTCTCACCTCAATTCCCTAAAATACCATATGTGATGGGAAATATATATTGTGGTCTTGGCACTGCAATGCAGAGCATGTGACTTTATGTGAATTAATTCAAGTCTCTCAATTTTTGTTTCCACATTTTAAAAAGAGTCAAAAATAGATTCTGCTCTGATTGTAAAGAATTTTGTGAAAAATTAATGAGTAGAAAAACATTTAGCACACTGTACAGTGCTAAACAAATCCTAGAGATTATTAAGGTAAACAACTTAATATTTTTCTCATGACAGAGAGAAAGCTGAGACTTGAGTCTTCCAGGGACTAGTTCACAATTTCAGTGGCCCTAATTAATTGCTATTTTTCTGTAGAAAGTTCTACATCATGACCCCAAATCAAATTAGAAAACCATTAATTTTGGAGGTTATGAATGCTCTAATAAGTAACTTCATTGTATCTCCTTTCCTTAAAAAAATTTGTAGTGAATAGAAAATGACATAAAATATTTTTTACACATATACAACAAAAAGACCATACACAAACAGTTGAGTGTTCATTAGAGAACCCATTCATTGTAGCTTTATCATGGGAATATAAAGATTTCATTTGCAAGCTGACTGCAACATAATAATTTTTTAAAATTTGTTGCTGTATTTATTTTGTTCCTATTGATGTACGCAGCTTACATACATGTTGTGAAAGGTTCATACTGAATATAATTTAGCATAAGCAAAGTTAAATGACAAATACTCATTATCCACCAACCGTTTTATGGGTCTTTATATTATTTTTGACATGATTTGGTATCTATGAAATAGTTAAACACACAAAGAATTAGATTAAGGAATCTGAATTTTAAGCAGACACAAAAACCCAAAGCAGTCTTCTTCAAATTTACATTAGTCATTCACGCAGGCCAGGGCATATGACACTAAACAATACTTGAATTTTATTTTTTCTGGCACTGAGAAGAAAAAAAAAGATGGTGTTCCTGGAAGAGCATTTAAGCATGAAACTGAGGTCAAGCCTGAGTCTCTGGAGAATTCTTACGTAAACAGCATCAACAGAAACATGGACACAAAACAGCAAGCTTAACATTCAGAGCAAATTGAGTGAGAACTCAGAAAATTTGACAGATGATTTAGCAGCAGCCAATAATATTAGTGACATGGGCTGATGGTTGTGGCACTCTAGGTCACAAAGCGACAATATGGGGAGTTGTAAGTGATCAGTCTGGGGCCTGGAACAGTAGTTCATATTCCCAGACTTAGAGAGTAGAGGCCCAGTAACATGAGGGCTGGGTTCTAAAGTCTTCACACAAGATAAAAATTGAATATTGTCTTAGTTACCCTTGAACATATCTTAGATGGCAATTTGAAGCAAATATTCCATCTCTCTTGAATGCCCAATTTGTCCATTTTTCATCAAGCAACATAACAGTTTATGATACATTTGGCAAGCACAAAATAAGATAGTTGTGTGTTTATGGGCCATGTTGTTTAAAACTAAAATGTCCTCGGCATGGTGGAATACTTTCTTGATAGGGATTGAGAACTGATTGAGGGTAGAGCATGTCCTGACTGGCCATCTTGTGCTGACTACACAATATTGTCCACACCATTTAATTTGTGATTGTCTACACCATTTATATTATTTAATTTTTTTTTGCATTTATATGGTAGTATAATATTTCACTCTGCTCTTCTCCTCTTTTGTTGAAACAGAGATAAATACAACACTAGATTCCATTATTCATCCAGCCAGACACATAATAAGTACTTTATTGAGGAGCTTACCGTATTCCAGATAGTGCCCTTTTGAGATTCACCATTTGGGAAAAAGGTTATTAATTTAAAAAATAATTATAGTAACATAATTAGTACCAAAATAGCAATATAGACAAGGTGTTATAAGCCTAAAGAGAAGGAATCACCGAACTTCTACCATGACTTGTGTTGAGTCTTGGGTCAAAGGCTCACACTCCGAACAGAATAGCCCAAAGGCACTTAAATAGCACAGCAGCTGTCTCCTGTCTTGAGACTTCTGAAATCTACCACTGTATCAACATATGAGTTAACATTTCATAGAACCTGTGCTCCCCTCTTACCCTCCCAGATGATAGTTGTGCTCCCTCATAGTAAACAAGAAACAAAGGAACTAGAATGTAAGAGGAATTTTCACAACGTATTACTTTTTAAAATAACAGCTTCATTGAGATATAATTCACATACCATAGAATTCACCCATTTAAAATGTACAATTAACTGATTTTAGTATATTCAGAATTTTGTACATCACCACTATCAAGTTTAGAACTCCCCAAAGAAACCACATACTCATTATCAGTCCCGCCCCCTCCCCATTATCCATGGACTCCCTCTCCCCTCACTACCACTAATCTACTCTGTGTCTCTCCAAACTTGCCTATGCTAGATATTTCTTATAAATAGAATCACAGAATACCTGGTATTTTGTGGCCGATTTCTTTTACTTAGCATAATGTTTTCATGGTTCATTCATGATACAGTTTTTGCCATGACTTTGTCCCTGTTTAGTCCAGAATAATATTCCATTATAAGGATATACCACATTTTATTTATCCTTTCATCATTGGTGGAGATTTGGCCCTCCCCTCCCCTTCCCTTTCTTCTTGAGACATGATCTTTCTCTCCCTTCCCTTTCTCCTCGAGACATGGTCTTTCTCTCCCTTCCCTTTCTCCTTGAGACATGGTCTTTCTCTGCCACCCAGGCTGGAGTGCAGTGGTGTGATCTTGGCTTACTGCAGTCTCAACATCCTGGGCTCAAGCAATCCTCCTACCTCAGCCTCCCAAGTAGCTAGGACTACTGGTTCATGCCATATACCTGGATAATTTGCTTTTTTGTTTCCTTTAATAGTGAGGAGGTCTCACTATGTTGCCCAGGCTGGTCTCGAACTCGTGGGCTCAAGTGATTCTCCTGCCTTGGCCTCCTAAAGTGCTGGGATTACAGGTATCAGCAACTGTGCCCAGCCCCTCTTCATCTGTTTCTTAACCTTGAGTTACATTTCCTAGGTTTTATATAGTTACTTGATGCCTGGGAGTTTAAATTCTTCTACAGTCTTTTTGCCCTGCATTGCTAGTTTTAATCTCAATATTTTTCTCAGCTGCTTAATGTTTTGTTGTTGTTGTTTCTCTTAAGCATCTCAGGAACTTTTTTGGGGTACTATATCACCTCTGTCTTTCTGACCTAGCAGAATAACAATGATAAAACAAGGGCTTGTCAATAATGCCTTGATATAATTCCTGGCACAACTTTCCAAATGTAGAAAATAATTTTCCACAATTATCTTAGCTAATTTAGCTGTTGGCCTTTGGAAACACAAGGGCTAGTGCAGAATTACTTGTCTGTAATTCTCAAATTAACTTATTAATCACATCTTTAGAAGCTCTGTGGATCTTACAGCTGAGGTTTTAAATAAACATCCTGTTTTTCAGACCATCATGTTAGTTTAGAGCTGGAAGGACATTGGAAATCATGTAATAAATCCGTCATTAAAAGAATTATAACCAGCTGGGTGTGGTGGCTTAAGCCTATAATCTCAGCACTTTGGGAGACCAAGGCAGGTGGATCACAAGTTCAGGAGTTTGAGACCAGCCTGCCCAATATGGTGAAACCCCGTCTCTACTAAAAATGTAAAAATTAGCTAGGCATGGTGGCATGCACCTGTAGTCCCAGCTACCCAGGAGGCTGAGGCAGAAGAATCACTTTAGCCCGGGAGGCGGAGACTGCAGTGAGCCGAGATCACGCCATTGCACTCTAGCCTGGGTGACAGAGCGAGACTCACTCTCAAAAACAACAACAACAACAACAACAACAACAACAACCACTCTCCTTAAATCACCTAGTTATATCACACTTGAATGAAATAATGCAATAATTTTAAAGAGATGAAAAATTATTTCCATACAAATGCCATCACACACTAGTATTGGGTTTATTTTTCTGCCGCCTCCTCCTACTGTTTATTCTTTCTTCCCAAGCATCACTTTATTTTCTGGGTTGTTTCATTCTCTCATTCAAGAAATATTTATTGGGAATCTATTACGTTTTGGTAACCATTCTAGATGCTAAGGATCAATAGAGAACAAAGCAACTAAAAAACCCTGCCCTTGTAGCTTTTACATTCCAGTAGAGGGTCATCAAAGATAACCAACCCTTATATTGTTATATATTACATAATATGTTTGAATGTGATACTGCAATGGAGAATAAAAAGGCAAGGGAGATAAAGAGGAATTGCAGGAATGGGTAGAAAGGTAGCAATTTTATCCAGAGTGATGGTGTACAACCTCACTGAGAAGGTGTTAGTCTTGAAGATGGTAAGGGGATGAGTAATCTGGCTATTTGGGGAAAAGCATTCCAGACAGATGGCACAGGAAACTCAAAGTTTCCTTTTTTTATTAAATTATTTATTTTTTATTATACTTTAAGTTCTAGGGTACATGTGCACAACATACAGGTTTGTTACATATGTATACATGTGCCATGTTGGTGTGCTGCACCCAGTACCTCGTCATTTACATTAGGTATATCTCCTAATGCTATCCCTCCCTATTCCCCCCACCCCACAACAGGCCCAGGTGTGTGATGCTCCCCATCCTGTGTCCAAGTGTTCTCATTGTTCAATTCCCACCTATGAGTGAGAACATGCGGTGTTTGGTTTTTTGTCCTTGTGACAGTTTGCTGAGAATGATGGTTTCCAGCTTCATCTATGTCCCTACAAAGGACATGAACTCATCATTTTTTATGGCTACATAGTATTCCATGGTGTATATGTGCCACATTTTCTTAATCCAGTCTATCACTGATGGACATTTGGGTTAGTTCCAAGTCTTCGCTATTGTGAATAGTGCCGCAATAAACGTATGTGTGCATGTGTCTTTATAGCAGCATGATTTATATTCCTTTGGGTATATACCCAGTAATGGGATGGCTGGGTCAAATGGTATTTCTAGTTCGAGATCCCTGAGGAATCGCCACACTGTCTTTCACAATGGTTGAACTAGTTTACAGTCCCACCAACAGTGTAAAAGTGTTCCTAGTTCTCCACGTCCTCTCCAGCACCTGTTGTTTCCTGACTTTTTAATGATGGCCATTCTAACTGGTGTGAGATGGTATCTCATTGTGGTTTTGATTTGCATTTCTCTGATGGCCAGTGATGATGAGCATCTTTTCATGTGTCTGTTGGCTGCATAAATATCTTCTTTTGAGAAGTGCCTGTTCATATTCTTCGCCCACTTTTTGATGGGGTTGTTTGTTTTTTTCTTGTAAATTTGTTTGAGTTCTTTGTAGATTCTGGATATTAGCCCTTTGTCAGATGAGTAGATTGCGAAAATTTTTCCCCATTCTGTAGGTTGCCTATTCATTCTGATGGTAGTTTCTGTTGCTATGCAGAAGCTCTTTAGTTTAATTAGGTCCCATTTGTCTATTTTGGATTTTGTTGCCATTGCTTTTGGTGTTTTAGACATGAAGTCCTTGCTCATGCCTATGTCCTGAATGGTATTGCCTAGGTTTTCTTCTAGGGATTTATGGTTTTAGGTCTAACATTTAAGTCTTTAATCCATCTTGAATTAAGTTTTGTAAAAGGTGTAAGGAAGGGATTCAGTTTCAGCTCTCTACATATGGCTAGCCAGTTGTCCCAGCACCATTTATTAAATAGGGAATCCTTTCCCCATTTCTTGTTTTTGTCAGGTTTGTCAAAGATCAGATGGTTGTAGATGTGTGGTGTTATTTCTGAGGGCTCTGTTCTGTTCCATTGGTCTATATCTCTGTTTTGGTACCAGTACCATGCTGTTTTGGTTACTGTAGCCTTGTAGTATAGTTTGAAGTCAGGTAGCATGATGCCTCCAGCTTTGTTCTTTTTGCTTAGGATTGACTTGGCAATGCGGGCTCTTTTTTGGTTCCATATGAACTTTAAAGCAGTTTTTTCCAATTCTGTGGAGAAAGTCATTGGTAGCTTGATGGGGATGACATTGAATCTATAAATTACCTTGGGCAGTATGGCCATTTTTATGATATTGATTTTTCCTACCCATGAGCATAGAATGTTCTTCCATTTGTTTGTGTCCTCTTTTATTTCATTGAGCAGCGGTTTGTAGTTCTCCTTCAAGAGGTCCTTCACATCCCTTGTAAGTTGGATTCCTAGGTATTTTATTCTCTTTGAAGCAATTGTGAATGGGAGTTCACTCATGATTTGGCTGTTTGTCTGTTATTGGTGTATAAGAATGCTTGTGATTTTTGCACATTGATTTTGTATCCTGAGAGTTTTCTGAAGTTGCTTATCAACTTAAGGAGATTTTGGGCTGAGACCATGGGGTTTTCTAGATATACAATCATGTCATCTGCAAACAGGGACAATTTGACTTCCTCTTTTCCTCATTGAATACCCTTTATTTCTTTCTCCTGCCTGATTGCCCTGGCCAGAACTTCCAACACTATGTTGATTAGGAGTGGTGAGAGAGGGCATCGCTGTCTTGTGCCAGTTTTCAAAGGGAATGCTTCCAGTTTTTGCCCATTCAGTATGATACTGGCTGTGGGTTTGTCATAAATAACTCTTATTATTTTGAGATACATCCCATCAATACCTAATTTATTGAGAGGAAACTCAAAGTTTCTAAGGTGGGAGCATGCTCGGAATGCTTGAAGGAAAGCACAAAGGCCAGCGATGCAGTGTGGCTGTTACACAAGTAATCAAGGGAAGGGTAGAAGGAGATAAAGTCAGCTAGATAATGGAGGACAAGATCACATAGGAACTTTGGCCACTGCAAGGAAATTTGCTTAAAAAATTATAGATATAAAATGCACATAATGTAAAATTCACTATTTAAACATTTTAAAGTATACAAACAAGAGGCCTTTACTATATTCACAATGTTATGCAATCATTGCACCTTTCTAATTCCAGAACATTTTCAGCACTGTGAAAAGAAAACTTGTACCTCTTAATTCCCCGTTTTCTCCTTTCTCCCATTCCCTGGCAACCACTGATCTACTCTTTGTCTCTATGACTGTTCTTATTCTGGATTTTTTGTATAAATGGAATCATACAATGTGTGGTATTTTGTGACTTATGTCTTTCATTTAGCATAGTGCTTTCAAGGTTCATCCATGTTGTAACAGGTATCAGTATTGTATTTCTTTATATGACTGAATATATATTCTATTTGTAGAAATACTACATTTTACTTATCCACTTACCATTCAGGTTGTTACTACCTTTTGACAATTATGAATACTACTGCTATGAGTATACATGTATAAGTTTATGTTTATACATATATTTTTAGTTATTTTAGGTATATATTTAGGACAATCTCTGGGTCATATAGTAACTTTGTATTTAACTTTTTGAGAAACTACTAAATTTTTCCACAGTGACAGCACCATTTTATATTACCACCAGTAGCATATGAAGATTTCAATTTCTCTGCATTCTCACTGACACTAGTTATTTTGTTTTATTTTTAATTTAATTTATTTTTTATTATTATAGCTATCCTAGTGGTTGTGAAGTGGTATTTCCTAGTGGTTTTGATTAATGTTGAGCATCTTTTCATGTGTTTATTGGATCATTTATATACCTTATTTCAAGAAATGTCTATTGAAATATTTTGCCCATTTTTTGATTGAGTTGTCTTTATGTTGTGGATTTGTAAGTGTTCTTTATATATAATGGATATTAGACCTATATCAGATACATAATTTACAAATATTTTCTCCCATTTAATGAATTGTTTTCTCACTTTTTGGTAGTGTTTTTTTACACAAAAAACTTAATTTTGAGGCAGTTCAACTTAATCTATTATTTATTTTGTTCCTCATGCTTTTATTTCCATTTTAAGAAACCACTGCCTAATACAAGGTCACAAATATTTATGCCTATAGTTCCTTCTAAGAGCATTATAGTTTTCCTTCCTACATTTAGGTTACTGATCCAGTTTGAATGGCATATGGTGTGAGGCAGGGGTCCAACTTCATTTTTTTTTTTTGCGTGTGTATACTTATTTGTCCTAGCTTCATTGTTGAAGAGACTATTCTTTTCCCATTGAATGATCTTGTCACTCATGTTAAAAATAAATTAACCATAAATGTATGGGTTTCCTTCTGGACTCTCAATTCTATTTCATTGATCTATGTCTATTCTTATGCCACACTGTTTTTATTACTGTAACTTTTTAGTAAGTTTTGAATTCGGAAAGTGTGATTCCTCTAACTTTATTCTTGAATTCTCTAACTTTATTCTTCTTTTCCAATATCATTTTGGCTATTTAATATCCCTATATTTTTACATACATTTTAGGTCAGCTTAGTTATTTGTATTAAAAACTCAGTTAAAACTTTGATAGTGATTCCAATGAATATGTGGACTAATTTAGATAGTATTGACATCTTAACAGTATTAAGTATTCCAACCATCAAACATGGGCTGCCTTTCCATTTACTTAGGTATTCTATTTTTTTCCAACATTGTTTTGTAGTTTTCAGTATACAAGTCTTACACTTTATTGGTTAAATTTATTCCTAAGATTTTATTCTTTTTCATGCAATTGTAAGTGAAATTTTTTTCTTAACTTTAGATTGTTCATTGCTAGTGTATAGAAATTAGTTTTGGGGGTTCTTGTGGATATTTTAAGGTTTTCTACGTACAAGATCATGTCATCTGTGAATAGAGGTAGTTTTACTTCTGCTTCTCTAATCTGGATACCTTTTATGATTTTTCCCCCTCCTTAATAGTTCTGGCTAGAACTTTCAGTACAATGATCAATAGCAGCAGCAAGAGTGGACATTCTTGTCTTGATCTTGATCTCAGAGGGAAAGCTTTCAGTTGAACATTAGTTTTTACATGGGGCAAAATTGAAAACCACTGTGGTATTTATAGAACAGTGATGTGATCTAACCTCTACTTTGAAAGCATGTTGCTGCCTTTTTTTATGTTTTAAATGATTGCAGTTTGTAAGCAGAAGGCTAGAAACCTTGGTAAATTTAATAAGTAGGTATTGGAAATCTGATATGGTACATTAAATTTAAATTACCTAATAATATTGCTACACAAAACTGTTTAATGCATATGTCTCTATTCTAAGTGCTATAAAATTAGTTCAAAATTGAGTATATAGTTTTCTAGTCATACACACAGTCTTAGCAATATTTGTGTAGAAATAAAAAATATATGATTGCTGCAATGTCCTATAAACACTATGCAATTTTTAATACTTAGCTCTTTACAATCAAAGACAATATTTTCTACCAGTTGGCAAAAATAAACCTTAAACAACCTTGATGCTGATAATGGCTTTGCCAATTAATAGCTATATGATTCTAGCAAGTGACTTTATATCAATGAGCTAGTTTTCTCCTTTATAAAATAAGAACTTTAATGTTTTTCTCGTAGTGCTATACCAAGGATAAAAACAGAGAAGTGGATACAAAATGTATTTGAAAATTAAAAAGGACTAAACAAATGTAGGATGCTACTGTTATCTTGCACCTTTTAATTTTTGGTCATGCATTTGTTTTATTTTGTAATTATTTATGTTTACCTTTGAGATAATGCATTGTTGTACCTGATAGCTGCTTCATGTAACAGTAATGATGTTTAGAATAAGGATCTATAACACTAGAAAGCTAGATTGTTGGACTAACTTGAGAGATCCACTCTATATGAAGGAAATTTTAAAATAGCAAAAAATTATGAGACATAAAAGTAATTAAAGAAATAGTCTTTATCTCATTTTGAGTGATGCGTAATTTATCATTTTAAGTGTGCTATGTAACATATATCTTGCAACATACACAGTAGACTACTTGGCATTTATTCATTTGCATGTTTCAGTGATATTTACATCAGAATTTATAAATCATCATTTTTGGTGATACTTTTTTTATTAGCATCTCAGAAATCTTAACAGGATATATTCTTCAATAGAAACAGAGTATCTGTGATGATAGTACCTTCAAAGATAGAGAAGAATTTCATCAAAATCATATTGATTGGTTCATCATATTGATCCATCTGGACTAACTGATAAAAATATCCTTAAAAGGAGAAGCTCACGAAATTTCTCTCCCTATAAATCTGTAATTTAAAAGGGCAAATAAGACATGTGTCTCTTACTCATCTCTTTCCTTTCTAATTCTGTCTTATCTTGAAAAAAAGTTAATAAGCAAATACAAATAATTTCTATCTCATTCAGATCTATTCAACTTAAGTTAATTAAACTTCCAGGCTGAGGAAACATTTATTAACTCAGATTGACAAGTCAGCCAGAAAGGAAACTGTTATTGGTGTTGAAGTTATGTTTTGAAAGTTAGGTCATAGTGGAATTTTTCTGAGGTGTTAAAGAAAGGCAAATAACTACTGAAATTACGGCATTACAGTGCTAGAAATGCACATATCATGTGTTGTGTGAAACAAAATACATTTTTTTCAATGTCTAAGCATTCTTCAAGAATTCCTCCAACAGTTAGAATTATGTGTGCACTTGAATTACCTAAGTGAATTTATTTTGGTGAAAAGCATTGTATTTTTATAAAACTGAGATCTATCCAGGGTTGTCTTGATGAGCTTCTGAGAAAAGATGATTTCACTGAACCAAATCATACAGTTCAACTCCATTAGCCAATCTGCCCAATCCTTGATCACTTTTCTTTTTTCCCCTGCAACTTGAAAAAAGTTAATGAGCCTTCTCTGAAAATGTCCTCAATTAGGGGTAACTTATGGGAGCAGATTGAAATCTTAAAGAGAGAAATACATACACACATTTCTTATTTATTTGTTCTTTCATTCAGTTATGTATTTTGTTTTTACTGAGGTAAAGAATGGGCAAGTTGAAGAAAAGAGGAGGAGAGAAAAAAAAAGCATGAGTCCTTGCTGTCTTTGCACAGTTTCCTAATGTGTGGTCCAAGAGCATAAAAGAAAGCACAAAGCCTCTAGATCCACAGCTACCACCCATTTCTTTGCCCCTCCTCCTTTCCTCTGGAAGTGCAGGTAGTGACCATGACCACTCTCCTCAATAAAACCATGACAGCCCCGTCCAAGGAGGTAAGGACTTCATGCTAAAAATAACTTGACAAGGTCAATACATTGTCTACCTGCCATGGTCTCAGCCTGAGTCCTCAGATACCCTGGGACCTTTTTCTTCTCACCCAGCTTGCCTTCTGGCTCTGACTTCTTTCCCCAGCGCTGTGAATTGGCTGTTGTGTCCTGGCTGTGATCTTGACCGCTTGGCAACAGCCTTTCAAGTATCAGGCTTGATTTGCCTCACACACTCTCTGGCCACTGAGACATTTGACTCAACACATTCAGTCCTGGACTGCTAGCATTCTTGGCCTGGCTTCTTCCCTGGGCAAGAAGAATCTGCCAGTAAGGATGTGAACAAAATTAGTCTCACATCCATGATAAAGCTTTATCATTGCTAGAGAAACATTTTCAAAATAACCTACTTTTGCTGTAAAACCCGTTTATAGATAACATGATATACAAGAAATAAGATCTTATGTACCAAGAAGATTAACCTAATTTTAAAACATGACCTATGAAGCAAAACAATTTACTCACAGTGCTAGCTTTTAAATTTCATGGTTGGGTTGTTGTTAAAAGTAACAGAAATATTGATGATAAAAAACAGCTATACAAACATGTATCCTAAATAAAACAATGACTCTAAAGCTTAATTATGAATTATATTTTAAACATTATCTTATCAAAATTAATGGTGAAATATTAGAACTTCTATTTATATCAAATGGGCTCCAATACGATGTTGTGATTTAACTCATGTAACAAGATCCCAACGAGTGAAATGAAATAGAAATGCCAGCATCCTTTGAGAGGTCAGTCATATGGGACTAGATTTCTATTTTTTTTGTCGCTATAAAAATACTTAGCATTTTACAGGATCAGAATGGCCAGTATAGACGGTTTCAGAGATAATACAGATTTATTTTGAAATTAATTCTTAGCATACTTTATTAATACAACTCTGCCGTAAAATATATTTAAAGTATTGAATTAAAAATTGGTTGACAGAACTAACCAATGTCATTTTTTTCTTAAATATATACTTAAATAATTAGATTTATAGCTGCTTAATGCTAAAATAAACAATTTTTAAATGAAGCCTAAGAAAATAAAAATTGTTATTTCATATCATTTAGAAAAAAAGGAAGATTGACTTTTTTAAATGTTTAAATTAGTGCTTTGACGAAATGGTGATACAATTACAATGAACGTATTCTCAAATGTGAAAAGAATAATACATAGTTTGGCAAATTTTTGTGCAAGGGGCAGTTTGCTGTAGTTTGGAATTTCTGGAGCTATGTGATAGCTAATGGGAATAATAGGAGAGATGATAAGTTTATATTTGGAATTTCATGAAAATCTAGTTTATATGGTTTCTGGAGATAAAAAGGGAATCTTGGCTTCTTAGAAACAGGTCTGTTGGCTTTGCTGGGAAAGAGACACATTTGTTCCAGCATTGTATCGTATTATTTTCCAAACAGCTCTAACAATTTTTCAGTGGCCAACCTTTCTGTAAATAATCAGTAGACTTTTGATTTCTCCTATTCTATATTTATTAGCATGCTTTCTCTAATTTTTATTTATCCTCCAGCTCTTAAAAAATTATCTTTGGCTGAAATATATTAACACAACATGGAAACTACTTTGAAGAGAGAAATTCTATCAAGAAATCATTGTATTATATGATGACCCCCATTTTTCTTCCTTCTTTGCAGAGAGAAAAATAATAATACATTGCTGTTTTGAGTGAAATGATGGGTAGTTTGAGTCTTAACTCAGCTTATAATTGAAATTGAATGCTCAGGAGTTGCTGAAAAATTATGGGTTAAAAAAGTGTTTTCTCAATTTTTGTAATTTTTCTAATTTCCTTTTCTACACTTCCATCCTCTTTGTCAACCATTCTCAATGATTTATCCAGAGGAATTTACTCCCTGAAAACTCCTTTTCTAGTCTCCTGAAATATGAAAAATCCTTTAATCTAGACGTCTGAGCAATGTATTGTGGCAAGTGTGTATCAGTTACATCATGGTATCTTTCTGGTGATTAAAACATTTTCTGCATAGCTAATCTATGAAACACTAACTTTGTAATGAAAAATGCCAAGTATTATAACTCTTGCACATACAATAAAATGCCTGAGTCCAGATGGGATAATGTTCTAAATTATTTCCATACTACATATTTTATCATTGCACCCTTTATTGTAGGAGCTTGTTTTCTAATCTTCAAGACAGCTCTACAGTACAAAAAAACTGAAAAGCTGGCTGTTGTTTCTTCATTTTTATTGTATGTGCTGCCTAGCAAGATTCTAGAGCAAGTATTTGTGTCCTAAATAACTTGGCATGACTATCTTCACATTTTACAGTCCCTACTCATTCTAAATTACCAGTCAGCAGTAAGCTTTCTCTCACTTTTCGTTCAACTTCAATTAGTAAAACTTTCAAGATTCATGATTTATCATGTCATAGTTCTAATAATTAGATATTATGGATAGTAAGGACACATGACAAACCCTTAGTTTTAACCTAAAGCACCTGGCCAGCAGGAAGAAGGCCATTACTACATATGTTAAACAGATGAACCGCCAAAGGCAATCACTGAAAAACCATACCTTGATTTCTTGCCAGATTTCAAACTGAGCTTTCCAATACACAGTTCTTCTCATTAACAAAACAGAAACTGTTACTGCAGCATGCAGTACTTTTTTCCTCTGAAAGGTCTTGGAACAGGGGTGCTACCATTCATAGATTTTGGAGGGCTTTTTTTTTTTTTCATTCTGCCCTACTGGAGGAAAAATAAAATCTCTATTTCAAGCATGAAAAGGCAGTTTCCTAATCTAGTGGCATCCAAATCATTTAAAATACCTTTGGAGTAAATTGAGTTTCTTTTTGTCTTCCTTTTCCTTTCCCTTTGGTAATATTTACCCAAAAGCTCACAAATTTTGATAAAACTCACCCATTTGTCTTGGTGCTTATCAATTGTATGTACAATAGCCAGACCCACTCAATTAACTAGAACAAGGCCTAACAATCTTACCTTCTGATGAACTTAGGTTTGGATTAATTTATTTTGGCTTAAATTATATTTGGAGAGGATGAACTGTGCTTTATACTAAACATCTGTGAACAAAGTGGAAAATTAATTCCCCTAGAAATATACAAACTCTAATTTAGGGAGAGAAAAGTTTATTCTTACAAAAGAAACCCTGGTTTAACTGATCAATAGAAGGTTATTTAGGCTCCCACTAGTATTTTTCTCTGCTCCAAAGATCAGAATGTGTCTCTATCCTTCCTCATTTGTTATCAAAAAGTGCATCTCTCAATAGAAAAGTTTGTTGTTTAGGCCAGGCACGGTGGCTTATGCTTGTAATCCCAGCACTTTGGGAAGCTCAGGAGGGCGGATCAGCTGTGGTCAGGGATTCGAAACCGGCTGGCCAACATGGTGAAACCCCATCTCTACTAAAAATACAAAAATTAGCCAGGTGTGGTGGCACACGCCTGTAACCCCAGCTACTCAGGAGGCTGAGGCAGAAGAATCACTTGAACCTGGGAGGCAGAAGTTGCGGTGAGCCGAGATGGTGCCACCGCACTTAAGCCTGGATGATAGAGTGAGACTCTGTCTCAAAAAATAAAATAAAATAAAATAAAATAAAATAAAATAAAATAAAATAAAAAGTTCATTGATTAGGTAGTATCTAAAATTTTTTAAAGAATTTTCTAATTTTTTCCAGGGTTCTCTTTTAGAGTAACTAGCTTCCCCTGGCTTGCCTGGGATGTTCCAATTTTAGCACTGAAAGTCCCATGTCGCAGGAACTCCCTCAGTTCCCTCAGGCAAACAAGGACACTGGTCACTCAATCTCTCATTTCCCTCTTCTTGCATTCATGACTTGCTATTTAAATGACATTTAGCTTTACAGCTGAGACCAGTTAATCTAAACCGGAAACTAATTGGCAGATCTGTCAGTGGTGGTTCTTGAAGTGTGGTTCTCAGATCAGCAGCAACAGCAATACCTGGGAACTTGTTAGAAATGCAGATATTCAGACCTCACTCTATACATACTGAATCAGAAACTCTGATGCTGGGGCTGGGCAGTCTGTGTTTTGTCAAACTCTTTGGGTGATTCTGATGCATACTAAAGTCTCACAATCACTAGTTTATAGTAACAGGATTCTTTTTGATTCGTGAAATTTCCCCAACATACTGGCCCCATGATAGGGGGATGTTTTGAGAGCCAAGGAGCATAAAGAAAAGAATGAAAGAAATATTATTTGAAAAATTATAAGAGGAAAATGATTAAGGATGAAAATTTCATTTAGGAGGTCAATGATATGCTTTTTTATTGCTATGCCAATTTTCAGTCTAGCACCTACCTGACAGGGATATAACTCCAACTTTTAAAAGATAAGCAAATGTCTAACAAATTTGATGGCAGTAGCATCCATGTTTATCAATTACCAACTGTCTGGCAGATGCTGTTCTAGTTATGTTATGGAGTATATTTATATACTAAATGAGTAGAGAATATAATCCTCACTGACTTAGAAATTAAGGCACTGACATGGTAAGACATTGATATAGATTGCTGAGGTGATTGTTATCAGCTAAGGACAATGCTGTGATATTAAATTAGGCTAAAAAGACATGCCAAGGCTTCTTTCCTAGAATGAGTCCCTAATTCACGGATTCTAAAGAAAGGAAAGAGGGCAATTTACCTGGTAGAGGAAAAAAGTAATAATACTAACTCTCATCAGCTTATCTCTCTTTAAATAGAGACCATGTATTCTCAGGTCGAGCTTAAGTCAAGCCACCTGCTCAGTCTTGTAACCACTGGAGAGATGAGCAGTGTTTGGACATGTCCCTAATACTATTATTGTCAGTCACCCTTTTACATCTGCCTCTTTCTGTTGGCATCTTTCTTTTTAGGTTGTAGGGAAGACCCATTGTCTAGAGAGAATATGCGCTTTGACTTGATGAAATCCCAGTTTAATCTAGAAAGGTCCATTTTGAGGTTAAGAACATTTCGGAGATGTGGAGGTTGAAGATATAAAGTAGGTCTCAGCTTTGGCTGGCCAATGTTGGATCCTACTTACCTCCTCAGGGGACTGGACAATTCGTGTCAAGACTCTGTGCTTCAGGAGCCTCTGCTTCTTCCTCCCTCATGGTCCAACTTTCCTGCCCCTTCTTCATCTCATTAGCTCAACCCTCAGTTGTCTGACCCAAGTCAAGGTGTGTGACCTGGTCCTGATCACCACCTCTTTTTTCGGGCTTCTGCAACTGTGCTCTGTCCTGGCAACCTGATTCTGTAATCTGTTTATCCCCAAATTTGAATGAGTAATAGGAATTGCCTAAATTTTGGATAAATTATCTTACGAAATAAAAGCATTCTCACATTGCCCTCTCAAATCACATGATCTTTGTAGAAAATGTCCAGTCCCTATGAAACTAATTGATCTTTGGCATCAATAGGGAAATTCAGCTGGGTGCAGTGGCTCACACCTGTAATCCCAGCACTTTGGGAGGCTGAGGTGGGAGGGTCATTTGAGGTCAAGCATTCAAGACCAGCCTGGCCAACATGGTGAAACCCTGCCTCTACTAAAAATACAAAAAAATTAGCTGGGCGTGGTGGTGTGTGCCTGTAATCCCAGCTACTCAGGAGGCTGAGGCAGGAGAATTGCTTGAACCAGGGAGATGGAGCTTGCAGTGAGCCAGGATTGCGCCACTGCACTATAGCCAGGATGACAGAGTGAGTCTCCAACACAAAAAAACAAAGGCCGGTGCTGTGGCTCATGCCTGTAATCCCAGCACTTTTGGAGACCAAGGTGGGCAGATCGTCAGGTCAGGAGTTCAAGACCAGCCTGACCAACATGGTGAAACCCCATCTCTACTAAAAATACAAAAAAATTAGCCAGGCGTGGCGGTGCACACCTGTAATCCCAGCTACTCAGGAGGCTGAGGCAGGAGAATCACTTGAACCTGGGAGGCAGAGGTTGCAGTAAGCCGAGATTGTGCCACTGTACTCCAGCCTGGGTGACAGAGCGAGACTCTGTCTCAAAAAAAAAAAAAAAGAGGGAAATCCAGAAGTTAAATTTTTTAAATGGGCTCTGTTTCTGCCTTAATATTTTTCATTAGAATAATGTATGGTCTAATTTGCATGTAATATACGTAGCACATAGTGAGTTCAACAGGTAACCATTATCTATGTATATGAATCTATTCTTGACGTAATTGCCTCAAACAGATAATAAATTGGACAGCTTTGAAAATCACCTCAAAAGTTTCAGTTCAATATTTTTGTTTTGTAAATTTTAAAATCTTCTAAAATTTTTAATGCATACAAGGCCTGGGAAATTTAGTTCAAATAATGTAAAGGTAGAAAGAAATAGTATAGTCACCCAATCCCTTAGAACATTAGAGGTTCATGCAGGCTACTATGGGGAAGAATTTGTCACTTGATGAAAAGTATATGTGATTACTTTTTGCATGGAACTACCAAGTCACAGACCATTAGAGACACAGTGAAATCAGTTTGAAGTGCAATTCATTTTTCTAATATTTTCTAGTAATACTTCTTCCAGCTTATTCTTCTCAAGGAGAGTGAATTCATTGTTCCCTCCACTCTTATATTACAGTCCTATTACTTTTTCATATACAACTTATATTGTATTTATTTTTTACCTCCTGTGATTAATACAGCATCCTGTATATGGACGGGTCCTATAAAACAGAACCCCAAAATTTTCAGGGCCAAGCGTACAAATGGAGACTATATGCCATATATCTAAATATGTATCAAGTTTCGCCTAGCAACTCCATACTTTGTTCCCCAGGAATTGTCCTTGTGACCTGGAGAATAAAGAATCCCCTCACCTGAATCAGCCTTGAGCCTAGTAGCGAAGCAGATTTGTAAGAACAGAGTGGAAGCAGGCTGGTGACTGGACCCACCCACATCAGGTACTCTGCAAAGTGGAGTGGAGCACTTGATTTCTCCACAGCCTCATCTGGTGGCCTTCGGATTTCTAGGCAGTTTAAAGCACTTTCTACAGCTATACCACTCTAGCAGATGGGAGGGAGGAATTTAGGGCAGGGGGACTTTTCTGCTTAGACATACATTTTTGTGATTTGGGGTGGCCAAATGTGTACTGTGTACAAAAACAGCCACTCTTTCTCTGGTTTCCAGATAGAAGTTGTGATATCTTCCAACCTCTCAACACACACACACACACACACACACTTATACACAGATATACACATATAGCCATACATGCACATGCATACACATAGACACATACACTCATAAGTGTGCACACACACTTATGAACTCCCAGCATCTGTACTCTAGCCTTTGGGGCACCCAGTTCAATTCTCACTTCCCTTTCCCATAATTCCCATCTGCTCAGTTGGTTACAGAACCCTGTAGAAACTTTTTTTATTTTACAAGAAAAGAAAACAACCCACAAATAAAGGGACTTTTAAGCACAGCCCAGTGCCAAGGCCATTCCTGCCTGGGTCTAAGAGTGTGGTATGGGCTCAATAACTTTTAGTTAAATGAAATAAAATTGGTAGAAAAGAAACCGCCAGGAATAATTTCTAAAGACTGGTGTTTTTTTTTGTTTTGTTTTGTTTTTGTTTTTGGTCAGAAGCACCTTTTTCTACTTCAGAATGTCAGCATATTTACGAGGAAGCAGCTGTTTTCTTCATTTCCTAGCAAGTCTGAGTGAGACTTAAATTCACATAGGAAAGAAGAAAATAAATCAGATGTAATTCTGAGCCTTCAATCTACAGGAAAACATGATGAGCATCTTTGGGTTATAACACTAATCCCTGTTACCTGAGAGGAAACTCTAGTAACTCACCTATGGTTTTTCCACTTGAGTTATGAAGTCTGTAACCAGAGGAATAAATTTCTTTCCCAGACCATGTAACTTCGCTGCTCCATGTTACTATCCAAAATTCAAGTGTTGATATTTTTTGGAATCCTTTCTTATGCTTTATGGATTTTTTTGAAGAAGTATTTACAGCGTTTTTATACAAGACGAAGGTCACAAATGGGCCACTTTGAATATTGATGTTTCCTTTTATTCTCAACTGAAGCCCCGTTCCACAACGCATTAGCAACCTGTTTTGATGCCAAAGCCAAATAGTGACAGTTGCAATAATGAATATTTGCTACAGGGCGCTGGCAGAAAAATGGCACAGAAATGCAAGCCCAAACCATCTCAAATCTTTCTCTTCTCACTGAATTTCACCCATTATTTTTAACTCCTTGTCACATATATTGTTCCAGAGTCTTTGGTAGAGTAGTGCAAAGAAATCGGAATCAGCCTTTGGGAAACAGTAAGAAAAGTGAATCGTTTTCCTACTTTCTCATCTTTTGAGAGGGAAAAAAAAAAGTGCATGAAGCCCTGTGGTTTATTCTTACCATTCTGCACAAGAGGTTAGTTGAGAGCTATAGGTTTTCCTTTTCTTTCCTTCTTCTAAATGGTTTTAAGCAACTTAATACCTTAGCATTATGGTATTTGGATATACATAATTGACTCTAGCTTGGGCCATGCTTAGTTTCTTTTACAGTCACATGTTTAAGATGTTTTCTTTCAGCATGCATAATAAATCAAGACGAGTTCAAATTATTTTATAAAAAATTAAGTTTTAAGCAATAAAAAATAAATGAAGAGCACATGCAACTGTGCCAGACTGTGTTCAAATCATCGTGTTACCTGTTGGCAGCTCTGGCGTTGGGCAAGTTCCCAAATCTCTCCATACCTCAGTTTTGTTGCTGCGATGATAATAAAAATGTTGTGCACCTCTTGTTTTTTATGAGTTAATATTGTAAATACTTTAAAAGTGCTTCCACAATGATTAGCTATTATTGTTAATTTATTCATTGTTTTCTCTCAATATTTATTGAGTGCCCATTTCATGCCAAGTGCAAGAATATAGCAATGAACAAAGCAGATTAAGAATTATTAAGTTTATAATAATAGTTATTATTTCAAGTCTTAATGGGATGTCTCATAAACTATTCTGCCACTAAGTACATGATCTATGTTTATTGGCCTTCTTATCCCCAGTGGCTTGGGACAGAACTTAGCACAAAATAGTTGCTTAATAAATGTTGATGTAATAAAGTTTGAGTGCATGAGTAACTGCAGGTAAGATAATACGCACTAGATTTGGCACTGGGAGAAACGATGTTAAGTCTTAGTTATTATCTCAGAGCACTATGTGACCTTGAGAAATTTCCTGAAACTTCTCTATCTAAAAATTAAGAAAACTATGCTATAAAGCCATTAAGCTTCTTTCCGACTATGATTCTACAAAGTAACTTGAATGATGCACCATTTGTTGACTGGTTATAATTCTGTTTTTCTCAAAGTAATAAACTTTTACTTTAGAATAGTTTTAGATTTGCAGAGAAGATACAAGAATATATCAGAAAGTTCCTATATACCCTGCATCAAGCTTCTGTTATTGTTAACATCTCACATTAATGTTGTACATCTGTCACAACTAATGAATCAATATTCTTACATTAGTTTAGCTAAAGCCTATTCTTTATTTGATTTTCCAAGTTTTTACCTAATGTTCTTTTGCCCTAGAATCTCATTCAGGATCCCATGTTACACTGATTTCTCCTATTTCCTTAGGCTCCTCTAGACTGCGATAGTTCTGCACACTTTCCTTGTTTTGATAGTCTTGCTAGTTTTGAGGAGTACTGGTCAGGAATTTGATAAATGTCCTTAAGTTTAGGTTTGTTTTCTGTTTTTCTCATGTTTAGACAGGGGTTACAAGAAGGAAGACCACAGAGGTAATTTTCATCACATCATGTCAAGGGTATATGCTATCATTCATTTAAGGTTCTATTTTAAGGTGTGGATAATAATTATTTATAACTGGTAATTTAATGTACCACATTAAAGTAAACTTCTTTGCTATATGTATGCATTGTATAGAACAGTTGACTTTCTTTGAATAAGCCATAATGCTAAAATATATTTACCTTACTTTCTTGGTTTAAACAACACCCCTTTATCACTGTTAAAAGGTAAGTGAAAAATCCATTACTACGTATAAATTAATAGTATTCCTATCTTATGGAGTCAAGTTCTACATATTAAATTTAAGATAAAAATATAACTTTTTATTTCTTTCACACTAACTACATGCTTAGAAAATAACAGATTTATGGTTAGCTATGTGGTCAAAAGTATTCCACAAAGTAGATGCACCAGAAGTTGAGTGTTGATATTCATTCCCCTTAGCCTGTCTCATGCAAGGAACTTGCCTTAAGAAATGTTAATACTTCACTAAACCCTAGGCACAGAGAATCTGATGTCTCTAATCTTCTGTTGTCTTTGGTTTAAATGTACATTATCCTCTGGGGTCAGAGAAACACTAATGTAGATGTCACAGGAATCGAAAGATTCATGGTTTTGTTTATTCTATGCTTTTGTTAACAAATTGCACTATAAATAGGAAAGTTAGTTTAGGATTACTATGATCTATACTATGTGCCATTTTCAGATTAAGACCAAATAAACAAGTCAATCCAGAGGAAAAGTTGTTAGAGCAGGGTATTACTAGGGAAATCTTTACCATAGTAGATTTCAATGAAGTAAATACCCACAGTGTCACGCTGGCTTCAGTGTGTGGCCAAACTAAGTTTAAATATAATATCTGTATTTACGGTTATCACTCCTGATAGAGCTGATCCTAACAACAATTTAGTGGTTTTAGCCCACTGCTCCCTGTGACCTTACTATGGAGAATCACAGTCATGGCCAAGAGTATCATTCCCCATTTTTTTTTTTTTTTTTGCCTCAAAATCTGATTTTCTTCTTCCATGAAATGTTTGGCTCTGGCTCACAATATACTACTTTTGTGTCCTTGGGAAATTTTCTTAACTTCTAGAGTTTTCTCATTTTTGCAGCTCTGTACTGTGGAATTACTTTATAAATACATACAATTTATACAACAAAAAATGGAATTATTTTATAAGTATGTACAATTATTTTAAGTATATGAAACACTTAGCAAATTAGCTACTTGCTGTTTATTCACAGATACATACATACGTGCTTTCAAACAATCATTTCTGGTATATAGGGGGCAATAAACAGCTATGGCACCATCTTAAAGTTGTCATGTTTTATTCCATCTCTAGGTTCTCAGAGATATTTTTTGGCAGTTACTTCGTATTTTAATAATGGAACATTAACAAGCAAATAAAAACTAATCAGGGAGTGGACCTTTCAGTGTGCAAGGGAATAAATGTATTCTAGTGACAAAACTTAGGGTTAAGGTAATTTTATTTATTTTTCTCTAGCCATGAGACACAAGTTTGCAGCATGATTTTGAAAACTTGGTAGGCGAATGTTCTTTACGACACTGAAAGAGACTTACCTGATGATCTTAGCAGGTAAATAAGTGATTGAAAGTGTGTGAAGTGTCAGGCAAAGGAAACAAGATCCAGATGAATTTTTTTTATACAACAGCCCTTAAACAAGGATTCATTTCTCTTTTTATTGACTAGTGTTTCCGATGCCCTATTTAGAAAAGCAATAAAAAACCTCACCCATATTTTCACCCCTGTGCCTGGATGAAAGGGGATATCCCAGTTAACAGTCATTCTGTAGCTGCAGTCAACTCTTGATAGTAATGAACTAACAAGAAGTAAGCGTTTATGCAGACAACACTGAATTGCAGACAGACCACTGGTCCTTACATCCTTGCCAAGTCTCTTTATCATGAACTTTTCAGTGAGGCATTAGATAGTGACCATAGCAGTATATGGAATGAGAGACAGCTTCAATAGCAGATGTAGCTGGAGAGGCAGCCTAGGAATATTTTGGAGAGGAAGTTAAGAACCAGCTGAGAGGCCAAAAAGTAGTATATGGATACATAAGATATGAATGTAGAGCTTATTTGCAATTTGTTATTGGGTATGGCAAACATTGCTAACATAACAGTGATTGGCATATTTGGAAGGGGAGCTGTGCATACCCAAGTGAAGTTAAGACTGGGTAGTTTTACTTTGGAGATTGATCTTTCCAGATTTAGCATCAGACTTTAGAGCCAGAGGGTTGTAGAGGTACAGTGCATCAACATTTTCACGATCATTTAACTCTTTAAACAATGTGACAACAGCATGGTGTGGCCATCCTGTGAATTCCTTGTGAATAGTGGCTATTGACGTCTGAATATTTTTGCCACAAATTCCCTGCGTACAGCTTGGTACAGGGCATGTATTTAATAGATATGCTAGACTAGAATTCTCCTCCTTTTGCTATTGATGATTTTTGTGCCTGGTGTTGAATTGTAACTCTTTGCAAATAGAGCAATGACTTTCTGAACTGTTGATCTGGTCAAAGCAATTATGGCATCAGCGTTCCAGTTTTTTTTTTTTTTTTTTTTTTTTTGAGACGGAGTCTCGCTCTTTCCCCCAGGCTGGAGTGCAGTGGCACGATCTCGGCTCACTGCAAGCTCCGCCTCCCGGGTTCACACCATTCTCCTGCCTCAGCCTGCCGAGTAGCTGGGACTACAGGCGCCTGCCGCCGCGCCCGGCTAATTTTTTGTATTTTTAGTAGAGACGGGGTTTCACCGTGTTAGCCAGGATGGTCTCGATCTCCTGACCTCGTGATCCGCCCGTCTCGGCCTCCCAAAGTGCTGGGATTACAGGCGTGAGCCACAGCGCCCGGCCCCCAGTTTTTTGTTTTTTTTTTTTTTGTTTTTTTTTGTTTGTTTTTTTTTGCATAAGCATTTGCAAAAGGATCTGTACCTGTTTTTTAATTAAAAAAAGAAAGAATGAAAGAAGTAAAATAGACAAGTAGTAAAGAAAAATCAAAGTATCTTAAAAGCATTTATCTTCTATTTTAATTGTTTAAAAATCTAGAAAAAGCCATTTAGAAATATGTATTGAGAGACTACAATATATTGTAAATATTGTTGTACTAAGGCTATGTGTTAACAAGAGAAATTTGTGGATGTTTACCCCATAGAATAGTTTTAACTTGTATTTATGTTGATGTTCAAGAATCATCTGAAAGTGTTATTTTAATACATGAAATTAAGTATAGTCTTCTATGTGAATTTTTTTATGAGGTGATTTATGCATCCTTGACAAACAGCAATTGCTAGCTGCCCTTATCATTGTAAGCAGAATGCAATATTCATGATACATTCCTGAATAGGGAAAGATAATACCATTGTTTTCCCCCCTTTTCTCTGTGTTATTTTGAATACAGACGGTACTGCAGGGACACCAGCAATATCAACGACAACAACTGTGGAAATTCGCAAAAGCAGTGTTATGACAACTGAGATCACCTCTAAAGTGGAAAAAAGCCCAACGACAGCCACTGGCAATAGCTCGTGTCCTTCTACTGAGACTGAGGAAGAAAAGGCAAAACGGCTTCTTTACTGTTCGCTGTGCAAGGTTGCTGTCAACTCTGCCTCGCAGCTGGAGGCGCACAACAGTGGTGAGATGCAGTGATTTCTTTTTTGTTTTAACAGCTCTGCAATTATCTTCCTCTGAATAGATTAGATCTTTTGCAGCAGGGGACAAAGGGGTGGAGGAAAACTGGCAATTATTACATGGAAATCATTAACCATTAAAAATTAAAAATGACAAGCAAAGTGTCATTTATATAGGGGCAAGGGGTGGTTTCCAGGGCTTGAAGGCCATGGTGTGTGTGTGTGTGTGTGTGTGTGTGTGTGTGTGTTATTAAACATTAGGAGATAAAATGAAATATAATCCTAAAATGTTTTGCATTTATATGATTTCTAGTTTATTTATTTCCATGCATTTGCATCTAAATGACATTTTCTAAAACTGTACCCATAATATTGTCGCAAAATGTGTAGTTGCATGACTCGAAGCACCTTTGGTTAAAACCCCTCTATTTTGATTTGAAAATAATGTTATTTGGGCTAAATCTATGGAATCTGGATGATTAAACTTAAGAAAGTGTTTATTATGTGCCCATTCAGATGTGATTTCCAAATGTACTTTTTATTTACTCTTTCCAACAACTTTGTAGTAGCTTAAAAATGTTATTCTTTTCAATTGTTTGAGGCCCAGAGAAGGCACAGAACATAACCAATTAAGTGACAGAACCATGATTTGAACCCAGATCTGTCTGACTTCAACACTAATTCTCATAGCAGGGAGGAAAATACTGGAATACTGACAAGCCAGGACAAAATGCTCTCCCAATATACCCATATATTTTGGTTCCATCTTGCTGCTCTCTATGTGTGTATATACATACCCCCTCATCTGTGTGTACACACACACACACACACACACACACACACACACTCAAACAATGATCAGCTTTTCTCTAAAGACTGGATTGATTGCCAAGATCAACTTTTCTCAAAAAGACTGGGTTTGTTGCCAGGACTCTGTCAGCAACTATAATAGAAAAAGAATCATTTGTGAATCATACCCTGAGTTAATATTGCAGCTGTATGTTGAGTCATTGACCAGTCATTGTGCTGCACTGGTAATATTCAAGCATTGACTTCAAGACTCTAAGGAGTAATAGCAGATGGAGAACAATTCCTTCAGCACATACCTTCCTCCAGCATATAACGTTACTTGTAGTGAGAGAGTTCATGAGTTCAGGTACTAAGAAACACAGAAAAGTACCTGGCCTTAAGGCAGAATCTATACCTTGCAGATTTTCCATGTGTTTATTCATCAAATACATTTCTTCTTGAATGCAAGATATTTGGGAGAGTATAAACATCATTGGCAGCCCATTTGTTTCTCAAGAATCCTTTGTCATTCCACGTAGTGACTGAGAAACACATTCATTTTGAGAAAGCATCAATTTTGACAGATAAACACACCATGTCCTTTGAGACTAGAGTTTATTTATCAAGAATTTTGGTGGGGTGTGGTGGTTTACACCTGTAATCTCAACACTTTGGCAGCTGGGGTCGGAGAATCATTTGAGGCCAGGAATTTGAGACCAGCCTGGGCAACAAAGGGAGGCCCCCATCTCTACAAAAAATTATGAAAAAAAAAAATGTTAGCTGGGCATGGTGGCATGTGCCTGTAGTTGCAGCTACTCAGCAGGCTGAGGTGAGAGGATCTCTTGAATCTAGGAGGTTGAGGCTACAATGAGCCATGATCGTGCCACTGCACTCCAGCCTGGTTGACAGTGAGACCCTGTCTCAAAAAAAAAAAAAATTGGGAGTTGTTCTTCTTGAATTCTTATTAGAAACATCTGATTAAGAAATAAAGAAGGAATTACTTGTCAAATTGGGGCAACATTTTTCCTATTCTGCTTCTAGGTCCTTATCTCTACTTTGTGTGTCAAAATTACCCCAGAGCTTTAAAAATATATGTACCCGAGCACTGTGCCCAGGGATTCTGATTATTATATCCAAGTCACGGGAAGCTGCAGTTTTTGGAGAAAAATAAATAAATAAAACTTCAGTGTTTTGCAGGCAGAGCTGAGAACTATTATAACAATCTTATCCAAGAGTTTAAGGAGGTGAAATGTGGCTGTCACCCTTTACTTGAATTCCCTTATAAGAGTGTTCTCTCTGAACCTTAGGCCTAATCGGTGGACTACAGCCACTTGCCTTCTTTCTAAGCTGCTCCTTGGGTTACCTTTTCCCTGTATTTTCCCTCCTGCATCAGAGATCATTTTCTGTTTGAAAAGAACCCACTCCAAAATCCCGGCCTAATGCTCATTTTAGATCTCTCCTTAGACTTGCACTAGCAAGCTGTGTCAGGACTAAAGGTAGCAAAGGAAGAAGAAAAGACACATAAATAGATGCTGTTTGACCCCCTTTGTCCACCATTTTCGATCTTCAGATTCAGCTCTATTATTTGTAACTTGAACAGTGTTGGGAGGCTCACCATGTCTAGGATTTCCTCTAGATGTGGATAAATGTGAATGCAATCTTACCTGCGCTAAACAACTGCCACATGCACACTGGCTCCCTCTGTGTCTTCTCCCTAGGGCGTGGTATGGGGAAATCCAGGGAACAAAATAAAGAAGAGAAACTCTAGAGACACTTTCTCTTCTGCCAGGAATACTAGCCACAGCTGTAGGATTCGTCGTATGATCATTGTGATGTGTTTCAGTTTGGACTCCCTCAAAAGCAGATTTGGAGACAAGGATTTGAGGGCAAATAGTTTCTTAGGGAGGTGAAGGAGGTTAAGGGAGTGGGTAAAAGAAAGAGGGAAAAGAAGGCAGCCCAGATGGAATGCATGATGTAGCCAATTACCAAGTTGGAAAATTGGGGCTGACCAAATGAAACTGTTAGACTTCTGACCTGCACTCCGTTTCACTGTTAAACATAAAAACTTCTATTGGTCATGAAAAATGACAGAATTAAATTAATTCCGATTCTATTTCTTCATATTTATAATCACTGTGCTATCACTGTTGATTTATAATCTAATGTTTACATTTTTTTAAAAAAGATGTAATACCACAGGGCTTAAATGCATGAACCGTGCCCTTAGTGAGCTCAAAGTATTTGGAACTGTTATGATCTTACTAATGACACAAAAACTTGTTACTGAATTTGTGTGTGTCTGGAGCTCATGTGGTGTCTATTATAAGTAATAAAAATCTGCAAATTTAATATACACTAAATCTTAATAGTAACCACATTAATTGTTTAAAATATAGACTAACAAAATATTTTTTAGGGAGTAGTCCTTTATCACTGATGTTATTTAGAGTTGCCAGATCATAGTGCTGGGAGAAAGTAGTTTGCCTAAGCCGTTTAGTTCATTTAATTGTTGTTTTCTAAATTCTCTTTAACTATACCTCCCTATTGTCTGCCTTCGGAGAAGACAGCAATCAAAGCCCCACCTTTAGAACTCCGCTGTCTCCTACACTTATCCCTGCCCCTCTAACAGTGCTTCAAAAACACTTCTCTGCTTTCTTTTAGAGCCAGATACTGGAAAGCCAGTGTTAAGATTGGATTGTATTTTCAGGGAACCAGGTTTGAAGGCCAATTATGATCTGAAGCAGCCAGGCTGCAGGGTGGGGAAATGTTTCCCTTGCATCCGAATAATAGTTCTAAGTGTTTTTCTTGTTTTTCCCCTTTAGAAACACATTATATACATAAAATAGGGTCTGTAGCATTAAGTATAGAAATGTGCATCTATGAGGGGAAAGCCAATGATCTTTGAAAACATGTTTTTCAATCTTCGAAAATGCATTCTGAATTCTAAACAAATGACCACAGGGAAATTTTGGGAATGTAACTTCCATTAAACACTATCAGTGGTATAGGACAGCAGAAAGGACTAGAAGTGATGAGTTAAATTTTGCCCCCAGATATGCAGAGAACATTTCTATATGGACCTAGGCAAGCCAGTTGTCCTCTCTGGGCTTTTATATATATCTGTCTTTCTATCTCTTTCTCTTTCTCTGTTGCTAACGGAGTTAAGAAGCCATATTGACATTTTTAAGGATCAAATATTATGTCATGATTATTTGTATGACCACAACTGCTGCTGGCATTATTTGGGGATCAATTGTGTTCTTTCATTCGCTTTCCCTTTGATTTTTCACTAGTGTGTAACCATTTGAAGTTGCAATTAATTGATATATATTCCGTAAGATTGGGATACAAGATTTGAACAGAGGCATTCCTACTTTGATTTTTTTTTTTAATTTGGAAAGGGAAGTACCTCTTTTGAGCTAACTAGTGGTGTTTACAACACAGTCTAAGAATTTTTTAAACACCTTAAGAGGACATAGTCTTTTAAAGAGATTTGGAAGCCCTTCCCTTGGCTTATATGCTATAGATACAAATATTACAAAAGATGTGTTTTTCTTTTTCTTTAAAATAATTTCCCCCCACAAAAAAAATTCCCCCAAATATCCTACTAGGTAGTGCTCTGCTTAGCTAATTTTGATGGTTTTCTCTGTATAATTTGAAAGAAAAAAAGAAAAAGCCTTTGAGATCGTTTATAGTAAAAGCTCATTACTAATTTAGCAACATTGGATAATTTTTGCTAAACACAGTCTAGTTTTTGTTTTATGTCTCTAGACAGAGCTTATTCTATCCCCTCACCAAGTTTCAATATGCAGAAAAGATAGTTATCAAATGACAGACTTTACTAAATTTTAAAATGCTCAGAGGGTTCTAAACTTTTGCCTTAACAAAAGCAACAGTGTAAAAAAGAAGGATGAGAAGATTGATTAAAATTTGTTGAGCAGATCAAAGTGTCAAGAATAATCTTTAAGACAATAAATGCATGTAATACATTTCAATAGAGCAGATAATTTCCTTTTTCAAAATAAATGAGGACATTGAAGCACAAAGAAACCTAAGCTCACACAGCTAATGGAGGCAAAATCTGTCCTGCACAATTCTAGAGCCTGAGCTCATAACTTTCTTTTTACAAATGAAAAAAAAAGTTATATTTGTTCATCAATCTGTACTAATACCTAATACCCCAGTTAATTTTCCTTGATTATCTACTATGTGTTAGACACAGAGAGTACAACCATGAGCAAGACCTAGCCACTGTCTTCAAGAAGTCCATGTCTAATTGTGACTCTGTGTTCAGAAGTGAAATACATACTTGCTTCATGTGAAAAGCTCATTTAAGCCATTCAGCTGTGGTTAGTGTTCATGACCTTATTGCTATTAAGCCCCAAAGATTGCCACTTCCATTCAACATCTTCTAGGGTAATGATAAGGCTTCCCTTTAATTGAAAATAAAGACAGAGACTCGTCTATCACAATTCTTCTGTTGTAACTTCTTTAAACTTTCTACAAATGATGAAGAAAACAGCCTTATAACTCCCTGTGCTCCACATGGCCATACAGGGCATATTTAAATATTGGAGCTGTACTATCTAAAATGGCAGCCACTAGCCTCAGGTGGCTATTTAAATTGAAATTAATTGCCAGTCCCATTTCTTTGTTGTGGTGCCCTCATCTCAAGCGGTTAAGAGCCACACATGGCTAATGGCTACCATATTAGCCATACATTTGTATAGATATAGAATATTTTTATCACAGAATTTTCTAGGTACTAGAGCTATAACTCATAAATAATATGTTTGGGGGATTGGGATAGTAAATGATTTGAGGTATATTACCTAATAATAAGAATTATTACATCACTGTGAGCATTTAGGGTTTACTAATTTCACATCTGGTGACTTCTCAGTGATTAACAACCAGAATGAGTGACTTCAGAAATGTGTCAGGATGCGTTTTCTGGCTATGTTGTTTTATATGACTATTCTTGTTAAATGAGGTTTCAAGTGCAAAACAGTGGAAAGTTCAACCTATGTCATTTTTCCCGTCTATGCCTCATATAAAATCACTGGTATTTAAAACATTTCTGAAAGTATACATGTGAAAATGTGTTACTACTGAGGACCTGGAGCTTAAAGTTGATAGGTGGGTAGGCTTTTGCTTTTTACTTTATATGCTTTTGTGCTCTTTGAATTTTCTACCAAGAACATCTGTTGCTTTCATTAACAAAATAAAAAATAAATAAAACTAGTTTACACAAAAAACAAACAAAAGCACTGTTTTTATAAATAAGACAGCATTATGTTGCAATTATACTATGGAAGTGTGATTAATTTGTCCATTTATTAATTGTTGCATGTTAGTAAGTTTAAGACCTTTTTGCTAGGCTTTCTTGGGGAATGGATGTAAAAGCAATGTGGTATTTTCCATGGCCTTAAGGAAGGGCCTTGTTTTTAAGGAGAAGAAATGGGCGCATATAAAGATTTTTCAGTGTGTGTCTAGAGAAGCAGGGGAGAGCCTTAGGGTTTTCTATAGTCACACTTTCAAGGCATTATGGATAAAAAAAGCTTTCTGGACGTCTGATATTTCTCTTCACAGGCTGGAATTTCAAGGCTTGCTGCTATATTGATTTCTCACATTTGTCTCCACTATCAGATAAGCCATATGTTCTGCCCATTGGGTCCCTCAGGCTGCCGAGCTCTTCCCTGGGTTTCCTTTGGTCACAGGGTCCATTGTGCAGCTTGTCTCCTACCCCATAATGACTTCAGAGCTTTCCCTCCAGGGCCATTTCTGAAAGAAGCATGCTTATTTTTTCCTCTGTTTTAGACTTTTTGTTTTCTTTGTCTCTATTTTCACCTTTCCAAATTGGACTTTGGATATATTACTGGTAAATCAGCAAATTACTTTCAACCAAGGAACTAACAGAAATGATAGAATTTGTTTTTTCTCATTTGGGGCAATATTTGGTCACCTGATACCTAGATGCCATTCCAGGTGCTTAATGTTTGTTGATATTCTGATAATGTAAACCAAAGTTTTCTTCTTTAGGAAAAAATTAACATGGAAAATGCTACTATATAGGAGGTCAACATAACAAAAGGTTAACTTGATATTTAGAGATTTTAAAAGAACACACGGAGGCGTTTGATGCTAATTACACATTCCAGGTATGTAGATTTGAGAGAGCTTTCCTTCCTTAGGACACACAAGAGTTATAATGCTATTATACCAAATATCATAAACACCTTAGCAAAAAAAAAAAAAAAACACCTTTGCATTTTGCTGTTTGTATGGAGAACTGACCACTTTACTGCCCATTTATAAGCTGAATCATTGAACTTGGCAATATGATGGTAACTAAATTATCACTGGCAATTGTATGAGTTTGTTAAAAATCTAGTCGAATGCTATTAAATAGTATTTAATGGGCCTTCTGAAAAACTAAACTTAAAGGTATTCGAATTTATTTTAGAAAGGGGCAAATTTTTCAGACTATACCAACTAGATTTCCCTATAAAGTAAACCCCTCTGAAACTTTGTAATTTTTAGAAAATAATTTGGCACTTTGAATCGAGAGACTTAAAAATAGTTATATTCTTTGTCCCTATAATACTACTTATGAAAAGCTATCCCAAGGAAACAATAAAAAATGTGATAAAAGATTTAATGAGTAGGATGCTCATTACAACATAATTATATAGGGAAATAATACAAATGTCTAATATTAGATAATGGTTAAATATATCATCTCTATGTATTACAAGTCTATGCTGTCATTAAAAATCATGTGCATTTCTAAAAGTATATATATAATTTCACAGGAATTTTATGCAAAGCCACTTTAGCTAACTTATCCCAACTTTTTAAAATGCACATGTACAAATAGAATATAAAACACTGGTACATGATAACTATTACTAATATTTTGATATACCTCTAGTTGGTGGAATTAGGGATTTTTTTCTTAAAAATTTTTAAGTTTCTCTTATGACCTAATAAATTATTTCTAACATATGATTTATTTAATTTTGTAGTCATTTGCCAGTTTTCTTGTTTACCTATCTGTCCTTTATGCCAGTACCAAACTTGAAAGCCAGCTAAAAATAGGAATTGTAAGAATGATGGGAAACAAAAGGGAAGTCTAGCCCCTTGCCCCCATATTAACTTGATTTTAAGCATAATATGTATCTTTCCCCCAGATACTCCAAAATAAACAATTAAGCAGAAAGCAAAAAAAAAAAGGTAGGATTTCTTGGAGCCTTATGCCGTGCTGAATTTAGACTGTGGTTGGAGTATGATTCCACCTTTCAGAAATCATGAAGCTTCAAGTGAAGGTATTTGTTAGTGCCAGCCTTTTAAAAGTGATAAAAGAAAAATAGTCCACTTAGCTCCTTGCAGAGTCTCTCCTCAGAGGAAAGAATGTAGTGCAGAAGTAGACTTGTGAGTGCCTAGCTGAGCCATCGCAAAAGAAGGGACAGCCTTGCAAGATGTTTACATGATGTTGAAACCAGAGGAGATCACCGGCCACACAGAGCCACATCTTTCCGAAGTGTCACCATTCGTGGCACTCTGCTCAGCAAAAAAAGCATTATGAGAAAAAGCAGGGGGTGGGGGTGGGGGAATGGAAGGAGAATTGCAGACTCAAATTCCAAGTTTAGAAAAGACAGTATTAACAAAATAGAAAATTAAAGATTTGTGCTGAAATGAATTCAGGTGGCTTAGAAATTCTTAGTGGATTTCTAAAGAACTTAGCTAGAAATCTGCTCTCTTTCTGCCAGGGACTTCAAGTAATGCTTGCTTTGTGACCACGAGCTAGTAACTTAGTCTTTCTGAGTCTCAGTTTATTATCTTCTAAATGAGGATAATAATAGCACCCAGCTCATAGGGTAGCTGTGAGCAGGTAAAAAACTTAGCACAGTATCTGAAACATATTACAGATTTAGTACAAAGGGGTTCTTCTAATATTAATTATGTTTATATTATTAATGCACATTTTATCTCATAAATTTAAATGCTTTATAATTAAGAATACATTTTCCTAAATTTTAGCTGTATTTGGAGGAAATACAGCTACACTGACTGCCTACCCAAGCTTTAAGATCTTATAAAACTATCTAATAGTTGTTGAATAATGATTGACAATATGTTACTAAATGTATGAGGTTACACTGTATAAAAGTTCTACTCCATTTAATGGTGAATAGTAACCCTAGACTCAGTAACTATTAGTTGAAGTTCCCTTCCCCAATGCTGCCACATTTTTAATCATATGTATACCTGTGTGTGTGTGTGCATGTGCATGTGTGTGTAAGTATATGTTTATAAGGTATGGGTATATTTAATTGCCCTATCTTTTCTAGCTTCTACAGAGAGACTATACTTAAATAATAATTCTAACAACCCAATGACTTTCTAAAAAGATGGGTGTTTCTAAAATGTTCACATATGTCCCATTTCTATTCTTCCTCTAGAAACATGACATAGATGGGTCTTAGCTTGCCAAAGATATTCTGAGAAGCACCATATTTTCTGAATCTTTGCCTGCTATTGCTAAGCCCTACTATTGGGGCCAAATCTCTTAAATTTTCCATTATCTCCTGAATACTTAATACTCAATGCTGAGACAAGCCACCTATGTCTGGCTTTTTTCTCTTCCCAATCAACATAAACTACTTAAATATTATTGAATAGGTTAAAATAGTATTTGGACTCATTCAGCTTCCACCTATGAAACACCAGCTACCAATCACAGATGATATTAACCAAAAGTGAATTTGGAATGCCTCAAGAAAATCAGGATGAGAGTTAATCTCCTACTAACTTCTTAGGCATTCATAAACTAAACTAGCCCTACTAATGCTTCTCAGTGTCACTGAAGAAGCTGCATAGAAAAAAGAATTTTTTGTATAAAATCATCTGTTAGGATAAAGAAGTTTTCATAATCAGCTACATATTTTGTTTCTTGCTCCCTAGGACTTTTTTTTCTTTGCCCTCCTCCGACTTATGTCATCTTCAGCTCCCACTTATGTCATTTGCAGCTGCAGTGGAAAGCATTTGTGCTCACTATACTGCAAAGGAGGTGACCGAAATAAGCTCCCGTGAAGCATCACAGTCATTACATTGGAGCAGTTCTCTGGCTCCACGTTTCAATTCCTCCAATCTTCCTGCGAGATATTGACTTTTTCCTTTCTCTAATGTGTTGAAATATGAACATTTTAATAAGAATGGATAAGAATATGGATATTTAAAATAGGCCATCTAGGTTGTAAGAATGAATACTTTTTACATTGGACTCAGTAAAAAGTAATCATTTTGAAGAAGGGAAACATGTGGCTAGAAACCTGTTTATTTATTGTCCCTTACTTAGTATAATGTGATCTGCAGTGACCTCGAGTGCCCTTCGCAATATGTTTTCCTCATTAATATTTAGTGGTTCTGTGAAGCTGGCCTGTAACTCAGAAGTTAGGAATCATTTCTCTAATGGTTGCAGAACGTACAATCTAATACATACAAGTAGGCAGGGGAAACTACTACCAAATATTTCTAAAATCAGAATGGCAGAAAGAACACAAACGATTATAAAAGAAAATGTCACAGAAAAAACACATGACCAAGTGAAAAAAAAATGAAGAATAGTTATCAACTCTAAGAAAAAAGAAATTTTGTACAAAATTTTGAGAGAAAACTGCCATTATGAACAGTATGTAACTACAGTGATCTCAAGAAAACAAAACACAAATGGGTTGTTAACGGTTGACAATTAGAGTTACATGAATGATGTGTGAAGGCCTGAAGACGTTATTTGTTTATTAAAAGGAAGCAGTTATCCATCGTGTATATGCTTGGGTTACGAGTCCACTCCTCATCTTCTTGGTCATTTGTTTACATAGCCCACCTGTGTGGGCTTTACTATTCTAATATGGATTTGTTTTTCAGAGTCATTAAGCTCTTTATAGTATTACTCTCTCTTTGAACCTAAAATACATAGCCAAGAAAGCTTGTTTGTATTCTGTTTAGAAAGTGGGTATTTAATTAGTGCCACTTCTATAAACACACCATGTTTAAACTGATTACACTTGTTACACATCACCTCCAGCTATACCTTTAGCAACTAAATGACTCTTCCTCATCAGGTATCATTTATGTCTTGTTGGTATCAAGAGGAAATGAAATGAAGTCACACCCATTTAATTTCCCCTCAGGACTCTAAAGTTTAGTTACTAACGGTGCTTGTTTGTAATGAGGAGCATTAGAAAAAAAATGAATAATTTAATAACATTATATAAAGTGATGAAAGCACATTGTTACAGTCTGCTGTATCATGTATATACTTCTGCCCATGATGCCAGGAAAAACTGCACTAAAAGGAGGCATCAGATTTTGTTATTCTACTGTTTCTTAAAGGTATATACTAACTAAGATTTTTTTTCCTCCCATCCTACCTCCTTCTCTCTGTCCCTTCTTTCCTCCCTCCTTTCCTTCCTTCATTTCAATATTCCTGACAGGTACTAAGCACAAAACCATGCTAGAAGCCCGGAATGGAAGTGGCACTATCAAAGCCTTTCCTAGGGCAGGAGTGAAAGGCAAAGGACCTGTTAATAAAGGAAACACAGGCCTCCAAAATAAAACATTTCACTGTGAAATCTGTGATGTGCACGTCAACTCAGAAACGCAACTTAAACAGGTAAGCAGCACGTACTCTAGGAATGAAAACCAACAAGGGATAGCCTTATAAGCAGGATGTGTGTGCTTCCTTCCTTTTTATTTCTGTCTTTCTGTGCCATCTACCCATCTATTCATCCATCCCTCCATCTGCCCATCTGTTAACCCACTTATCTTCCCTTCACTGTTCTGATTTATTTATGCTTATTTTAGTTGCTTGAGGAAATACTAAAATGTAATAGATTCTAGAACCTTTCAGAAATTGTTGGCAGTGAGTTTTTACTATTCTTGTATACGAAGAGTAGGTGGAGAAGGGATATCAGCTCTTTTCTCTACCAGATTTTCCACTCAAAAGTGTTGATTTTCTTTAAAGATCAACTTGCAGTATTCCATTTTTATTTGTTTAGATATTTACGTGCTACAACTAATTTTATACTGAGCTATTCTTTTATGTGTTTTATTATATGGTGTTGTACTGTATGTTTAGATCTTGCAGCCACCTGCAAAAGGGATGACTAATCATGTTGTATTCATTTTTACTATGAATAGCCTTCCAAAGAGATCATTTATACATTGCCAGCTAAAAGTCCAGCCCTCATATTGTATTTTGTTTTATATATACGTACAATATTTTGCAGATTTTATGCACCTTAGTTATTTATCTTTAGAATTTAAGAGTTTGACATTTGACTGTACAAATGTGAGGATAAACATTAGTATGGAAATAAATTCATTCGTTCCTGGGCATCTTTGTTTATTTGCATGTAAAATTCCTTTAGACATCCCTTTCCTTTGTAAATGCTTTTCAAAAAAAAAAAACAGAGAGAGAGATGTGCGCAGTGATAAGAAGAAAAGCTAGGAAAAAAAAAAGACACTACTATTTGTTTAAAAAAGATACTAAAATAGGCCAGGCGCAGTGGCTCACGCCTGTAATCTCAGCACTTTGGGAGACTGAGGCAGGTTTATCAAGAGGTCAAGAGTTCAAGAACAGCCTGGCCAAAATGGTGAAACCCCATCTCTACTAAAAATACAAAGAACTAGCCGGGCATGGTGGCAGGCACCTGTAATCTCAGCTACTCGGGAGGCTGAGGCAGAGAATTGCTTGAACCCGGGAGGCGGAGGTTGCAGTTAGCTGAGATTGCGCCACTGCACTCCAGCCTGAGTAGCGGAGTGAGACTCCATCTCAAAAAATATATATCTATATATGGATAGCATAAAAATATATATCCTCAAGGCATCAGAATCTCAGGACAAAAGTGCATGATCTTTTATTTTTGTCTTCCTGAAACTTGCATGAAATAATGAATATCTTTCCCCAGGTTAAAGCAATATTTGTGAGAGGTTTTTGGAGATGATTTTTTTTAAAGCTGTCATTTTAAATTACTTTTAATAGCACATTAGCAGTAGAAGGCACAAAGACAGAGCTGCTGGGAAGCCCCCGAAACCTAAATACAGTCCTTACAACAAACTACAGAAGACAGCACATCCACTGGGGGTGAGTGTCATTTTGCAAGAGTCCAGCCTCTATTCCCAAATGGAATTATTGGTTTCTTGATTTGTTCTGGCATTTTGCCACCTTTAACCACAGCCCAGTACCTTTTACCTTTTTGAGTTGAGCTCAGGTTTATCATACATCATAGGGAAAAGAGAAAAACCAAACTCTTTTGAGTCAAGTAAGTAATCCCATGAAATTTGGTTTTGATGTAAGTTAGTACTTTTGGAAAGAAGGTCAGGAAAAAACAAATTCATGTGTATCTTTTTAAATATGTTTAAGAGACAAAGTATTGGTATTGTTGGTATCCTCAACAATTTTGGATTTTGAATAACAGTTTCAAAGTGTAGCTTATTTTATTTAATTATTCATTCAAGGACATTCCATAAAACCCAGGAAATATTTTGTAAGAATTTCCTCTCCCCATGACTGCAAATAAGCTTTTTATATTGCTAAGTATACTATCATAATGTCCTGACCTGGATATTTTGGTAGGACTTTAGAGGAAGGCTGTGAAACCTCCTGACATTGTAGATGAATACTGATGAACATGTATATTATTTTGTTTTGTTAGTTTGTTTCTGGTTGAAGTGACCATAGCTTTCACCAGAGCGACTCAGAGCTCAATGAAAAGTTAAGAACAACTGATCTATAATATAAGCTAAATAGTGCATTTTGAAACATTTATTCAAAATAGATCTTATTACTATTGGATGCTATTATGTGCTGCTGACACATGAAAACATAAATCAAGGAAAACTGCAATGATCTATTATGAGACCCCAGTACAAGCTGTCCTGTTAGTTTCGTAGCATTGCCCATCTTTGTTCAAATGAAGTTATTTTAATTCCTGAAACTTTGCTGAAGTTGTTTATGAGCTTAAGGATCTTTTGGGCCAAGACTATAGATTTTTCTAGATATAGGATCATTTTGTGTGCAAACAGGGACAGTTTGACTTCCTCTCTTCCTATCTGGATTCGCTTTATGTTCTTCTCTTGCCTAATTGCCCTGGCCAGGATTTCCAATACTATGTTGAATAGGAGTGAGAGAGAGGACACCTTGTGTTGTGCCGATTTTCGAGAGTAATGCTTCCAGCTTTTGCCCATACAGTATGATGTTGGCTGTGGGTTTGTCATACATGGCTCTTATTATTTTGAGATATGTTCCCTCATTACCTAGTTTATTGAGAGTTTTATCATGAAGGGGTGTTGAATTTTATTGAAAGCCTTTTCTGCATCCATTGAGATAATCATGTGTTTTTGTCTTTAGTTCTGTTTACGTGATGAATCACAATTATTGATTTGCATATGTTGAACCAACCTCTCATCCCAGAGATAAAGCCAAATTGATTGTGGTGGATAAGCTTTTTGATGTGCTGCTGGATTTGGTTTACCAGTATTTTGTTGAGTTTTGCATCGATGTTCATCAAGGATATTGGCCTGAAGTTTTGTTTTTTGTTGTGTCTCTGTCAGGTTTTGGTATCAGGATGATGCTGGCCTCATAGAATGAGTTAGAGAGAAGTTCCTCCTCAATTTTGGGAGATGAAAAAAATCTGTACAACAAGGCATGACACAAGTTTACCTATATAACAAACCTGTATATGTACCCTTGAACTTAAAATAAAAGTTTAAAAAAGTGAAGTTACTTTACTTTTCTGTAAAGACACAATTTTAGCTGCATTGGGAGGTGAAGAATTCTGCACAGTGCTTCAGCACTAGTCATAACCTTGAATGCTGTCTCTGTCCAGCATAGATGCAGCTTTTGACAATCAAGTGAATGGTTCTTATATAAACAGAGTAGTCAAAATTGTGTTGCTATTAGTATACAAACCCTCCTTCTTCACTGTCACTATGTTACTGACTCCACAAATGGGAACATTCTCTCAGTGAGAACAGGTATTTTACTGATGTTACTAGCCAGAGAATGAACTGGCTTTGTAGAGAAGGATTGAGAAAATGTGGTTACCATTTGCACAAAGAAAAAGTGGAACGTGTCAAAATTTAGGGGAGAAAAGGTATTTGTGGTTGTTTTTTAAATTTCTCAATTGAAAGTGGAATTTTATTGTTTTTATTTATTTTGAATAGTACCTCATACAATTGGAAACATTCTCTACGTAACCCAGGTTACACACCTGGATAGTCGAATGGCATTTGACAGCATTAAAAATCTCTTTAGAAATATATGCTCTTTAATAGTTAATGTATGTGTAAAGGGTGATAACAATATTCCATATTTTCTCATGATGAATACTTTCCTCTGAAAGTATAATTTTCAACAAACATAAAATAAAATAAGGTTGCTGAGTACTTTTCTGGAGAACTTTTCAAGCATTCCTGGTTGGCCATTTTCAGGTATCCTCCAACTCTTCCAAAGGGAAAATGTTCTATACTTCCCATTTTCTTTGTTGTCAGTTCACAAGTGTGAAGCTTTTTTCTTTAGAGTTGTTTACTGCTATATTTTAAAAGCTCCCTGCCATTTTGGGTTTTAAGTGCAAATTCCAAAACTGTTGTTCTTTTACAATATTTTTCCTCCTTTGCAGGTAAAATTAGTATTTTCAAAAGAACCTTCAAAGCCATTGGCTCCACGAATTCTACCAAATCCTCTAGCAGCTGCAGCAGCCGCAGCAGCAGTGGCAGTGAGTTCCCCCTTCAGTCTTCGAACTGCTCCAGCAGCAACACTGTTCCAGACTTCTGCGCTTCCTCCAGCACTCCTGCGGCCAGCTCCTGGACCCATTCGGACGGCCCACACGCCTGTGCTGTTTGCTCCTTACTAAATTCCAAATAGGAGTAACTGTACTGCAATAATTTTTCAAAAAACAAAAAACAAAACAAACAAAAGAGAACTATGCAGTGTTTATTTATAGTTTAAAGTATATCTGAAGAGCCAGGACTTTTGATAGTGAATTGAAAAGGTTATAAAAACGGGGGGGGAGGTTTGGGGGTGGGAGGGAGGGAGTGGTATTTTCTCCAAATTAAAGCATTCCTCTTGAACGTTGATTGTTTTAGAAGTGATCTCCAGCATTGATTTGTAGTGGTATCTAGAACTTCTGAAGCCTCTGTGACTGTGCTTTTGGGCACCTATTTCCCTCTGCATTGTCTTTCCTGCTTTATGAAACAACTATACATTGTCTAAGGGCATTAACTGGTTCCAATGTATATAAAATAATTTACTCTGTAGATTAAAATCATACAAAAAAGGAAAAAAACAAAAACAAAAGCAACACTGTGAATAGTACTACCCGTGCTGGTCCTCTTGCTATGACAGCAATTACTGGGTATTTATCCCAACAAAAGTAGATACAGTAGATGTCTTGTAAAAACAATAGTGCTGTGTCTCAATCTATGCCACTAGGTTTTAAAGAATTGCAAAGGTAGAATGAACAACTATTTCATACTAATAAGCAGTCAAAAAATAAACATACACCAGATGGTGTCATGGAGGTCTCCCTGGTCAGCATTCTCCCCTCCTATATAGCTTGAAGATATAACAGGGCTAAGGTTAGAGATGGGGGAGGCATTAATAAAGGTGATGTCTTACAAAGTAGTAACTTCCCACCCTGAAGATATATTGCTGGAAACAGGGAAGTGTTTATAATGAACTTGTGTCCGAAAACAGATAAACCCATGCATCATGGGTGTAAGAAAGAAATCAGTACAACTCTTCTGTTTCAAGGATGAAGGATCATAACCTAGAATGATAATGCAAAGTAAAGATCTTTCATTTAGTACATATCCAGTAAAAACAGAGAATGTTGCATCTCTGCAGTATCCCCTTTATATCATACCAGTAGGGTTGTTTCTTAGGCAAAGGTTTCTGCTTTAAGTATGATGGTAGAATTAAGCATTAGCTATTTTTATGGGTTTTTCTTGTTTTTTAGATTTCCTGCTGACATGATATAAACGATTCATATATATTTAAATGTTAATAACAACAGGAAAATGAATCTGAGTTAATTGCACATCAGTGACATAGTGTTAAAAAATATTGGTAAGTTCCACTCGACAATTATTTCTCCAGTGGAGTTGTGAAATACTGACGGCCTTTGATATTCACCATCAGGCTGAAAGAAGTTGATGTTTTACCTTTAAAACAAGATTTATCAGGGGTATATATAAATATATGTATATTGTATATATGTTAGAAAGATTAAGAGAATAAGTTATAAAAAGAAAAAATCTATATAAAATAATTATATAACCATCCAGTGTTACATGTTATCATTAAATTGGTAACAAATGGCATAAAAATAGCTGTGCCTTTAATTTGTGATAAAGGCTATTTGCTTTTTGCCATAGAAAGCTGACATATACCTATCAAAATGGTGGGGTTTGATGCAGCCAGTCTGTTGCATTAATAGGAACAATGACACTCAAACTTAGAATAATGACAAAACATACATGATTTAGGTTTAGAAAAAAAACTATTTTTGAAAAGGTTTTGTAAAGAGTATTTAAAAATTTAGGGAAGGATTGGGTGTGGCTTTCCTGAAACTGCTCGCAAAGTGTTGTAACCCTTGGAGAGGTATAAAGAATGAAGAGGAAACCATTTGAGACATAGGTATTTAGTATTTATCATTTTATATTTAAGAAACACCCATAGCGTGCTTGGTGCTCAACATTAAACATGGTTTTTTGGAGTTCTTCTCCACCATCTAGCTACAGAAATTTGTCATATAAATGAATCTTTAAAGCAGTTGGTTTTATATATCTTTTGTTAACCAACCAAAACAAAAACAAAAAAAAAGAAAGAAAGAAGGAAGGAAGGAAAAATGGAAGGAAGGAAGGAAGGAAAGAGGAAGGGGAAGGGAAGGAAAGGAAGGAAAGAAGAAAGGAAGATAATGTGTCCCATCACTATTCTGGTAGAAAGAATTTCAAACCATGCTTCTCTGGTTAAATATATTGATTAGCATTAAAATTTGTTTTGAAAGTATCTGGTGATTTTGCATTTACCAGCATCTCTATTCTCTAGTTTTAGCAAGTGCTTCCTTTTTCACCTACAGACCCTGGTAGTTCAGCCAGGTGGATAGTTGCCCATAAGTCTGTTGTTTGGGGCTCTGTCTGTATCCCATGTGACCAGCTTCTAACCATTTTGAACTTTAGTTTCCTTTTTCTACTATGTCAAATATTTTGATTTTCCATAATCATACTGAGTCCCTATCCAACAATCTTTACAACTGATACAGCCTCACTTTCTGTTAGAGAACTTCGTGTTAATTAATGCAGTCTCACTAAAACATGCTTTTGCTGTTCTTCCCCATTTTCACCAAAGTGAATGAGCCAGTCCACTAGAAATCAGGGCCTATGGGATACACAGTGTCCTGGGTCTCAAGGCATTACTCTCTTTAATGATTTGCTGGGAACAAACAAATTAGCCATATTTTCTCCATCAGCCATATGAGAAATCTCAGAAATACCTGGATCCCTTCTGCCTCACTTCGCTATGGAACCATTTTTGTTTAAATGGTCTTTTAAATTGGAGTTGTAAGCATCAGTTGTCTTTTATTCACTACCTAATAAAGGATGAAGCCTAACCACAGAACTTACAGTGGATTCTCTGTGAGTTGTTTCCCCCACACTCCATGTATTTACCAATACCAGATTAACATCCGTTATAGTTCAGGCTGACATAAAACTGTATTCTTTTCCCTTAGGAAACTTTTTTCATGAATAAAGATCCACAATTTGGATTGGTCAGCAGTGTGCTGTGAAAATCCCTGAGGGTGGTCTGACTTTATGGTTATACATTCCTTCCCATGCATCACACCATGGCAAGGAAAGTGATAGAGAAAGCAGCTCTGATTCATTTGAAACAAATATAAATGCATTGCAGAAGCCAAATGCCTCTGGAAAAAGCATTGTTGCACCTCAACCAGATCATCCAGACAAATGGGAAACAGTCATTGGGGAGGTACTGTATTTCTCTTATGAGAAAACAGGCGATTACACATGATAAATTGCTCCTCTCACTGGACCTAAACTTTGAAGAGTACTTGTTTTATTCACATAAGCAAACATACTTAGCTTTTGGCAATTTATATCACCCCTGCCTCATTAGAAAGGATTTCTGTCTTTAGGTACTGTTGGGCTTCTCCTGATCTATTGCAGTAATTCACTGCCATTATCATCAGAGATGAAATTTGGTTTTTCTAAAGGTGCTACACATTTTGTTGCCAAGAAACTAGTTAGCAAAGGAGTATTTATATGTATTTGAAAATTAAAAGAGCAGGTAATCATAAAAGACTAAGAATTAAAAGACAGCAGAAGTTTCAAAATAGAATCAAAGTGGCTGTGCCTGTTTGAGTTTCTAAGGCACAAACCAACACATAGTAGACATGAACAATAAATATCACTAATTACAATTAAATTTTAAATTAATATCTTTGTCTTTGTACCAGTATAATGTTTCAATTGTTCTGAAGAAATCAGATCACAAAGCTAAAAGATAACTGAAGTGGTATATAGGCCTGTTTCTTTAGATCTGAACTGAAGTAGAAAATTACCTTTCTATACATTAGCATGGATGACATTGTATTAATAGCTTTGTTCACCCCAAAGCAGCATAAAGTGGTGGGAAAAGCAATGAGGAGCCTTAGAGTAGCCAGAGTCTATTGTAGACTTTGTCCCTGACCAACAGGGTAACTTAAATAGTCAACTAATGCCTTGCCCTTAATTTCTTCATCAGTAAAATGGATGACGGTGATTAATAGCTAAGCTGGTTTAATATATCAGCACTAGAGGGGCATTGCTTTTATCCTCTCAGGAATAAAAATTCTTTATTCGAGCGACCAATGCAGCTACTCACATACTTGCATATGTCCAGAAAAACATTCTGTATTCTTTTCCATCCTGAGTGTAAACCACATTGTACGTCATTCATATGCTCAACCAGAATGTACATTTCACCAACATTGGAGTAGTTGCTAATTCACTCAGTATTCACTTAGTATGACTGCACTTATGGCAACATCATGTAAGTTATGCTACTTCTATTTTCCCAGTCAAGAATGTAATAAATTCTGAACAAAACCAACCCTGAAAAAGGCAACAGACAGTTGGCAGTGGGGGTGTGGAAGGGAAAAACAATTTAAACACATCACCCTTATTTCTTTTGTTGCACTTTCTCTCTTCAACAGGAAGGGGTCCCGACTAAGCCATAGCTAATTCTGTCCTGCGTTTGCATGTATTTTAACTAATGGTTGCCTTATTAAGACCATTTCTTCCACAGACAAGTATATCAGTTACGCACTCTTGTCATTGTTACAGGAATTATTTAAACTGAGTCCCAACAGTGAAAGTTTAACCTGACTTTTGCTGATTTTTTTCCTTCTACATGGGGAGATTTATCTTTGGAGCATCTCTTGTGTTTTTGTACGGTTTGCTTCAGTAACTAGAGAGGCTACTATCAGGAAGTGAAATGGATCATTTCTATGGTAGGTCTCCATTGCCTACATAGTATTTCTGAGAGTGGTATCAGGGTGTCCAATGAAAGATGGATATGTTGACATGTCATGCTCATGTGGCCTAAAGGTTGTTACTGCCAGGAATGGACTTACAACTTACCAGAATGTGAATGGTGACAAAAGGCAGGTTCTACTCTGGAAAAATATCATATGTGTTATTTTATTAGAAGTTCATGTACGTCATGAAGAGTCACAGAGTTTAAAGAATTCTCTGGTTGGGTCATCAGTGTTCAGATGTCAAGGGACTGAACATTATCTTCAATGTGAGGGTCTTCTCTTTCCTTTTCTCAGTGATGGAAACTCGTCCTTCCTAGGTGGCTAAGTTGACTGTAGGAACTGCTAAAATGTATTTGTCAAATGAAGTAAAATCTGACTATGAATATGTATGATCAGGTACAGTATCTTAGAGTTTGGTTAAGTTAACTAAGACAGCAGATAATGGGGTCATGTTATTTTCAGACTGGCAGATCATCTCTAAAGGCAATTTTTAAAGATTAGTGCAAAATGATTTGTGAGCAAAGAAGTATAATTAAAAATAAGTAATAGTACAGCGACGAGTTCTAAGGTTAATGCGTATATACACACACACACATACAGAATTGTAAAAAATATGAGTCTTAGTACCTGTCATTCTTTTACAAAGCCATGGTAAAATCATTTTATTTTCAATGATTAGGTTGGTTTTACTTTAAGAAAAGGAACTCCAATTTCACACTTGGGAATCTTAATCATTTTGGGGCATTAATCATTTTAGGGCATTGGAGGGGCTGGGAAGCAGATATAATGTTAAGGTATTACGCACTCTAGCAAGACTATTATGCTAACAGTTTGGGTTGGGTAATACAATTGTATCATTTCGCATCAGCTACTGACGTTGAGTATAGAATTTGAACCCTTATAAAATCTTCCTCAAATCCAGGTAGTGTGCAGGACATGGTATAACAAGCCTACGGAAAATTAGCAGAGACAGCCTTGATTGGAAACCCAGATTGTATTTTTGCCAGTACAACAAATATTATTTTTAAAGTCTCTCAGTAATAGGATTGTTCAACATAAATCTATTGAGAAACAATGATGTCAGAGAGTTTTGAAGCTATAGTGAAGTGTGTTAAATTTTATTAGCCAAAATAATGACGTGGGTTTTATTGGATGTTTGTCAACCCAACTTAACACACATTGTTATATAATTTCAGTATAGGACCCTAGGGCTAGGGGCAACTAATATTGGATGAAGACCATTCGTGAGACGCTTTATGTCTCTTATGATGTTATGCTAACATTAGTAGAGATGAAAAAGAAATTAAGTTCGTGAGATCCTGGAAAGTTTAACTTTCATCAAATAGTCAAGAAAAATTCCATTTTATGGCATCTGGTTTTTAAATGGATTACAGAAAGATGTGTGGAAGTACTGGATATTGGCGAAAAAGCCTTGTGGCCAAGGGATCTGGGCACAAGATCGAGCATCACAGAACAGTGAGCACAGTTGTTGGCTTCACTACCAATCATCTATGAGGAAACTGGGCCAGTTCACTTGACATTTTGATGATTCTCTCTGATAAAAATAGGGATAATGACTGATTACAGAAATGTGCTTTTAAAAAAGCTGAATTTAGTAAAAGCAAGTCATTTGCTACTCAAAATAGCTCCAAAATCTAAGCCATATTTCTATAAATTTCATAAAGTTGTTTTAAAATGCGACTTTTAGTTACAGTGTTTATATTACTACATATTTAAGATGGAACTGACCTGATGCTAAAGCTACATCATTTGTAGCTATATTAGCTTTCTCTGTTGTCCTGAAAAAAGGTTGCAGTGTTTTTAAAAATATAGTTTTTAATCTACACATGGAGCTATATGCAAAGAACATTGTTTCTTTGGGGAATATTTTTAGTCATAGTTTCTTACATTTATTTTATCAGCAAAAATCTTATGTCAGTTTCAACTAAGGTCTCCTAACTTAACTTTAGTGAATAGTTTCTTCTAATAATATTTAATTCACTGAAATTTTACAACAAATTTTAAATTGACTACTAAGAGTGGTCAGTCGGGGAAAATTTAGTGTTATCCAATGTACGATGAAATATTCAGCTCTCACAAAAACTGGATGTTTGGCTATTTTAAAATGGCTGTTCTTCACAATAAAACTACATACAGACACTGTCGAATAAATTGAGTGACAAGTATGTCTATTTACTAACATGAGCCAATTTGAACTTTAGTTTTGAGATCTAAAAATATCTTAATCCACATGCATTTAGTGACTATAAATTGAAGGCAGTGTTCCTTTGACAACCAAGCTTATTGAAAACTTTGGCATTAATGTTCACAAACATCAGCACTATTTTGAAATTAAAAATAGACTATGGTTTGCTCTACATGTTTGTGACCCTGCAAAAAATAAAGGAAAAATATTCACGTGATTTTTCTCCTCTTATATTCTTATGGCTTAAAAAATATAACCAGGCTTTTATCTAACATCAATCTCTTGGCAAAGGATCATATAAGGTTTTACCTTCTAACAAGAATACCTCATTTGAAAGAGCATTACTACAAGCATTGCAGAGAGGTACAGTTGACATGGTGAATTTGATTTTACAAAAACTAACAAAGCTGAGGGGGCGGGCAAAGCATTGACTTAACTATAATCACTAGTCACACCAATGTGAGATTCCGAATCTTTGGTCAGCCACAGTGATGCCACCTTGGCATCAAACTTGCCTATTCCATCTTTATCAATGCATCTGGAAGTCTGACTTGAGTACCAGAAGCCAAAACGCTCAGAATGCTAATTTGTGCCACCTTAATGGCCCATGTGTTCAGTAAATAAATTTGCTTTTTACATCTTGTCAAATTTTACCGAATAAACCTTTCATCAGAGGTTCTATATATCCCCAGGCAGGCTTGGAAACTTGAGATAGGATTTTATTGTGTTTTATATTATGATAGTTGAATGATGTTTCTATATCTTATTGTTATATTTGTTTTCATTAAAAACCCAAAGAACTACCCTCTGTATACCAGTAAAGTACTATTTTTTCTTGAAAAAGTAATAATAATAATAATAATAATAATTAAGGCAATTCACAGTGTTTTATGCCAGTCTTCTGTTTTAAGTCATGTGATAACATCTCCCCAAACATCAATTTCTCACGCTACATGATATGTGATAAAGTCCCCCATATGCCAATAATTTCCCCCACTATAAAATGAAGCTGCTTTCAGTATTATTGACTCAGAAATGTAAAATATAGCACAGTTTATCTTGTCTGTGGTCCTGTACTAAGTTAAACTTGCAGCTGTGAACAAATTAATATTTATTTTTATCAGGAATTCTTTAAGATGAACTTTTCAGGTTTAGTAAAAGAAAGACACTAGTGATATTTTTATGGATGAAAGCTCTCTGGTTCCTTCAGCAGCTCTAGGAACATCCTTAGCCATTATATCGTCTCTCTTTGACAATATCAAAATTGCCCAGGTAAATGTAACATTGCCAGTGGTGTCAGGACATTGGTCTGTTTACGTCCTCATTCTTCACTTGGTTTGTGGAATCAAAATGGTTGCTTATTTTCCGCTCTTCTGTAGATAATCCATAGGCAATGTATTCAATTTGGTAAACATTTTTTTTCATCTTGATTTAAGTTTGAAGGCTCTAAGGAAGAGGAATATTAGAACAAATTATGTATTCTATATGTTCTACTCCACTTGTTTGTAATATACTCCTGTTCTGAGAGTTATGGTAAATCTATATAACATGACTGTTCCAAGTGCCAAGTGAGAATTGTAGTGACTCACAGAACACATGTCTCATGACTATTTATCAAAAGAAATGTGTTGATTGAAGAAAAAAAGTAAAATATTTTATTTTCATTCAGTTCTGAATGATGCTTGTTCCATTACCCCTTCTTTCTCCCTTGTTAAACGAGGTAAACGTTTTCATACTTAAACTGACCACTTAGAGCATTTCAGTTTAATATAAGGCAGAAAAATAATGTTACCCATAACTTTGAATCGCTATGGTTGGCCTTTGCTAAAATAAAATTTTAGGGACGACAAGAGGTTGCAAGATGGTAGTCCATGTTTCCATAGGGCTGAAATTTTTTATTTTAGTTCCCAAACAGCTTTGAAAAATGTGTTTTTAAAATGAGAATTTCTATAATTTATTTTCTTTCTGCTACTAAAGACACTGCTAGACTGATTAAGCCTGGTGGATAGAGAAAATCCAAACTTGAACCTTTGGAAAAATCGTTTATCAACATTTAAAATTCTATAAGCTCATAAAAACATGTTAACGCCAACATGTGGAAAAGAAAATGTGCTGCAATAAGTTCTCATTCATGTTCAAGAACAACAGGAAATGAAAAGTATGTGCACCAACTAAGGTTTTCTTTCACACTCTCTTAATATACAATGAATAATATACCAAAAATGAAAGGCTACAAATGGTATCATATTGAAATTCAAAGACATGAATATTCAGAAAAAACTATTGTAAAAAAATTATTATCCGTACAGTATGTATTTGCTGCCAAATTGAAAATTGTCATTGCTAAGTTTTTTTAGTCTATTCTGACAGGTCAAAATAATTTATCAGGCTCATTAAGTAACAAGTTTAATTATATTTCAACTCAGAGGAGATGAACATGAAAGATATCAGTAGCATTTCTCTATGCCTATCATTTATTTCCACAACCACATTTAAATCAATGTGAATCTTACATAAGTGAATAATAAAAGTTAGACCTTTTGATTTAATAATGATGCAACACAACTGTTCTCCTTGTATGCATTATAAAATGGAAAGTGGGATTGAATATTCTGCCTAATGCTACATGCTCACATCAATGTGCAACTGCAAAATTTTCCAGACACCAGAGCCCCACAGACTGTAGTCTCCACCAATTTCCTGACTACTATATAGTCAAATAGCCAGGTTCACCTATTTACAAAACCAGCCCTTTCTTCCATGTTAGTTCAAAACACGTTTCTGTTGTTGATACCAATGCTCCATCCCAAGGGAGAGCTATGTATGGATGACACACCTTATTTCTAAAAGAAATCCAGTTCGTGTGTTCAAAACTTATTTTACTAGGAAAGAAGGAATGTATCAGCAAGTGCCTGAAACTTTCTCTACGGTCTTCTAAGGCTGATGTCTTTATATTTCATCTTAACAAAAAGAAGCAGAAATAATAATACTAAAAAGAGAGGAAGAAAAAGGAAAAGTGGAAGAAAAAAAAGACATGAGGTAACATTATAAAAACAACCTTAAAAACCCCAAACATAGCTCTAACAGAAGACTTACTGAATAGACTTTGTGGGAAAAAACAATAGTAAACTTTAAAGCCTCTGAAAGAATTATATGCCTAAGGGAAAAATAAACATTTGCTTCCAAAATTAAAATAAAATGAGAATTTCTGATTTTTCTTGAAAAGTAAAAAAAAAAAAAAATCTGAGAGTGCCCTGGTACTGAATTCCCACTAGGTGTTTATTAGCTGCAGAACTACCTAAGCGAACTGTGACTGGCCCCTTTGGACTAAACAGAATTTTACAACTTTCCACAATCTGTACTTGGAGGCCCCAGTCTTTGCTTTTGCCAGTCCCTGTAATCATTTTGGTTTGCAACCCCCAGCATGGCTTATAGGTTCTTAGCCAACACGTACTCTTTTACTAGCTAGTCTTAAGGGTCTTCATCCATCTACCTTCTCTCCCAATGGGTTCCTCTTGTAATGTTTTTTATTATTATTTTGGATAGGCATTTTCAACAAGGGGAGATTTTTTTTGTTTTGTTTTGTTTTTTTACAAACAACACCTTCAATAAAGGTTTTCTTTACCAGAATATGACCTGTGACAAATTAATGACTTGAGTATGTGTGGGATTTCTTGCCGTTGACACCTAGGAAAGATTTGATTTGATTTATGCAGTGGGTGACTATATTAAGAAACAAATTCTGTCATTTGTTTGTGTTTCTCTACAGGAAGGTTTGGCTTCTGCTAATAGCAGAAATTGGACTTTAGGAAGAAAGACCAAACATTTTTCATATGAAAACAAGTCCTTACCTATTTAATTCTCAAATTCAGAAATGTTGTTTCTGAATATACATTTGCTGAATACATTCTGATTCTTCAGAGGACCACTGACACTCTCCCCGAAATACACGAAACCTGTCAGATTATCAGTTTGAAAAAGATCCACACAAAAGTGTTTTATCAACTTTCAAAATAACCCCCCTTTTTCCCCACATTTAGGAACAGCATTTAAAATGCAGAATTATCCATCGCATGCTAAATATCCATCCTTTTCATCTGCCTATGCAATAAACTGACCCAATTAACACTGATATTAGCATCTATACTTTTGAAATCACTAATTATCTAATAGCAAAGGTCTCTTTCATATTGTTTTGCTTAGGAATAAAAAAATGGGGCTGTTCGGGCCGGGCGTGGTGGCTCACGCTTGTAATCCCAGCACTTTGGGAGGCCGAGGCTGGAGTATCACAAGGTCAGGAGATCGACACCACGGTGAAACCCCGTCTCTACTAAAAATACAAAAAAAAAATTAGCTGGGCGTGGTGGCAGGCGCCTGTAGTCCCAGCCACTCGGAGAGGCTGAGGCAGGACAATGGCGTGAACCCGGGAGGCGGAGCTTGCAGTGAGCCGAGATTGCAGAGCAAGACTCCGTCTCAAAAAAAAAAAAAAAAAAAAAAAAAAAATTGGGCTGTTCATAAGTTCCCGTTGAGTATTCCAAGCCAGAAAGCCCTTGCCACAACTGGATTTGGAAGCTTGAATAACAACACACAACTTCACATTTCTCAAAGTGTCTAATCCAGGCATTATGAATAATTTCTAGCCAAATCCTAAGAAATTGTACATGATCTTTCTAAACATGGGCTGGGAATTGTTATGCTGAAGCAAAAATGAAGTGTCAGGTAAGGTCTGATGCTGGGGAAAACAATTAGAACATTACTGAATTACCCTCCTGTTAAAGAGCTCACCTTCACCTTCAAAAGCTAATTATTAGTTTACCATGTTTTATTCATTAATTAGAATTATTTTCTAGAGTGTCAGAGCATTTCAGGTGGGTTGGGCTATGATGGAAAAGACTAGATAATCATACCCTCTGCAAGTTTGTGATTTATTTAGCCAAAGATGCAGAACTTAAGGGAAGCAAAATGCTGTACAGGGTGGCAGAAAACGAGGTCTATTTTGGCCACTGTTTCTTTTCCCCTGGATTCCTTTTAGGTGAGAGGTAGGAGAGACAGGGCCACAGTTGCCAGGGATGCTTGGTACAGATATGGCTCTGCCGGATTTATTTAGGAAAGCCTATTTTATGCTAACTCACTGCCATTGTATACTCAGATATATTAGTTTCCTTGGGCTTCTGAAACAAATTGCCATAAACTTTGTTGGCTTGAAACTAGTCTCTCACAGTTCTAGAGGTGGGAAGTCAAAAATCAAAGTATTAGCAGGATTGGTTGTTTCTTAGGGTGTCAGAGGAAGACTGTTCCATGTCTCACTCTTCTGGTGGTTGCTGGCAATCCTTGGCATTCTGTAGCTTGTAGATACACACTCCAGTCTCGGCCTTTGTCATTTATTGGGCTTGTTCCTATGTGTCTTCACGACTTTCGTTTCTCTGCATGTTTGTCTCTTCTCTTTTTCTTATAAAGACACCAGTCATATTGGATTTAGGATTCATCCTACTCAAGTGTGACCTCATCTTAACTAATTACATCTGCTAAGACCCTATTTCCAAGTAAAGCCACATTCTCAGCTTCTTCTGGAGGTAGAACTTCAACTTATGTTTTTGGGAGAATCAAATCAACCCACAACATTAGGTTTATCTTACCCTTCCTAGAGAACTCACATTCAATTTGTACCCTTCCCTTTAAGGAGACATTTGCTATCTTAATACTTTGCTAGTTCATGAACAAAACCACCATCATAAAGCCACCACTTTTATTGTTGAAATTTGAGGTGCAGGCAAGCAAAACAGGGCCCTGAAAACTATCTTTGTTCCTATTTTTTTCTTTTTTCTAAAAATGCTATACCTTGCTATCCACACCAAATCCCATTGTCTTAGTTTAGGTCCTCTAGAAGCAGAGCCCAAAATGTGCTTCTCAGCAAAGTTCTTTGTTACTGAAGGGGTACTCACAGGGGGAAAGGGATAAAGGAAGCAGAATACGATGAAATAAAAAACTTGAGATCCAGTTTCAGACTAGTCTCATAAGAAGCTCAAATATTTCTAGTAGTTTTTAAAAACAGCATGCGATCATTAATACAATCCAAGGATAAAGTATGAAAAGAGATAGGTGCAATTAGAAGGAAAAAAAGAGATGCATAATATCCTCTTAGTGCCACTGAAACTTATGGGTCATTTTTAGGTAGGTTGATTAGTCGTTCTAGTTTGCCTGAAATACTTCCAATTTATGCCTGTTATATTGATGCAATCATTAATCATGCTCCATGTCAAGCTAAAATTTTTTTATTTGTTTAATAAAATGTATGAGTTTAATCTTTTTCAAATTTATGAAACAAGTGGACTGAAATAAGAACTTTTCCAATAACAATTTTTATAGTAATTTCTATTTAATAAAACACATTGTTTATGAGGGAATCTAATTGAGAAGACATAAAATGTTTACCCTAGAAAAGTAATTGATATTTTAGATTACAATAATGTTACTGAATATCTTATTTCTCCATCTGTCCCCTCTTCACCCATTCATGCACCCTTTATTGATATGCAGTTATAATGTACCCTATACTATACTGGATAGGAGAGGGAAGGGTAACTAAAACATACCCAGCAACAGAATCTGTGCCAAATGCATATTTATTTATGTTTATTCATACCTAATATTTTACATACTTATGGAGTACATGTGATATTTTGTTATACACATAGAGTGTATAATGATCAAGTCAAGGATTTGAGGCATCCATCACTTCGAGTATTTATTATTTCTGTGCATTGGGAACGATTCAAATCCTCTCTTCTAGAAACACTGAAATATACAATATGTGTTCTTAACTATAGATAGTCACTCTACAGTGGAAAGATAGGATTTATACTTTTTATCTAACGGTGTATTTGTGCCTGTTAACCTACCTCTTCTCATCCTCCCCTCACCCACCCAACATTCTTAGCTTCTAGTATCTATTATTTTACTCTCTGCCTTTATATGATTAACATTTTTAGCTCCCACACATGAGTAAGGACATGAGACGTTTGTCTTTCTGTGCCTGGGTTATTTCACTTAAAATAATGATATCCACTTCCATCCTTGTTGCTGATACACGATTACATTCTTTTTTATAGCCAAATAGTACACCATTGTGTATGTATACCACATTTTTTCTTTATCTATTTGTTGACTGATGGGCAGTTATATGGATCCCATTTCTTTACTATAGAGAATAGAGCTGTGACAAACATGCCAGTGCCAGTATCCCTTTGATATACTCACTGGTTTCTGTTCCTTTGGATAGACCCTCACTAGTGGGATTGCTGGTGAATATGATAGCTGTAGTTTTAGTTTTCTGATAAATCTCTACAATATTTTCCACAATGGTCGTACTAATTTACATTCCTACCAACAGTGTATAAGAGTTCCCTTTTCTCCACACTTCACCGGTATCTATTGCTTTTTGTCTTTTTTTTTTTTTTTTTTTAGTGAAGAGGTGACTTTAACAAATATATTCTCCAGAAATCTCCAGAACCTTTGTGAGGGTCAGGGTGAGAGGTGCCGCCACGATGTAAACAGAACAGCTGAGTCCTTCGGATAGGCATCAGATGCGATCTGCACAGACCGCGTGTGTGGGAGGCATGTAGTCAGAGGCGTTTCCTCAAATGCGTCACCTGTCTCTGGTAGAGCACAAAGGCCCCAGGGCCCCGTGGACAGGGCGGGTCCCAGCGTATGCACGCCACTTCCTGGGCGTGGGGGGTGGTACGCCAGAAGCTGCCCGCAGCAGGAAGCCCACGAAGAGGCCAGGGCCTCTTCATCCATTTGTCGGAGACCCCAGAAGGAGCCAAGGGGCAGCCAGGGGGCCCAGGCAGGGGTGCCCAAGGGCACAGCAGCTGCAGGCCATTGGCAAGGCCAGAAGATGGTGAATGGAAAGCAGGGGGCCCGTGGAGAGACCCCGAGAAGGGGCCGTTTAGCTGGGAGTCCTGCATTTGCCGTTTGTGTTTCATCCGGCGATTTTGAAACCAGGTTTTTATCTGGACCTCTGAGAGCAGCGTCTCCCTGGCCAGCCTCTTCCGCTCCAGAGGGCCCAGGTACTGGTGGTGCCGGAAGACGCCTTCCAAGGCGCGGACCTGCTCCGTGGTGAAGGCTGCGCGGACACCGGGGGCCAGCTAGAGGTTTGGCTCCTTACTCAACCCAGCAACAGTCCTCTCCGGCGCATGCAGATTTGAAGAGCTAGCCTCCTTGGTACTGACAGCCTGAGGGGGCTCCCGGTTGCCGAATGTCTGGCTCGGGCCAGGGAGGCTCCTGGGGGAGACGTCGGCAGGCCTGGGGGTGTGGGTCGACCCTGAGCAGCTGCTCGGGGAGAGCCAGTCCACGGAGCCAAAGCTGGAGGGCTGCTGCCAGCCACGAGGTGGGGAGGAGGAGAGACACATGGCAGTCAGGTGGGCCAGAGGGAAGGCCGGGCGGGGTTGGCCAGGCGCAGGATCCAGCTTGCTTTTTGTCTTTTTGATAATAGCCATTTTACCTAGGATAAGATGATATGTAATCTTTAGTTTTGATTTGCATTTTCCTGATAAATAATGATGCTGATAATTTTTTCATATACCTGTTGGCCATTTGTATGTATTCTTTTGAGAATTGTCTATTCATGTTCTTTCCCACTTTTTTTTTTTTTTTTGAGACAGAGTTTTACTCTGTCACCCAGGCTGGAGTACAGTAGCAGGATCTCAGCTCATTACAACCTCTGAATTCTGGATTCAAGTGATTTTCCTGCCTCAGTCTCCCAAGTAACTGGGATTACAGGTGTGTGCCACCATGCCCAGCTTATTTTTGTATTTTTAGTAGAGACGGGGTTTCACCATGTTGGCCAGGCTGGTCTTGAACTCCTGACCTCAAGTGATTCGCCCACCTCGGCCACTCAAAGTGCTAGGATTAAAAGCGTGAGCCACCATGCCTGGCCCCATTCTGCTCACTGTTTAATGGAATTTTTCTTTTTAAAAATTGTTTAGTTGTTTGAGTTCTTTGTATATTCTGATTAATTCCTTTTCAGATGAATGATTTGCAAATATTTTCTCCCATTCAACTGTCAACTGGTTGTCCCTTCACTCTGTTTCTTTTGCTGTGCAGATGCTTTTTAGTTTAATATAGTCTGGTTAGCCTATTTTTGTTTTTGTTGTTTGTGCTTTTGAGGTCTTAGCCACAAAATCTTGGCCTAGACTAATATTCTGAATTGTTTTCTCTATGTTTTCTTCTAGTAGTTTTATAAGTTTAGGTCTTACATTTAAGTGTTTAACCCATCTTGAGTTGATTTTTATAGATGAGGAGAGATAGAAGTCCAGTTTCATTTTTCTGAATATGGACATCCTATTTTCCCAGCACTATTGTTTGAAGAGGTCGTCCTTTCTCCAGTGTATGTTCTTGGTGCCTTTGCAGAAAATCAGTTGACTGTGATACGTGCATTTTTTTCTGGGTTCTCTGTTATGTTTTATCTGTCTATGTGTCTATTTTGATACGAGTAACCATACCGTTTTGGTAACTACAGCCTTGTAATATATTTTTAAGTAAGGTAATGTGATGCCTTCAGCTTTATTCATTTTGCTCAGGATTGCTTTGGCTATTTTGGCTCTTTTAATGTTTCCTATGAACTTTAGGATTGTTTTTTCTTTTTCTGTGAAAAATGACTTTGGTATTTTCATAGGAATTGAATTAAATCTGTAGATTGCTTTGGGAAGTATGGTCATTTTAATGATAACCCTTCTGATCCATGAGCATGGGATGGTCTTTTCATTTGTTTGTATCTTCTTCAATTTCTTTCATCAGTGTGTTATAGTTTAGCTTATAGAGATCTTTCACCTCTCTGGTTAAATGTATTCCTAGGTATTTTATTTTTTGCATTTATTGTAAATGATATTGCTGTCTTTGTTTTTTTCTTTGGCTATTTCATTATTGGAATATAGAAATGCAGCTGATTGGCCAGGCGCAGTGGCTCATGCCTATAATCCCAGCACTTTGGGAGGCTGAGGTGGGCGGATCATGAGGTCAAGAGATCGAGAGCATCCTGGCCAACATGGTGAAACCCCATCTCTACTAAAAATACAAAAATAATTAGCTGCGCTTGGTGGCATGCGCCTGTAATCCCAGCTACCCAGGAGGCTGAGGTAGGAGAATCACTTGAATCTGGGAGGTAGAGGTTGCAGTGAGACGAGATTGTGCCACTGCACTCCAGCCTGGTGACAGAGTGAGACTCTGTCTAAAAAATAATAAATATATATATATAAAGAAATGCAGCTGATTTTTGTATGTTGATTTTGTATCTTGCAACTTGACTGAATTTGTTTGTTACAAGTTTTTTAATGGAGTCTTTTGTTTTTTCTAAACACAAGGTCATGTTGTCTGCAAAGAGGAAAAATTTGAGTTCCTCTTTTCCAATATGAATGCCTTTCATTTCTTTCTCTTGTCTGAATGCTCTGGCTAGGACTTCCATGTTGACTGGAAGTGCTGAAAGTAGGCATCTTGTACTTAGAAAAAAGGCTTTCAACGTTTCTCCATTCAGTATGATGTTAGCTGTGGGTTTGTCATATATGGCCTTTACTGAGGTATATTCATTCTATGGCTAGTTAATGGGAAGTTTGTATCTTGAAAAGATGTTGAATTTTATCAACTGTTCTTTCTGAGTCTATTGAGATAATAATATAGTTTTCGTCTTTCATTCTGTTGATGTGATACATCATGTTTATTGATTTGTGTATGTTTAATCATCTTGGATCCTCGGTACAAATCCCACTTAATCATGTGTCTTATCTTTTTGATATGCTGTTAAATTTAATTTGTAGTATTTTGTTGAGAATTTTTGCATCTTTTTTTAACAGTGATGTTGGCCTGTAGTTTTCTCTTCGTTATTGTGTTTTTCTGGTTTTGGTATTGGGTAATGCTGGCCTTGTCGAATGTGTCAGGAAGAATTATTTTCTCTTTAAAATATAGAACAGTTGCAGGAGGGTTTGCATTTGTTATCTTCATTATTATTATTATTAGTTTTTTTTTTTTTTTTGAGACATAGTCTCACTCTGTTACCCAGGCTGGAGTGCAATAGCATAATCACAGCTTACTGCAGCCTTGATCTCCAGGACTCAAGTGATCCTCCTGCCTCAGCCTCCCAAGTAGCTGGGACCACAGGCATGTGCTGCCATGCTTGGTTATTTTTTAAAATACTTTTTTGTAGAGATGGGTTCTTACTATGTTGCCTAGGCTGGTCTTGAATTCTTAGCCTCAAGTAATCCCCCACCTCTCAAAGTTCTGGGATTACAGGTGTGATCCACTGCACCTGGCCAGTATTAGTTCTCTATATGTTTGCTTTCAGCAGTAAATCTACGCAGTTCTGGGCCTTTCTTTGTTGGGAGACTTTTAATTACTAATTCAGTCTCACTACATATTTTTGACAGTTTAGATTTTCTCTTTCTTCCTGATTCAATCTTGGTAGGTTGCATGTTTCCTAGAATTTATCCGTATGCTCTAAGTTTTCTAGTTTCTTAGTGCATAGTTGGTCATAATAGTCTCTAATCATATTTTTGATGTGTGTTATCAGTTGGAATGTTTCATTTTTCATTTCTGATTTTATTTATTTGGGGTTTCTCCCTTCTTTTCTTTGTTAGTCTAGCTAGTTGTTAATAGATTTTGTTTATCCTTTGTTTTGTTTTGTTTTTTGAGACGGAGTCTCGCTCCCTCGCCCAGGCTGGAGTGCGGTGGTGTGATCTCAGCTCACTACAGCCTCAGGCTCCCAAGTTCAAGCGATTCTCCTACCTCAGCCTCTCAAGTAGCTGGGATTATAGGCATGTGCCACAAGGCTCAGCTAATTTTTGTATTTTTAGTAGAGACCAGGTTTCCTCATGTTGGCCAGGATGGTCTCCTGACCTCAGGTGATCCACCCACCTTGGCCTCCCAAAGTGCTGGGATTATAGGCGTGAGCCACCATGCCTGGCCTTGTTTATTATTTTGAAAAGCCAATTTTTGTTTAATTGATCATTTATCCTTTGCATTTTTTTAGTCTATATTTTGTTCAGTTCAGCTCTGATCTTTAGTATCTCTTTCATTCTGCTAACTGTGAGTGTGGTTTGCTTTTGTTTTTTTAGTTCTTTGAGGTGCATTGTCAAATTATTTATTTAAAATCTTTCCACTTTTTTGATGTAGGCATTTATAGCTATCAACTTACTTTTTTGTTGTACTTCACATGTTTTGATATGTTGTATTTCCATTGCAATTTGTTTCAAAAATTTTTTTAATTTTCATTTTAAATTTTTAATTAGCTCAATGGTTGTTTCATGTTGTTTAATTTTCATGTATTTACATGAAATTATTGAAGTTCCTGTTGATATTGATTCCTAGTTTTATTTCAATGTGTTCTGATAAAATACTTAATAGAATTTTGATTTTTAAAAATTTGTTGACACTTGTTTTGCGGCCTAACATATGGTCTATCCTGAAGAATGTTTCTTGTGCTGATGAGAAGAATGTATATTCTGCAGCTGGATGAAATGTTCGGTAAATGTCTGTTAGGTCCATTTGGTCTAAAGCCCAGTTTAAGTCTACTGTTTCTTTGTTGATTTTCTGTCTGGATGCTCTGTCTAATGCTAAGTGTGGGGTGAAGTCCTATACCATTATTGTACTGGAGTCTATTGCTTCTCTTTATAGCTAGTGATGTTTGCTTTATGAATCTGGATGCTTCAGTGTTGGGTGCATACATATTTAGAATGTTATTTCTTCTTGCTGGTTTATTCTTTTATCATTATGTAGTGACCTTCTTTGTCTTTTTTTTTTTTTTTTTACTGTTTTTTACTGTTTTTCACTTAAAGTCTGTTTCATCTGATAGTATAACTACTTCTGTTCACTTTTGATTTTCATTGCATGGAATATCCTTTTCTCTGCCTTTACTTTTAGTCTATAGGTGTCTTCACAATTAACATGCATTTCTTGTAGAGAACATATAGTTGAATCAGGTGTTTGTTTTTTAAATTGACACAGCGAGTATATATCTTTTAAGTGGATAATTTAAACGTATTGTTATTTGTAGACATGTGAGGTTTTCTTCTTTTATATTTTTAATTGTTTTCTGGTTATTTTGTATATTCTTTATTCCGTTTTTTTCCTCTCATTGTTTGTCATTGTGATTTGGTGGTTATCTATAGTGGTACTATTTGAGTCTTTCATTATTTTCATTTGTGTGTTTGCTTCACAATTATGTTTTATACTTTTGTGTGTTTCCATGATATTGTCCTTTCACTTCCAGATTTAGGACTCCCTTGAGCGTTTCTTGTAAGACTGACTTAGTGGTGAATTCCCTCAGCTTTTGCTTATTTGGGAAATACTTTATTTCTCCTTCATTATGAATAATTTTGCTGGAGATACATAGTATGTTTCTTTAGCAGTTTTTTTTTCTTTCATTGCTTTGAATATAACATCCCATTTTCTCCTGGCCTGTAACGTTCTGCTGAGAAACTTGCTGTTAATCTGGTGAGGGTTCCTTTATAAGTGATGAGATGCTTTTCCCTTACTGTTTTTACAATTCTCTTTGTCAGTGAATTCAGATATTATTTCTATAATGTGCCATGGAGATTTTTTGCATTGTGTCTGGAGATTGCTGGGCCTCCTGTGTCCTGTAAATGTCTTTCTATACTTGGGAAGTTTTCATCTATTATTTTGTCAAATTTGTTAATTCTTTTGCTCTCTCTTTGCCTTCTGTGCTACTTACAATTCACATATTTGGTTAGAGTATCCCAAATATCACAAAAGTTTGTTCTTTTTGTTTTTCTCTGATTGGATTATTTCAAAAGAACTGTATTTGGGTTCTTAGATTCTTTCTTCTGCTTGATCTAGTCTATTATTGAAGCTTCTGAATGTATTTTATACTTCGTTCCATGAATTCTTCAGTACCAGAATGTCTGTTTAGTTCTCTTGTTATGATAGGTACACTTTTGCTAAATTTCTCATTCATATACTGAATTGTTCTTCTTATTTGTTTGTATTGCTTTTTGGAGTTGTATTGCATCTCACTGAGCTTCTTTAGAATCAATAATTTGACTTCTTTTTCTGGGATTTTGTTAATTGCTTTTTATTAGGGACCTGTTTCTGGATAATTATTGTGCTCCTTTGGGGGTGTCATACTTTCTTGCTTTTTCATGTTTCCTGTTCTTGTGTTATTATCTTAATATCTTCATATCTAGTGTATCAGTTGCTTCTTCCAACTTTTTGAATTTGCTGTCAAAGGAAAGAACATTTTCCTGAGGATGAATCTAAGGGTTGGTTGGGTTGGGCACTTTGGCTTTGATTCTGTGTTCATACAGTGGTGTAGTCTCTGTAGGAATTCTACAGCTATAGGCAGCCTCAGTGGTATCTGGTATTTCCTTACGCAGTTATTAGTGGAGGTTGTGGTACAGTTTTGCTGGCCACTGGGGTGCCAGCTAGGCCAATTTTTGATCCACAGTGATTGCAGTGGTGAGCTGGGCATGCCTGTTTGTAAACCTCAGGGTGGTGTATGCTGGCACCTGTGTTAGTGGGTCCAGGTGGGCCAATTTTGGGGTCTCCATGTTGCTTACTCAGATGCCAAAAGTGGCAGCCATGGGCTGGAAGGTTAGTGGGTTCCAAGGCTTCTGGCCTGCCAATATGGCATGGGCAATGACAGTAGCCATGGTGGAACAATCCTCTGTGTCCCCCTATGCACTAGTATTGGCAATGGCTGAAATATGGTGGGTGGGCAAGTCTCCATGTCTGCAGGTAGCATATATAGATAGGTGACAGCTAGGGTGGTAGTGGCTAGGTGCATAGTCCCAATGTCAGTCTCCTGGGAGGAGTGTTCATTCAAGTGCCAATGGTGGTAGACCGGACTGGGCAATTGCCTGGCCCACAGACTGTGAACTCTGGCATGGGAGGGAAGGGAAAAGCTGGATTAGACTGGCTTGTTATCAGGTCTTCAATGGTATATACAGTGTTTGGCCATGGTAAGAAGGGGTGGGGCGGTCCCAAGGCCACAGATAACATGCTTAGGTAGAGGATAGCAATGGCCACACTACTTCCCTGCCACTGGGGGAGAAGGAAGTGCCACCTTCAGTGACAGTAGCCTAGGATGGTGGGTGATAGAACACACTTCACTCATGTGTCATTGCAAGTGGTACTTGAACTTCAGCCCTAGAGTCAGCAGTCAGCTCTTTTCTTGTGCCTAAGCCTCAGCAGCCCTGGACTCCAAGAGAGTGTGAAGTCTGTTGCGCATGCGGCTCTAGAATGGTGCCTCATTCATGCCTCAGTCTTAAGGGTGGAAGCATGTGCCTCAGTTGCACCTCCAAGCTGGGTGCAGTAGCTCTCAGTCACTTGTGCCTAAGCCCTGGGGGCAGCAGCTGTACTCTCTTACACATCAGCCCCAGGGCCACTGGGTCCAAGACAGTGCGTAGTCTCTTGAGGGTGGAGTTCTAAAGTGGAACCTTGCTGAAGCTGCTTAGGTCTCGAGGAATGTGAAAGATGCAGTATGAGCTTCCTCCCTGGGGCAGTGCCTATGGTACAATTTTCCATTAGCTCCTTATGTTAGTTTCAGGACTCATGATGGGGATATACTGTGTCCAGGATTATAGGAGTCCATGGTGAGAATGTGGACCCCTGAGGGTCTCTTTCTCACCCTTTCCCCAAATTGAGAAGTCTTTCTTGGCTCCCAGGTGATCCTGGCTAAGCAAGCTGTCTCATTTCCTTCTCCTTCCTTGCTTTAGGTATTGCCTGTCAATTTTCTATCGAATTCCAGGGTTTTCTTTTTGGCAGTCCGTTAAAACTGTGATTATTTATTCACTATTTTGGATCTTCTTCGTGGAGGAAGTGAATACAAAATTCTTTAATAAGGTATCTTGAAACCTTCCCCTGAAAATGCCAAATGCATATTTTGTTTCATCTTCTCAGTGATCACCAGAGAAAAATATTACTATCCCCTATTACAAATGTAAAATAAATAATATCATGGAAATCAAACAGCTGCCCTGAGATAAACAGTAGGTGATCTTTGGAGAAAATACTGAAATCAAGAATTTCAATGCCTATTTTTTTTCTATCAAACAATGTCAGATTTTCTATCAAGCTATTTCACAGAGAGAATAACAATTTCATTGAATCTAGCAAAATAACAGATAAGTAGACATTACTTTTAGTACAGAACAAAAGTTCAAACTTTTAATTAAATTTGTTTAGGAATAATAAAGGCAATGATCACAATGATAATGATGATGATGGTGATGACATTTTGCTCATTTCAAGTTTAGAGCATCTCACTGTTTGTCTACAATCTTTTCTTTCACAGTACAGTGACCTAGGGTCTTAAGACCAATGTGCAAAATCTATGCCCATTCATCTACCCTTTCACTGCTTTTATCAATACCTGTTGTATTCAAATATCAGTTTTCTTTTATATAGTCTTCAGTGTGTTACAATTGCTTTAATACAATGATGAGATTGGTGTTAGAAGGGTCATCAATTACTCGTCAGCAATAAGATGCCTTGCTGAATTTAAATTGTTTAACAGAAGTCCAAAATCTCAGAAACCAGGGCTTCTGGGCAAGACATTTTGCCTATCCCCACTACCTATGAGCAACTAGTGAGGGGTAAAATGTAGAACATAAAATAAATATTATTTAAGTGGTAGAACAGATTGCAAGACAAAATTTGCCTTCCAAATAGCACCCTAAAAGCTCTGAGAACTAAAATGTCTCTATCATTTAATGGAGAATTCTGTTATAAAGTATGATACATTTGAAACTAATTGCCTTTCAATTCCTGCTACAAGAATGTCTGCACATCTTAAGATCTAGGGTAGATGACATAATGATTAAGAGATAATTTTTATAATTCTTTACAGTTTTTGAAGTGTTTAAAATAAATAGTATTAACTATTAAATGACAAAAGATGCCCTGAAGCAGTGTTTATCCTGATATGGTACCTGGTCCACCCCCGTCAGAATTATTAGGAGAGCTTGTTATACAAATTCTTGAACTCTACCCAATAGAGAATCAGAATCTCTAAAGGAGATGTCCAGAAACCTTCCTGTTTCCAACTCTTAGTGATTCCTATGTACATTAAACTACCATCTAAAAGAGCGGCTAGTTCTGACATCTTTTCACTGCCTTCCTTTATAATTTTTGGCATGATACAGAACACTGGAATACTATCACTACTGTGATCAGGCTTCTTCCACCAAAAGGGCTTTTCCACCTTGGCACTGATTTTCTGTAATGGACAGATATATTATTTAAGTAGAAGATACATTAAGTATTAAGATACTATTAAGTAGAAGATACATTATTTTAGAATTGATATTCATTTATACCATATCTCTTCCATAGATAAAATAAAACATTTGGAATATATATATATATATATATATATATGTATATGTATCAGGAGCAAAATGTACACACACACACACACACACACACGTACTCATTTTCAGGGAAGACTCTGTAAGTCTCCATAATAAAGGACCAGAATATGGTGTTTCATAGATATAAGCATTATGCATTTTCCATTAAACTGGAAAAAAATGAGAGGGTGTAGATACCAGCTTATAAGATTACATAGCTGAGGTAGCTTGTAGAAAGTTTACATGCCCCAGATATCTATGCATTCCACTTCAGGGACAAACTACAAACAGTATATTGAGAGGTGAAATCCAAATGGTACCCAGAGCGACTACATTGACACTGCCCCTGCCTGTCACCCACCATGCTTGAAAGGCTTGAAATTTTGGAAACCAGTAGTTTCAAAGAGTATAAAGACACTATTCACCATGGTGGGAATCTGAAGACTTCTGTTTCCACCATGACTATCTTAAATTTGCAGAGCGTGCTTCCATAAGTGAGTCTTCCTTTCCAAAATGTTTAGCTTATAAGGCTAGGTATATTCTGTTGTGCAAATATCGAATGGCTCCTGCACAGACACCTGTTTCATGAATAACATTATGTAACTGCTATTAATGAGTTTTCCAAAATGATGCTATTTACTAATACATGAGCATAGGCCAATTATTTATTTATAGTACTCTGTGCTTAAAATTCCCCATCTGTTAGATGGAAATACTAGTAATATGTCTACATCATATCATAGTGTTCTTATGCCAATTTATTGATATATATACATAAATGTTTAAAATGGCACCTGGTACAGGATAAATGCTGTGTAAATATTACCATTATTGTTATAATTTTCATTATTTATCTATAAGTCTTATTTCTAAAAAAAGCAAGCGTTCTTAGGCCCAAACTAGTGTTTTAGATGAAAAACACATGTTTTGCATTCATGATTGTGTATGTGTGCTCGTGTGTGTGTGCATAAATCATCTATTGGTTTGAAAGTTAGTGTTAAGGTAGAAATGTCTATGCATGTATTTGTGTGTTCTGGGAGGTCTTCAGAAAATTTATTTTGAAACAAGAATATGTTTAAAAATGTAGAGGAGTTTTTGGTGTCAATGTAATAATGGCTACTATTATTAATCACCTATAATTGAGCAGACATTTTATATATGTAATCTTTACTAATTTTTATAAAATTTCTGGGAGGTAAGTTTTATAAGTTTATGAAAGAGATAGCTGGTGGTCTAAGAAGTCAAGCAATCAAAGCAAGACAAAATAGCATATAAGACTGCAATGGAAATTCAGACCCAAGTTTTATTGCTTCAAAGCTAATTGCTATTTCCACCCTATTTAATCATCTTGTTAATTAATGACGTTTAGATAGTGACCACTAAATGTAGTGATGCCAGGATTTCTACTATTGTGTCTCATTATTTAATTCATCCATCCACCCATCCAACGAAGATGTCTTGAAATAGCACTTTGTTAGGCAATTGGAATTTTTTTTAAAAGCCTAAGACATAGCATCTGTCTTAAGAAGTTCACTCTTTAGAGGGTAAACACACATGCAAACAAATAAATGTGGATTATGCTGGGGGGAATATACAAAATGTTATGAAAACTAAAAGAGAGACTACCTAATTTCCAGGTGGAAGGGGAAAAAGGGAGGTCAGGGAAGGCTTCCCATATGTTAGAGCATTTCAGAAAGTTGAAAGGTGAGTCAAGGCCGGGCGCGGTGGCTCACACCTGTAATCCTAACACTTTGGGAGGCTGAAGCGGGTGTATCACCTGAGGCCAGGAGTTCGAGACCAGCCAGGCCAACATGGTGAAACCCTGTCTGTGACTAAAAAAATACAAAAAAAAAAAAAAAATTAGCTGGGTGTGGTGGCGCATGCCTGTAATCCCAGCTACTCAGGAGACTGAGGCAGGGGAATTGCTTGAACCCAGGAGGCAGAGGTTGCAGTGAGCCAGGATCGTGCCACTGCACTCCAGCCTGGGCAACAGAGCAAGACTCTCTCAAAAAAACAAAACAAAACAAAACAATAAAAAGGTGAGCCAAATGTTTTCTTGAACTACACAGGAAGGGATGCCATGATCCTTCTAAAGGATGAAGTTCTGCTCTACAGAGCTTGGGCAAGTATTTTCCAAGCAGATAGTGATTTAGAAATATTTGGCATTCCTACAGAGATTTATTGGAACTTAGGCTGATTCCATTGGTTCAGCTACATAATTTCTCACACAATTATGTGTAAAATTATTTAATGTCCTATCTTGTATCACTTTTTTCCTGTTACTCCACTCCACCATCCCCCTTCTCCAACTTCACTGCAAGATTCTTGAGAAGAACACTCGAGCTGTGAGTTGACTGGCAATGAAATCAGAACATCTCTTTAGCCAATTCCCTGTTCTAACAGGATTCAAAAATGATATCTGACAAACATCCATCCCATTAAATCAAACTCTCCTCCTGACATTGTTTCTGTAACAACTGGAGAACTCTGAAAAACAATGCTTCATCATCTCCTGAAAACCAAAGCACTTTCCACTTGTGATAGTAATTTACAGAGGGGGAACAAAGTTTGTGTGGTTTTTAGATTCAACACAGGAAGAACAGAACATCAAGTGCTATTCAGACTGAGAGACAAAAACTTGAAATTTCTCCTCAGTGAATAAAGTTATTTGGAGAGCCATTTATTTATTAAAAATCTGCGTGTTGCTTGGATACAAATTCACAACAGGCACATAACTTCCCTAAATTTGCTGATCCTGGGAGGCAGTCCCAGTGCGTTGTGATTGTGTGGTACCCGGGGTTGCCAAGCCAGTCCCCCAGCCCCTCTGGGACAGGGTGAAATCTGGACATGTTCGTCTCTTCTCTTGGTGGAAGAAAAAGATACAGAACTGACTCTTCTCAGAGAATTTGCTGGGAAATTCCCAGGCTTAACGTGTTGCCTCTTGATGATTATTTTATATCATAAGAAAAGCACTGATTCCTAAGTAGATCCACATTTATTGTTTAAAACACACTTTTGGTCAAGCACATGAAAAATCGATTTTCTTGCTTTGGGTTACATACATTTACTTTGCACATTCTTCCCAAATATCTTTAACAAATTGCTGATGGAAAGGTGATGAAGTAAGACCGTTGGAGTGGGGATTCATGAAGAGAGGTGTGGAGCATTGAAAGAGAGGAAAGAGAAAGAGGAAAAAGTTCTCAGGGTTCAGTGATGTGGGTAAACTATTAATAACTACAACAAAAGCAAGAAGTTGAAGTTTTATGGGCATAGTTTGACTTAAAATAGAAACATATTTTCTAAGCATTCACATTGTCCAACAATAAAGAACCAGTATACAACTGCTGCTGAGAAGACAGGCTTTGGAGACACAGTGTCTGTGTTAGAATCCTGGCTCTGTGTCCTTAGAAAATTATATAACCCCTGCCTCATCTTTGACACCTTTTGTTAAATGAGGACACTCATAATGCATACCTCACAAAATTACTGACAGGACCGGGTGAAATAGTAGATGTAAATTGCTTAGCACTTTGCTTTACATGAAACAACAGAAACAACTAACAATCTAGTTACCATTTATTGAATGCTGCCTATAGACAGTTACAGTCCCAAGAGTTATATGCATATTACCTCACCCAATTCTTATAATAACTCTACATTATAGGGAATATGATTCCCCACTTCACAAATGAGAAAACTGAGGTATTAACGTACCGAGGCCCAAGGTCTCACAATGATGAAGTAAGGATTCAAACCTAGGCAGTTTGGCTCCAGAGCCCATAATTATAATGATTGATCATATTCTAGGCTTATGAAAGTGCCTGAAACATTACAAACATTACATAAATTGTAGCTATTCTTCGTCTTATTTTTAATAACAGAGTAGATGCCTTGAAAGGCAGGAATCTGGAACTATTTACAAGTTGATGAATAACCCTCCAAGAATTCTAGATAAAAGATGACTGCATTCGTAGTAAATTATTAATTGGCTTTGAATGATCCTTTCCACTGTACACTGGCTTTGGGAACAAGCTAATGTGTATTAAAATCCTGATTCTGCCACTTCCAGGTCATGTAACCCTGAACAAAATGTTTAACATGTGTGAAAATATCAATTGCCTATAAAATCAGGACAATAATACCCATGTTGTAAGGATTCAATAGCAATAGTGTACATAAAATTTAGCCCACTGCTTGATAAATGGTTAACTACTTGGCAGACAATGCCAACAACTGTTAAATTACTGTATTACTTATATTTATTTAGGTTTTTACTTCTCCAATCCATTTTAATCTATAGTCACCTTTTTATGTTGGACTACTTAATATTGTAGAGGAGACACATTTTTCAGATAGCCCTGCTACTCTGTCATGGGAAAAGATCAGAATTGGGTTTAAGGAATTAAGGAAAGATGAAGACTGGAAGGATCCATTAGAAGTGGAGAAAGTAGAGCTAAAAACAAAGGAGGGAGCAAATATAATAGACCTGTGTAACAGACTTCTCATTTGGCCTAAATCTGCTGCTACTGCTAGGTATGCTGAATTCTGGGGATGAATGTTAAAGCAATGGTTTTCCACTGGCCACTTCCAATGTCCATATGTACCCAACAATAATGAGAAGGGGAGATAACTACCCAGTGGTCAAACAGAGTTACTGCTCCTAGCTGTATCTTTTGAGGCAATGTCTCTAAGCCCATGCCAGCTGTTGCTGGTGCCACTGTGAGAGGACCACAGCAAGTTCTACATTTGCCTTTATGACAGAGCTGGCATACCCAATGAGAGAGTAGAAAGTAAACCCTGATGGAGATTGATGACCCTGACTAGAATAAATCAAGGTGACGCTCCCAAAATGGAATATATTTAGGTAAATATATAGGGTTTAAATTATGTATTTAACAATTTAGGGATGACCCTGAAGTCATATTTTTTAATATAATAATTTACCAGAAGACAAATAAATTTAACATACTTTCTTACACGGCAAAAAAAAAAAGGAATTATTAACAGGTCTCTTTTCATTTTGAAGGATTTTTCTTTTTTTTCTTTTTTTTTTTGAGGCTAAGTCTAGCTCTTGTCACACAGGCTGTAGTGCAATGGTCAGATCTTGGCTTGCTGCAACCTCTGCCTCCCACATTCAAGTGATTCTCCTGCCTCAGCCTCTTGAGTACTGGGATTACAGGCACCTGCCACCAGGCCCAGCTAATTTTTGCATTTTTAGTAGAGATGGGGTTTCACTATGTTGGCCAGGCTGGTCTCAGACTCCTGAACTGAAGTGATCCGCCCACCTGGGCCTTCCAAAGTGTTGGGATTACATGCATGAGCCACTCCGCCCAGCGGGTTTTTATTCCTTTATAGGTTTCAGGCTATGCAAAGGGAGGGAGAGAGGAGGAGGGCATCTTAGGAAGAACCAAGTGTCACAAAAAGAATGAAACGGAAGCAGAAAATTCAAGCTCCGTGTACTTCTCACACTATAGTTAGGCTGTCACTAATGTGACTATTAACTTTTCATGTTCAGATTTATTATGCTGTCATTATAGCACTTTTCTTTACTGATGTATCAAACCACTATTACATATTTGTTGGCATCTCATCTATTTAAGGGAAATAAGTGATTACCCGTTGCCAAGGAGACTAATAAGGAGTGTGCAAGCAAAGGACTGTAGAGTTCTCTTTGGAAGATAACAAGTCACTGGTATTTTATTTTGGATCAAATCATACACTACCTCATTGTTTAAAGAAAAATCACTTTATCCCTTATATAAAAAACCTAGGGTACTTATTCAAATGAAAAAACCTAAAGACTTTTATAAAACAAAATAGATGTAAATGATAGATCAAAAATATTTGCAAAAATAATATGTAATAAGACATCCCTAGGAAGGAAAGTTACTTCTGGAATTTTTGAAAGTTTTGATCTTTCAAATATATTTTTATATGTAAAAGTATAATTTCAATACAATGTTTTCAGTATAATCAGTGGGTATTTTGGAAGTAATGCTAATTACTACAACACATAAAATCCCAGTATTTTCATATTTTTTCATAACTTCAACCTATATGTTCCTAATGGGCAGGCAGATGACCTCCACCATGTTTATTTAGCACCCAGGATCCTTTTGTCTTATGAGTCTTCCCTTCTCTGAAAATATTTGCTTAATCTACAGAGTGGCACACAAACAGGATGGAGGATTATACTAGAAAGGTTTTCCAAGGTCAGAGCTGGTAGGACATATGTCACTTCTGCTTGTATCTCATTGCCAGAAAGCAAATACATAGCCTCACCTAATTGCCAGGGAGACTGGAATATGCCACTGAGCTATGAGCACAGGAAGAAGAATAAAGTGGTTTATGAGCATCTGGATAGCCTCTGCAACCCAGAGTTAAGTACAGATACTAAGAAAACACAGAGCATGACTCCCCAAATCAGTTGTAGTGAGTTGTAAAAGAGGTATGAGAGGTTCTGGGAGGAAATAATACAGGCATGACTTGGAGATATTGCTTATTCAGTTTGAGATCACCACAGTAAAGTGAATTTTACAATAAAGTGAGGGATACAAATTTTTCGATTTCCCAATGCATATAACCATTATGTTTATACTATACTGTAGTCTATTAAATGTTCAATAGCATGGTGTCTGAAAAACAATATACAGACCTTAATTTAAAAATACTTTACTGCCAAAAAATGCTAACAGATTTGAGCCTTCAGCAAGTTGTGATCTTTTTGCTGACAGTGCCTTGCCTTGATGTTAATGCCTACCGACTGATCAGTGTGGTGGTTGGGGTGGCTGTGGCAATTTCTTAAGACAATAAAGTCAGCCACATTGATAGACTCTTCCTTTCACAAAAAAAATTCTCTGTAACATGTGATGCTGTTTGGTAGCATTTTACCCAGGAAGAACCTCTTTCAAAAGTGCACTCAGTCTTCCCAATCCCTGCCACTACCTTGTCAACTAAGTTTATGTAATGTTCTGAATCCTTTGTTGTCATTTTAACAATGTTCCCAGCATTCTCACCAAGAGTAGACTCCATATCAAGAAACCACTTTCTTTGCTCATGCGTAAGAAGAAATTTTTCATCCATAAAATTTTCTCATGACATTGCAGCAATCTAGGCACATCTTCAGGCTCTACTTTTAATTCTAGTTCTCTTGGAATTTCTACCACATCTTCAGGGACTTCCTCCACTGAAGCTTGAACTCCTCAAAGTCATCCATAGGGGTTGGAATCAACTTTTTCCAAACTTGTTAATGTTGATATTTTGACCTCCTCCCATGAATCACAAATATCCATAAATGCATCCATAATAGTAAATTCTTTCTAAAAGCCTTCAATTTGTTTCCCACATCAATCAGAGGAATCATTATCTATGGCAGCTATAGCCTTACAACACGTACTTCTTAACTAATAATACTTGAAAGTTAAAATTACTTCTTGATTTGTGGGCTACAGAATGGGTGTTAATAGGCATGAAAACAACATAAATCTTGTACATCCCTATCATAGTTATTGGATGACTAGATACATTGTTAATGAGCAGTAATATTTTGAAAGGAGTATTTTTGTGTGAGTGGTAGATCTCAACAAGGGGCTTGAAATATTCAGTAAACTATGCCGTAAACAAATGTGCTGTCACCCAGGCTTTATTCCATTTATAGAGCACAGACAGAGTAGATTTAATACAATTCTTAAAACCCTAGGATTTTCAACATGGCAAATGAGCATTGGCTTCAAGTAAAAGTCATCAGCTGCCTTATTCTTTAACAAGAGAGTCAATCTGTCCTTTGAAGATTTGAAGCCAAATAGTGACTTCTCTCCAGTTGTGAAAGTCTTATATGGCATTTTCTTCCAATAGAAGGCTGTTTCATCCACATTGAAAATGTATCACTTAGTGTAGCCACCTTCATCAATGATCTTGGATAGATCTTTTGGATCACTTGCTGCAGCTTCTACATCAGTACTTGCTGCTTCACCCCTTTTACTTATATGTTGTGGAGATGACTTCTTTCTTTAAACTTCATAAACCAACCTCTGCTAGCTTCAGACTTGTCTTTTGCAGCTTCCTCTTGTCTCTCAGCCTTCATGGCATTGAAGTGAGTTAGAACCTTGCTTTGGATTAGGCTTTGGCTTAAGGGAATATTGTCACTGATTTGATCTTCTATCCAGATCCCTAAAACTTTCTACATATCAGCAGGAAGACCGTTTTACTTTTTTTCCATATGTGTGTTCACCAGAGCAGTAATTTTAATTTCATTTAAACTTTTCCTTTGACTTCCCAAGTTTTTGGCCTGTCTCAGCTTTTGACATGCCTTCCTTACTAAACTTCATTTCTAGATTTTGATTTAAATTGATAGATGTGTGACTCTTCCTTTCACTTGAACACTTAGAGCCCATTTAGGGTTATTAACTGGCCTAATTTCAGTATTGTTGTGACTCAGGGAATAGAGAGGCTCAAAAAGAGGCAGAAAGACAGAAAAATGGCTGGCTGGTGGAGAATTTAGTATACACAGTACATTTGTTGATTGTTTGCCATCTTACATGGGCACAATTAATGGTACCCACAAACAATTACAATAGTAACATCAAATATCTCTGAACACGTATCATCATAACAGATAAAAAAAAAATTAAAAAGCTTGAAATAGTATGAGAATTGCCAAAATGTAACACAGAGACATCAAGTGAGCATGTTTTTGGAAAAATGGCACTAAAAAAACTGCTTGATGCAGGGTTAGCACAAATCGTTAATTTGTAAAAAATCAATATTTGTATATTGCAATAAACTAAAGCACAATAAAAAAAGGTGTGTCTATAATTGGGTTTTGTCAAAAAATGGATAAACAATCTAGACTACAAAGGACAAGAGAGAATTTGAGGCAGTGGAAATAATACAAGGAAAGGCATAGTATAAGTAAAAGAATAAACAAGCAGGGTAACCACGAGTAGTTCAGTACTGAGAGATGACAGCGTGCTGGCAGCCCTCGCAGCCCTCGCTCACTCTCGGCGCCTCCTTGCCCTTGGCGCCCACTCTGGCTGAGCCCTTCAGCCCGCCGCTGCACTGTGGGAGCACCTTTCTGGGCTGGCCAAGGGCGGAGCCGGCTCCCTCAGCTTGCGAGGAGGTGTGGAGGGAGAGGCACAGGCAAGAACTAGGGCTGCGCATGGCGCTTGTGGGCCAGCATGAGTTCCGGGTGGGCATGGGCTCAGTGGGCCCCGCCCTCAGAGCGGCCAGCTGGCTCCACCAGCCCTGGGCAGTGAGGGGCTTAGCACCTAGGCCAGCAGCTGCTGTACTCAATTTCTCACCAGGCCTTAGCTGCCTCCCCACGGGGCAGGGCTCAGGACCTGCAGCCTGCCATGCCTGAGCCTCCCCCCACCCGCCGTGGGCTCCTGCACGGCCTGAGCCTCCCCGACGAGGAGGCTCCATGGTGCCCAGTCCCATCAACTGCCCAAGGGCTGAGTGTGGGCGCACGGCATGGGACTGGCAGGCAGCTCCACCTGCAGCCCCTGTGCGGCATCCAGTGGGTGAAGCCAGCTGGGCTCTTGAGTCTGTTGGGGACTTAGAGAATCTTTATGTCTAGCTAAGGGATTATAAATACACCAATCAGCACTCTGTACCTAGCTTAAGATTTGTAAACACACCAATCAGCACCCTACGTCTAGCTCAGGGTCTGTGAATGCACCAGTCTGCACTCTGTATCTATTTAATCTGATGGGGACTTGGAGAACCTTTATGTCTAGCTGAGGGATTGTGAATGCACTAATTGGCACTCTGTATCTAGCTCAAGGTTTGTAAATGCACCAATCAGCACTCTATGTCTAGCTCAAGGTTTGTAAATGCACCAATCAGCACTCTATGTCTAGCTCAAGGTTTGTAAATGCACCAATCAGTACTCTGTGTCTAGCTAATCTGGTGGGGACTTGGAGAATCTTTATGTATAGCTAAAGGATTGTGAATGCACCAATCAGCACTCTGTGTCTAGCTCAAGGTTTGTAAATACACCAATCAACACTGTATCTAGCTAATCTAGTGGGGACGTGGAGAAATTTTGTTTCTAGCTCAGGGATTGTAAATGCACCAATCAGCATCCTGTCAAAACGGACCAATCAGCTCTCTGTAAAACAGACCAATCGGCTCTCTGTAAAATGGACCAATCAGCAGGATGTGGGTGGGGCCAGATAAGAGAATAAAAGCAGGCTTCCCAAGCCAGCAGTGGCAATGCACTTGGGTCCCCTTCCACACTGTGGAAGCTTTGTTCTTTTGTTCTTTGCAATAAATCTTGCTACTGCTCACTCTTTGGGTCCACACTGCCTTTATGAGCTGTAACAATCACCGCAAAGGTCTGCAGCTTCACTCCTGAAGCCAGTGAGACCACGAACCCACTGGGAGGAACGAACAACTCCAGACGCACCACCTTAAGAGCTGTAACACTCACCGTGAAGGTCTGCAGCTTCACTCCTAAGCCAGCGAGACCACGAACCCACGAGAAGGAAGAAACTCAAACACATCCGAACATCAGAAGGAACAAACTCCAGACACGCCGCCTTTGAGAACTGTGACACTCACCGTGAGGGTCCACGGCTTCATTCTTGAAGTCAGCAAGACCAAGAACCCACCAATTCTGGACACAGTATTACTGGAACAAAAATATCAGATGAAATATGGCAAATGAAGAGGAAGATGTGGTATTGTAATAATACTACTAATAGCAGGTGATACATCTTGGCCACTTGCTATACAATGTGCTGTGTTAGAAGCATTTTATGTGTATCAACTGATTTTGATCCTCTTAGTAAGCTTTTGAGGTAAATATTATTTACCCCACTGCCTCACCTATGTGTGAGGAAGTTAATTTTTCCATGAACACAGAGTGAATAAATGGTAGAGCTGAGATTCAAACCTATGGAAATCAATTCCTAACCCATAAGCATTTGACTACTTCTCCTAGTATAAATCCTAGTGATAATCTTGTGGATTACAAACAACTTACTGAATTGTGTTGAACAGGGAGGAGCAGTCATAAGCAATTCTGAATTTTAGATCTATAGTTTAATCTGGTGGTTGGTGGAGGTGGATTAAAACAGTGGCTCTCAAATCTGAAAGTGTATTGAGATCACCTGGAAGATTTATTAAAACACAAACTTCTGGAACATACCACCAAAGTTTTTTATTTAGTGTCCCTTGAGTGGGGTTTTGGATGTGCATTTCTAACAACTCTCCAGAGATGCTTCTTCCACACTTTGAGACTCACTGGATTTGAAGAAGGTATGATTGAAACCATGCTTATTTTGGCTAGCAGTAGTTGACACTTTGAGTAGTGCAGGATGGGCATGTAATATCTTGTTTCCTGCCTCATTGTTAGAATATCAACATTTTCATTCCATTTTCTGAATTATGTCTATGAGACCCTCACTCATTGGTAGTAACTACCAATTTTTGAATGGAGCAATGGCTAGATTCTTGAAGACTTCAGTATTTAATACATGGTAAATCCATTGTATTAGTTTGCTAGGGCTATCATTTTTAAGAAGTATTAAAGACTAGGTGGCATAAACAACAAAAATATACTTTCTCAAAAATTCGGAAGGCTAAAAGTCCAAGATCAAGTGGGTTTGATTTCTTCTGAGGCCTCTGTCCTTGGCTTGCAGATGGCTGCCTTCCTGCTATTGAGGACTAAAGTCTGATTATTTTATCTTGCCCAAATTCCTATCTAAGGGGTCTGGGAGTGCTGCCCTACAAATCATTAATTCTTATCAGATGGGCTTTATTTAACCCTATATATTGTGACTTACTTTCCTGACTCTGACATAACATTATGAGACAAGGAAGAAAATCAAAATATTTTACCCCAAAACTTGTTTCTTTGCCATATTTTGAAATGGCCCTCCAAGGCTATTCTTTGTGGGGGGAAATTTGCATCTGTAGAGAACCTCTGTTAACATAGCTGGATCTTTTTCTTCCAGACCCTCCCAATCCTAAGGAGATTAACCAAGATATGAATAGGAAACATTTGTCATCTATTGTCTTTAAGGGCAGCCACTATAAAACTGCAAAAGAACTTTGATCTCCATAGTCTTTATCTTACTTTCCCTTTCTTTCAGTCCCTTTCTTTCAATCTTTAGACAAACTCAACCAATTGTCAACCAGAAAATGTTTAAATTCACCTATAGCCTGGAATCTCCCCCACCCTACCCCACGTTTGAATTGCCCTGCCTTTCTGGACTAAACCAATATATTTCTTAAATGTATTTAATTGATGTCTCATGATTCTCTAAAATGTATAAAACCAAGCTGTGCCCCAACCACCTTGGGCACATGTTCTCAGGATCTCCTGAGGCCTGTGTTCCAGACCATGTTCACTCATATTTGGCTCAGAAAAAATTTCTTCAAACACTTTACAGGGTTTGACTCTTTTCATCGACACTATGTCCTTGCATGGCCTTTATTTTGTGCATGAATATTTTTGGGGTCTGTTTCTTTTTTCTTTTCTTTTTTTTTCTTTTATCTTGTATCTTTTTTTTTTGTTTTCAGAAGTGGGGTATTTTCCTGTCACCCAGGCTAGAGTGCAGTGGAGGGATCATAGCTCACTGTAACCTAAAATTCCTGGGCTCAAGTGATCCTCTCACCTTGGTCTCCCAAGTAGCTGTGTTTCGCTTCTTACAAGGTCACCAGTCATATGAAATTAGGGCTCCATCCTATTGGCATCATTTTAGCTCAGTCACCTCTCAGGAGGTCCTATCTCCAAATATAGTCACATGGATTAGGGACCATCCAAATGACCTTATTTAACCTTAATTACTTATTTAAAGACCCATTTCCAAATACAGTTACATTATGATGTACTTTTAGATTGTTGCAAAAGTAATTCAGTTTTGACGATTAATGGCATTTCAATAGATTCTGAGACTTCAATATATGAATTTTGGTGAGGGGTGGGGGGCAGCAATATTCAGCCCATGACACCTATCATTTGGTAATTTAAGGCTACTATGAAGTATCAAGTTTTTCGCATATAACAGCAAGAATACAGGGGTGTTCTATTTTTGCCAAATTGTCCAGATATTGACACATGTCTAGTCATAGCAAAATGGCTACAATAAAATGTTTCATTTTTCACCCAGGCAAAGATCCAATCATTGGAAAATAAACTTCATGGGTCAGGATGTGGGAAAACAGGCACTTAATTTGTTGATAGTGGGAATACAATGTTACAATCCCTGTAAAAAAGAGAATTTAGCCAACTCTAGCAAACTTATATGGCATTTCCAATCAGAAATCATTGCACTTTCATTCAGAAAAACCATTTCAAAGAATATATTACAAAAGTACACTACCAAAAGTACAAAAATAATAATCAAGACAACCCATTACACCATTATTTTATGTTATGTTATTTATGTATCTAAATATCAAAAATAACTAAAAAAGGGTGGGTGGAGCCAAGATGGCCAAATAGGAAGAGCTCTGGTCTACAGCTCCCAGCATGAGTGACGCAGAAGACAGGTGATTTCTGCATTTCCATCTGAGGAACCGGGTTCATCTCACTAGGGAGTGTGAGACACTGGGTGCAGGACAGTAGGTGCAGCGCACTGTGTGCGAGCCAAAGCAGGGCGAGGCATTGCCTCAGTCAGGAAGCACGAGGGGTCAGGGAGTTCCCTTTCATAGTCAAAGGGGTGACAGACGGCACCTGGAAAATTGGGTCACTCCCACCCTAATACTGCGCTTTTCCAACAGGCTTAAAAAATGACACACCAGGAGATTATATCCCACACATGGCTGGGAGGCTCCTACGCCCACAGAGTCTCACTGATTGCTAGCACAGCAGTCTGAGATAAAACTGCAAGGTGGCAACAAGGCTGGGGGAGGGACGCCTGCCATTGCCCAGGCTTGCTTAGGTAAACAAAGCAGCCAGGAAGCTTGAACTGGGTGGAGCCCACCACAGCTCAAGGAGGCCTGCCTGCCTTTGTAGGCTCCAACTCTGGGGGCAGGGCACAGACAAACAAAAAGACAGCAGTAACCTCTGCAGACTTCAATGTCCCTGTCTGACAGCTTTGAAGAGAGTAGTGGTTCTCCCAGCACACAGCTGGAGATCTGAGAATGGGCAGACTGCCTCAAGTGGGTCCCTGACCCCTGAGCAGCCTAACTGGGAGGCACCCCCCAGTAGGGGCAGACTGACACCTCACACGGCCGGGTACGCCTCTGAGACAAAACTTCCAGAAGAACAATCAGGCAGCAGCATTTGTGGTTCATGAAAATCCGCTGTTCTTTAGCCACTGCTGCTGATACCCAGGCAAACAGGGTCTGGAGTGGACCTCTAGCAAACTCCAACAGACCTGCAGCTAAGGGTCCTGTCTGGTAGAAGGAAAACACTAACAAACAGAAAGGACATAAACACCAAAAACCCATCTGTACGTCACCATCATCAAAGACCAAAAGTAGATAAAACCACAGAGATAGGGAAAACACAGAGCAGAAAAACTGGAAACTAAAAAGCAGAGCACCTCTCCTCCTCCAAAGGAACACAGTTCCTCACCAGCAATGGAACAAAGCTGGACGGAGAATGACTTTGACGAGTTGAGAGAAGAAGGCTTCAGACGATCAAACTACTCTGAGCTACAGGAGGAAATTCAAACCAATGGCAAAGAAGTTAAAAACTTTGAAAAAATATTAGACAAATGTATAACTAGAATAACCAATGCAGAGAAGTGCTTAAAGGACCTGATGGAGCTGAAAGCCAAGGCTCAAGAACTACATGAAGAATGCCAAAGCCTCAGGAGCTGATGCGATCAACTGGAAGAAAGGGTATCAGTGATGGAAGATGAAACGAATGAAATGAAGTGAGAAGGGAAGTTTAGAGAAAAAAGAATAAAAAGAAATGAACTAAGCCTCCAAGAAATATGGGACTATGTGAAAAGACCAAATCTACATCTGATTGGTGTACCTGAAAGTGAGAGGGAGAATGGAACCAAGTTGGAAAACACTCCGCAGGATATTATCCAAGAGAACTTCCCCAATCTACCAAGGCAGGCCAACATTCAGATTCAGGAAATACAGAGAACGCCACAAAGATACTCCTTGAGAAGAGCAACTCCAAGACACATAATTGTCAGACTCACCAAAGTTGAAATGAAGGAAAAAATGTTAAGGGCAGCCAGAGAGAAAGGTTGGGTTACCGACAAAGGGAAGCCCATCAGACTAACAGCTGATCTCTTGGCAGGAACTTTACAAGCCAGAAGAGAGTGGGGGCCAATATTCAACATTCTTAAAGAATTTTCAACCCAGAATTTCATAACCAGCCAAACTAAGCTTCATAAGTGAAGGAGAAATAAAATACTTTACAGACAAGCAAATGCTGAGTGATTTTGTCACCACCAGGCCTGCCCTACAAGAGCTCCTGAAGGAAGCACTAAACATGGAAAGGAATAATTGGTACCAGCCACTGCAAAAACATGCCAAATTGTAAAGACCATCAAGGCTAGAAAGAAACTGCATCAACTAATGAGCAAAATAACCAGCTAACATCATAATGACAGAATCAAATTCACACATAACAATATTAACTTTAAATGTAAATGGGCTAAATGCTCCAATTAAAAGACATAGACTGGCAAATTGGATAAAGATTCAATACCCATCAGTGTGCTGTATTCAGGAAACCCATCTCACCTGCAGAGACACACATAGGCTCAAAATAAAAGGATGGAGGAAGATCTACCAAGCAAATGGAAAGCAAAAAAAGGCAGGGGTTGCACTCCTAGTCTCTGATAAAACAGACTTTAAACCAACAAAGATCAAAAGAGACAAAGAAGGCCATTACATAATGGTAAAGGGATCAATTCAACAAGAAGAGCTAACTATCCTAAATATATATGCACCCAACACAGGGGCACCCAGATTCATAAAGCAAGTCCTGAGTGACCTACAAAGAAACTTAGACTCCCACACAATAATATTGGGAGATTTTAACACCCCACTGTCAACATTAGACAGATCAACAAGACAGAAAGTTAACAAGGATACCCAGGAATTGAACTCAGCTCTGCACCAAGCAGACCTAATACACATCTACAGAACTCTCCACCCCAAATCAACAGAATATACATTTTTTTTCAGCACCACACCACACCTATTCCAAAATTGACCACATAGTTGGAAGTAAAGCTCTCCTCAGCAAATGTAAAAGAACAGAAATTATAACAAACTGTCTCTCAGACCACAGTGCAATCAAACTAGAACTCAGGATTAAGAAATTCACTCAAAACTGCTCAACTACATGGAAACTGAACAACCTGCTCCTGAATGACTACTGGGTACATAATGAAATGAAGGCAGAAATAGAGATGTTCTTTGAAACCAACGAGGACAAAGACACAACATACCAAAATCTCTGGGACACTTTCAAAGCAGTGTGTAGAGGGAAATTTATAGCACTAAATGCCCACAAGAGAAAGCAAGAAAGATCCAAAATTGACACCCTAACATCACAATTAAAGGAACTAGAAAAGCAAGAGCAAACGCATTCAAAACCTAGCAGAAGGCAAGAAATAACTAATATCAGAGCAGAACTGAAGGAAATAGAGACACAAAAAACCCTTCAAAAAATTAATGAATCCAGGAGCTTGTTTTTTTGAAAAGATCAACAAAATTGATAGACCACTAGCAAGACTAATAAAGAAGAAAAGAGAGAAGAATCAAATAGATGCAATAAAAAATGATAAAGGCGATATCACCACCGATTCCACAGAAATACAAACTACCATCAGAGAATACTACAAACACCTCTACGCAAATAAACCAGAAAATCTACAAGAAATGGATAAATTCCTCCACACATACACCCGCCCAATACTAAACCAGGAAGAAGTTGAATCTCTGAATATACCAATAACAGGCTCTGAAATTGTGGCAATAATCAATAGTTTGCAAACCAAAAAGAGTCTAGGACCAGATGGGTTCACAGCTGAATTCTACCAGAGGTACAAGGAGGAACTGGTACCATTCCTTCTGAAACTATTCCAATCAATAGAAGAAGACGGAATCCTCCCTAACACATTTTATGAGGCCAGCGTTATCCTGGTACCAAAGCTTGGCAGAGAGACAACCAAAAAAGACCAATATCCTTGACGAACATCGATGCAAACATCCTCAATAAAATACTGGCAAAGCGAATCCAGCAGCACATCAAAAAGCTTATCCACCATGATCAACTGGGCTTCATCCCTGGGATGCAAGACTGGTTCAACATAGGAAAATCAATAAATGTAATCCAGCATACAAACAGAACCAAAGACAAAAACCACATGATTATCTCAATAGATGCCGAAAAGGCCTTTGACAAAATTCAACAATGCTTCATGCTAAAAACTCTCAATAGCTCTCTCTGGTCCATGCCTCCAAGATGACAAAGAAAAGAAGGAACAACCATCGTGCCAAAAAGGTCCACGGCCACGTGCAGCCTATTCGCTGCACTAACTGTGCCCGATGAGTGCCCAAGGACAAGTCCATTAAGAAATTCGTCATTAGAAACATAGTGGAGGCCGCAGCAGTCAGGGACATTTCTGAAGCGAGCATCTTCGATGCCTATGTCCTTCCCAAGCTGTATGTGAAGCTACATTACTGTGTGAGTTGTGCAATTCACAGCAAAGTAGTCAGGAATAGATCTCGTGAAGCCCGCAAGGACCGAACACCCCCACCCCGATTTAAACCTGTGGGTGCTGCCCCACGTCCCCCACCAAAGCCCATGTAAGGAGCTGAGTTTTAAAGACTGAAGACAGACTATTCTCTGGAGAAAAAAAATGGAAATTGTACTTAAAAAAAAAAAACGAAATGAAACAAAAAAACTCTCAATAAATTAGGTATTGATGGGACGTATCTCAAAATAATAAGAGCTACCTATGACAAACCCAGAGCCAATAACACACTGAATGGGCAAAAACTGGAAGCATTCCCTTTGAAAACTGGCACGAGACAGGGATGACCTCTCTCACCACTCCTATTCAACATAGTGTTGGAAGTTCTGGCCAGGGCAATTAGGTGGGAGAAGGAAATAAAGGGTATTCAATTAGGAAAAGAGGAAGGCAAATTGCCCCTGTTGCAGATGACATGACAGTATACCTAGAAAACCCCACTGTCTCAGCCCAAAATCTCCTTAAGCTCATAAACAACTTCAGCAAAGTCTCAGGATACAAAATCAATGTACAAAAATCACAAGCATTCTTATACACCAATAACAGACAGAGAGCCAAATCATAAGTGAACTCCCATTCACAATTGCTTCAAAGAGAATAAAATACCTAGCAATCCAACTAACAAGGGATGTGAAGGACCTCTTCAAGGAGAACTACAAACCACTGCTCAATGAAATAAAAGAGGACACAAACAAATGGAAGAACATTCCATGCTCATGGGTTGGAAGAATCAATATCCTGAAAATGGCCATACTGCCCAAGGTAATTTATAGATTCAATGCCATCCCCATCAAGCTACCAATGACTTTCTTCACAGAATTGGAAAAAACTACTTTAAAGTTCATATGGAACCAAAAAAGAGCCTGCATTGCCAAGTTAATCCAAGCCAAAAGAACAAAGCTGGAGGCATCATGCTACCTGACTTCAAACTATACTATAAGGCTACAGTAACCAAAACAGCATGGTACTGGTACCACAACAGAGGTATAGATCAATGGAACAGAACAGAGACCTCAGAAATAATGCCACATATCTACAACTATCTGATCTTTGAAAAACCTGACAAAAACAAGAAATGGGGAAAGGATTCCCTATTTATTAAATGGTGCTGGGAAAACTGGCTAGCCATATGCAGAAAGTTGAAACTGGATCCCTTCCTTACACTTTATACAAAAATTAATTCAAGATGGATTAACGACTTACATGTTAGACCTAAAACCATAAAAACCCTAGAAGAAAACCTAGGCAATACCATTGAGGACATAGGCATGGGCAAGGACTTCATATCTAAATCACCAAAAGCAATGGCAACAAAAGCCAAAATTGTCAAATGTGATCTAATTAATCTAAAGAGCTTCTGCACAGCAAAAGAAACTACCATCAGAGTGAACAGGCAACCTACAGAATGGGAGAAATTTTTGCAATCTACTCATCTGACAAAGGGCTAATATCCAGAATCTACAATGAACTCAAACAAATTTACAAGAAAAAAACAAACAACCCCATCAAAAAGTGGGCAAAGGACATGAACAAAGACTTCTCAAAGGAAGACACTGATGCAGCCAAAAAACACATGAAAAAATCCTCATCTTCACTGGCTATCAGAGAAATGCAAATCAAAACCACAGTGAGATACCATCTCACACCAGTTAGAATGGCCATCATTAAAATGTCAGGAAACAACAGGTGCTGGAGAGGATGTGGAGAAATAGGAACACTTTTACATTGTTGGTGGGACTGTAAACTAGTTCAACCATTGTGGAAGTCACTGTGGCAATTCCTCAGGGACCTAGAACTAGAAATACCATTTGATCCAGCCATCCCATCGCTGGGTATATACCCAAAGGACCATAAATCATGCTGCTATAAAGACACATGCACACGTATGTTTATTGTGGCACTATTCACAATAGCAAAGACTTGGAACCAACCCAAATGTCCAACAACGATAGACTCGATTAAGAAAATGTGGCACACATACACCATGGAATACTATGCAGCCATAAAAAATGATGAGTTCATGTCCTTTGTAGGGACATGGATGAAACTGGAAACCATCATTCTCAGTAAACTATCGCAAGGACAAAAAACCAAACACCGCATGTTCTCACTCATAGGTGGGAAGTGAACAATGAGAACACATGGACACAGGAAGGGGAACATCACACTCTGGGGACTGTTGTGGGGTGGGGAGAGGGGGGAGGGATAGCATTAGGAGATATACCTAATGCTAAATGACGAGTTAATGGGTGCAGCACACCAACATGGCACATGTATATATATGTAACAAACCTGCACATTGTGCACATGTACCCTAAAACTGAAAGCATAATAATAAAAAAACTAAAAAATAATATGATTAATATTTAATTAATAAACCGTGGTATATTTGCATAATAAATAATTATGCAACTGGAAAAAGAATGAAGAATATATCCATGTATTGCTATGACTCAGGATGTATCACTGTGAGAAAGCAGGGTGGAAGAACTTGTGTATGGAATGCTACTAATTTAACAAATTATATAAATTATATCAAATTTTAAAATGGTTATCTATAGAGGGAGAAAAGTTATGTTGGAATAAACAGAAAAAGCTTTCTGTTTATAAGACAACTTTTTTGTTTTTTAAAGTTTTATTGGGCTATAATTGACTTCCAATAAACTGTATATATTTAAAGTGTACCATAAACTAAGTTTTGAATATGTATACATTTATAAAACCATACCTGTCAGGCCACTGAGCTCAAGCTAAGCCATCATATCCCCTGTGACTTGTAGATACACATCCAGATGGCTGGTTCGTGCCTTTAGGGATTACATTCCACCACAAAAGAAGTGAAAATGGCCTGTTCCTGCCTTAACTGTTGACATTATCTTGTGAAATTCCTTCTTCTGGCTCATCCTGGCTCAAAAGCTCCCCTACTGAGCACCTTGTGACCCCCATTCCTGCCCCCCAGAGAACAACCCCCCTTCGAATGTAATTTTTCTTTACCTACCCAAATCTTATAAAATGGCCTACCCTTATCTCCCTTTGCTGACTCTCTTTTCAGACGCAGCCCGCCTGCACCCAGGTGAAATAAACAGCCTTGTTGCTGACACAAAGCCTGTTTGTTGGTCTCTTCACACGGCCGCGAGTGAAATTTGGTGCCGTGACTAGGATGGGGGGGGCGGACCTCCCTTGGGAGATCAATCCCCTGTCGTCCTGCTCTTTGTTCCCTTAAAAAGGTGGCTGGAGCTAAAGGCATAGTCAAGGTTAATGCTCCTTTTTCTTTATCTGACCTCTCCCCAAATCGGGTAGCATTTGGGCTCTTTTTCATCGAATATAAAAACACTGCCCAGTTCATGGCTCGTTTGGCAGCAACCCTGAGATGCTTTACAGCCCTAGACCCTGAAAGGTCAGAAGGCCATCTTATTCTCAATATGCATTTTATTACCCAATCTGCTCCCGACATTAAATAAAGCTCCAAAAATTAAATCCGGGCCCTCAAACTCCACAACAGGACTTAATTAACCTCGCCTTCAAGGTGTACAATAATAGAAAAAAGTTGCAATTCCTTGCCTCCACTGTGAGACAAACCCCAGCCACATGCACACATGGAAGAACTTCCAAATGCCTGAACCACAGCGGCCAGGCATTCCTCCAGAACCTCCTCCCCCAGGAGCTTGCTACAAGTGCCAGAAATCTGGCCACCAGGCCAAGGAATGCCCACAGCCCAGGATTCCACCTAAGCCATGTCCCATCTGTGCAGGACCCCACTGAAAATCGGACTGTTCAACTCACCTGACAGCCACTCCCAGAGCCCCTGGAACTCTGGCCCAAGGCTCTCTGACTGACTCCTTCCCAGATCTTCTTGCCTTAGCAGCTGAAGACTGACGCTGCCCGATCGCCTCGGAAGCCTACAGGACCATCACAGGTGTTCTGGGTAACTCTCACAGTGGAAGGTAAGTCCGTCCCCCTCTTAATCAATACGGAGGCTACCCACTCCACATTACCTTCTTTTCAAGGGCCTGTTTCCCTTGCCTCCATAACTGTTGTGGGTATTGACGGCCTGGCTTCTAAACCTCTTAAGACTCCCCATCTCTGGTGCCAACTTAGACAGTACTCTTTTAAGCAATCCTTTGAGTTATCCCCACCTGCCCAGTTCCCTTATTAGGCCGAGATATTTTAACTAAATTATCTGCTTCCCTGACTATTCCTGGGCTACAGCCATGCCTTATTGCCACCTTTTCCCCCAGTTCAAAGCCTCCTTCACATCCTCCCCTTGTATCACCCCACCTTAGCCCACAAGTATAAGATACCTCTACTCCCTCCTTGGCGACCAATCATGCACCCCTTACCGTCTCATTAAAACCTAATCACCCTTACCCCGCTCAACTCCAATACCCCATCCTGCAGCACGCTTTAAAAAGATTAAAGCCTGTTATCACTCGCCTGCTACAGCATGGCTTTTAAAGCCTATAATCTCTCCTTACAATTGTCTCCAGACAAGCCTTACAAGTTAGTTCAGGATCTGCGCCTTATCAACCAAATTGTTTTGCCTATCCACCCCGTGGTGCCAAAACCATATACTCCCCTATCCTCAATATCTCCCTCCACAACCCATTATTCTGTTCTGGATCTCAAACATGCTTTCTTTACTATTCCTTTGCACACTTCATCCCAGCCTTTCTTCACTTTCACTTAGACTGTCCCTGACACCCATTAGGCTCAGCAAATTACCTAGGCTGTACTGCCACAAGGCTTCACAGACAGCTCCCATTATTTCAGTCAAGCCCAAATTTCTTCCTCATCTGTTACCTATTTCGGCATAATTATCATAAAAACACAGGTGCTCTCCCTGCCAATCATGTCCGACTGATCTCTCAAACCTCAACACCTTCTACAAAACAACAGCTCCTTTCCTTCCTAGGCATGGTTAGTGTGGTCAGAATTCTTACACAAAAGCAAGGACTGCACCCTGTAGCCTTTCTGTCCAAACAACTTGACCTTACTGTTTTAACCTAGCCCTCATGTCTGCATGCAGCGGCTGCCGCCACCCTAATATTTTTAGAGGCCCTTAAAATCACAAACTATGCTCAACTCACTCTCTACAGTTCTCATAACTTCCAAAATCTATTTGCTTTCTCACACCTGATGCATATACTTTCTGCTCCCCAGCTCCTTCAGCTATACTCACTCTTTGTTGAGTCTCCCACAATTACCATTGTTCTTGGCCCAGACTTCAATCTGGCCTCCCACAGTATTCTGGATACCACACCTGACCCTATGACTGTATCTCTCTGATCCACCTGACATTCACCCCATTTCCCCATATTTCTTTCTTTCCTGTTCCTCACCCCGAACACACTTGGCTTATTGATGGTAGTTCCACCAGGCCTAATCGCCACACACCAGCAAGGGCAGGCTATGCTATAGTACAAGCCACCAGCCCGCCTCTTAGAACCTCTCATTTCCTTTCCATTATGGAAATCTATCCTCAAGGAAATAACTTCTCAGTGTTCCATCTGCTATTCTACTACTCCTCAGGGAGTATTCAGCCCCCCCCTCCCTTCCCTACACATCAAGCTTGTGGATTTGCCCCCACCCAGGTCTGGCAACTCTTGACTCCCTCTTAGAGTGGATAGATGATGTTTGCTGGCAGGGGACCCTCCAATACTTTCACCCTGATGAAGTTCTATAGTTTTATACTCACTCATTCTCATTCCCATTCTTATGCCACCCTCTACCTCTCCCCAGCTATCTCTACCACGCTATCAACCTTACTCATTCTCTGCTAGCTGTTTCTAATCCCTCCTTAGCGACCAACCGCTGGCTTTGCATTTCCCTTTCTTCCAGCACCTACACAGCTATCCCCGCCTTACATGCAGACTAGGCAACATCTCCCCACCTTACATGCAGACTAGGCAACATCTCCCCACCTTACATGCAAACTAGGCAACATCTCCTGTCTCCCTGCACCTCCGAACTTCCTTTAACAGCCCTCACCTTTACCTTCCTGAAGAACTCATTTACTTTCTAGACAGGTCCAGCAAAACCTCCCCAGACATTTCACATTAGCAAGCTGCCGCTCTCCTCCGCACTTACTTAAAAAACCATTCTCCTTTTATCAACTCTACTCCCCCCCATATTTGGACCTCTCACAACACAAACTACTATTCCTGTGGCCGCTCCTTTATGTATCTCTCAGCAAAGACCCACTGGAATTCCCCTGGGTAACCTTTCACCTTCTTGATGTTCCTTTACTCTTCATCTCCAAAGCCCTCTTCTTGTTTACTTATACCCAGCCCCGAAAATAACAGTGAAAGGTCGTAGACCCTCAACGTTTTCTCATACACCATGAAAATCAAACCTCCCCCTCTACGCAGTTACCTCATCAGTCCCCATTACAACCTGTGATGGCTGCCGCCCTAGGTGGATCCCTAGGAGTCTGGGTACAAGACACCTCTTTCAGCACTCCTTCTCATCTTGTTACTTTGCGTCTCCAGTTTTGCTTCGCACAAGGTCTCTTCTTCCTCTGTAGATCCTCTACCTACATGTGTCTACCTGCTAATTGGACAGGCACATGCACACTAGTTTTCCTTGCTCTCAAAATTCAATTTGCAAGTAGGATTGAAGAGCTCCCTGTTCCCCTCATGACACTGACACGACAGAAAAGAGTTATTCCACTAATTCCCTTGCTTGTCAGTTTAAGACTTCCCACCTCCACTATTACTCTCGGTACTGGAATAGCAGGCATTTCAACTTCTGTCATGACCTTCCATAGCCTTTGTAATGACTTCTCTGCTGGCATCACAGACATATCACAAACTTTATCTGTCCTCCAGGCCCAAGTTGACTCTTTAGCTGCAATTGTCCTCCGAAACCGCCGAGACCTTGACTTACTGCTGAAAAAGGAGGACTCTGTGTATTCTTAAATGAAGAGTGTTGTTTTCACCTAAATCAATCTGGCCTGGTGTATGACAACATAAAAATCTCAAGGATAGAGCCCAAAAACTTGCCAACCAAGTAAGTAATTACACTGAAACCCCTTGGAAACTCTCTAGTTAGATGTCCTAGGTCCTCCCAATTCTTAGTCCTTTAATACCTGTTTTTCTCCTCTTATTCCATTTAGTTTTTCAAATCATACAAAACCATATCCAGGCCATCACCAATAATTCTACATGACAAATGTTTCTTCTAATAACCCCACAATATCACCCCTTACCACGAAATCTTCCTTCAGCTTAATCTCTCCCACTCTAGGTTCCCATGCCGCCCCTAATCCCACTGGAAACAGCCCTGAGAAACATCGCCCATTCTCTCTCCATGCCACTCCCCAAAATTTTTGCCATCCCAACAGTTCACCACTATTTTGTTTTATTTTTCTTATTAATATAAGAAGACGGAATGTCAGGCCTCTGAGCCCAAGCTAAGCCATCATATACCCTGCGACCTGCACGTACACATCCAGATGGCCGGTTCCTGCCTTAACTGATGACATTCCACCACAAAAGAAGTGAAAATGGCCTGTTCCTGCCTTAACTGATGACATTATCTTGTGAAATTCCTTCTCCTGGCTCATCCTGGCTCAAAAGCTCCCCTACTGAGCACCTTGTGACCCCCACTCCTGCCCGCCACAGAACCACACCCCTTCGAATGTAATTTTCCTTTACCTACCCAAATCTTATAAAATGGCCCTACCCTTATCTCCCTTCACTGACTCTCTTTTTGGACTCAGCCCGCCTGCACCCAGGTGAAATAAACGGCCTTGTTGCTCACATAAAGCCTGTTTGCTGGTCTCTTCACACAGACACGAGTGAAATCACCCAGTCAGGGTAATAAACATATCCATCACCCTAAAAGTTTTATATGTTAACTCACCCTCTTCCCTTTTTTCATATACCCCACACATTTTCATATGACCACTTCTATCATGCTGTCACTATAAATTATTTTCCAAAATTATATTTGAACAGAACCATGCAGTATGTAATTTTGTTTTGTCTGGCTTCTTTCACTAAGAGTAACTATTTCAAGATTTAACTATATTGTTGCATGTATCAATAAGTCATTCATTTTATTTCTCAGTAGTATTCCATTGTATTAGCATACCACAATTTGTTATTCATTGACCTGTTGATGGATATTTGGGTTGCTTCCAGTTTTGGGCTACAAATAAAGCTAGCATGAACATTTGTAAACAGATCAGTGTATAGACATGTGGGGTCATTTCTCTTGGTTAAATACCTAGGAGTGAAATGTCTGGGTCATATGGTAGATATATATATATATATATATATATTTTAAGAAACTTCCTGTGATGGTTAATATTGAGTGTCAGCTTGATTGGATTGAGGGATGCAAAGTATCATTCCTGGCTGTGTCTGTGAGAATGCTGTCAAAGGAGATTAACATTTGAGTCAGTGGACTGGGAGAGGCCGACCCACCCTCAATCTGGGTGTGTACCATCTAATCATCTGCCAGCTTGGCTAGGATAAAGCAGGCAGAAGATGTAAAGAGCAGACTTGCTGAGTCTTCTGGCCTTCACCTTTCTCCCATGCTGGATGCTTCCTGCACTGAAACATCAGACTCCAAATTCTTCAGCTTTTGGACTCTTGGACTTACATCAGTGGTTTGCCAGTGGCTCTCAGGCCTTTGGCCACAGACTGAAGGCTGCACTGTCAACTTCCCTACTTTTGAGGTTTTGGGACTCAGACTGGCTTCCTTGCTCCTGAGCTTGCAGATGACCTATTGTGGGACTTCACCTTGTGATTGTGTGAATTGATACTCCTTAATAAACTTCCCTTCATATATACATCTATCCTATTAGTTCTGTCCCTCTAGAGAACCCTAATACACTGCCAAACTGTTGTACCAAAAAAGTAGTTGTACAATGAGCAGCTTATGAGAGGGTTCCCATATCCTGCAGCAACAAATAAATCTCAAAAAACTTAAAAGACTTAAAACCATAAAAATTACATCTCTCACACACATTGGATAGGAGGATTACATAGGGAAGTTAAGGTATTAGTTTCCAAAGAGGAAAAGGAAACTAGGCAGGAACAAACAGCATATGTGTACAACAAGGATCTGAGTAATATACCTAACATTGTTAACCCAGAAAATAACAGAAATGTAGCTAGAAATTCTCCAAACTCATGGAAACTAAACAAGACACTTCTCGATAACCCCTGACTCAAGAAGAAAGTCTTAAAGAAACTTAAAAAAATGCACTGAACTTGAATAAAAATGAAAATGTAACGGAAAATGTGGACCTAACTATAGTAGTGCTGAGAGGGAAATTTCTAGTATTAAATACATACATTAAAAGAGAAATCTCACATTAGTAATCTAAGGTCAGGCCTTAAAGAACTAGAAAAAGAAGAGAAAAATAATTCCAAAGGGAGCTGAAGGAAGGAAATAATAAAGATAACTGTAGAAACCAATGAAATTGAAAGTAGAAAAACAATAGAGAAAAACCAGTGGAACAAAGCCTGGTTCTTTGAAATGTCAATAAAATTGTCAAACTCCTAGCAAGACTGGAAAAGAAAAAACCCAGAAATTATCAATATTAGGAATGAAACAAGAAATAACAATACAGACCATGCAGAAATAAAAAGGATAAGAAAGGAACACTACAAACAACTCTACACTATAAATTTGACAATGTAAATAAAATGAGTCAGTTTCTCAATAATCAAAAATGAGTACAACTCACAATATTCAGTAGATAACTTGAAGTATCCTAATACTAGTAAGGAAATTATATTTGTAATTAATAAATTTCCAAAAAGGAAATCTCCAAGTTCAGATGGCTTCATTGGAGAATTCTACCAAATGTTTAAAGAATTAACAAAAATTTTTCTCAATCTCTTTCAGAAACTTGAAATGAAGGAATAATTATCAATTCATATTGTAAAGTTAGTGTTACCCTCATACAAAAAGTAGACACAGTACAAAAAAAGAAAACTACCGACAAATATCCCTCCTGAATACAGATGCAAAAATTCTTAAAATATTAGCAGTTAGAATTCAGCATTATAAAAAATAATTTATATTCTGATCAAGTGGAAGCCAGGAAATAGAACAAAATGACAAAAATGAGACAATAAAGAGGTCATGAAATAATTGAAAATGAAACAATGTAATCTACAAACAGATACACACGCAATCTCAGTTTGCATTATAAAACAAAACTCAATCTCGGGCTGTGTATAATAGATTCAAAAAAATGGATTTAACAAGGTCGAGATACAAAAAGGATGGGCAAAATTATAACATTCAAATGTAAACAAAAGGAATTGGGATTCATAGTAATATTAAATAAACTAGAGTTCCAGGTTAAATAAATCAAAGGACACATAACAAGAAATTTTTTGGAAGACAGCATGACCATAAACCTTTAGGCAGCTTGTAATAAAATATATAAGACAAAAACTGTTGGAAACATAATAAATTTAAAGAAATACAAAAAAACATGGCAAGACTTTAATCTATATCAGTCCTTGATTTTTCGAAGTAAATATAGAGGGTTGTGGTACAAGACTTACAGATTCAAGTGAAAGCTAAATTAGGTGAATCTTAAATAAATAAAACTTAAACGGATCCAAGTAAGGAATCTGTGGATGAAAGTCCAAAGATTGGAAACTTTTGATTTTATTATTGCTGAGACCCTACCCACCCCCATCTATTGCTCTTGCTCTCTCCCTTTTTTCTTCTTTACCTCTAGGTTCTGCATTCTTGTATTTTGTCTTTGCGTCTCTATACATAGCTTCATGTTTACATCATCTGTATAACTGGGAATATAAATATACAGAGACCTTATTTTTCCTAACAATTCTAGCAAATACATGCGGCTGTATTTTCCTCTTATGAATTGAGTGAGTTTCTGTGATTCAATATCTATGACTGAATACTGAATATCCTGATTGGCTAGCACCAGGACAGATGCTTAACTCTGGGGCTAGGGTAGGGTCAGTCTCACTCAAACCACATGGATAGGAAAATTAAGATATTTGTTTCCAAGGAGGAAAAGAAAGCTGAGCAGGAACAAGTAACATATGTCTAATATAAGGATCTGAATCATATAACTAATAAGGATTAACCTTATAGATACGGATACCTAAATGTCACCAAGCTCATCCTTCTCTGTGCAAATAAGGTCATATTAATAAGGATATCATGTTTTTGCTGGCTTGCAGCTCCCAACTTTATAGCAACCTATTCTCTTTCTTTATACCCTACTCCCACCCATACAAGTTCTTCAAGCTTCTTACTCCTTCCATTAGTTCTAGGAGTTTATAAAGACCACACATGTTCTGACAGGTCATTCTTGAACAATTGTGGCTGCCACCCTTTCTATAGAGAAGCCCTTCTGTGTTCTTCTGGTTCGGTGATGCTCTAGATTCTGTGTCTCATATATGATTGGCCTCCTGGTCAACACCAACCTGTCCTCAGTAATCTGTTTTTATCCTTCCCTCTGAGACTCAGAGATGATAAATGCCTCCTCCTGATTTTCATCTTGGGCCTCTGCTGGTATGTAGAGCATATATTCTTCTCTTTACCACCATTTTCCAAGCATATGTAGAGCCCCTTCTCTCTATTCCCTGAAGTACTGAAGAAAGCTAACAATATTTAATAGGATTTTTTATCTATTTTTAAATTACATTAAAATCTAATGACTTTGATATATACTTTATGGACTTGGATAGGCTCTTGGCCTAGACTTGTAGGGCATACTATGATGTGCTTCCTTCACTGGTCCTTAGCCTGTTGCCTCCTGCTCCAAGTTGCCTTAAGAAAGCTGATACTTCTTAGAGTGAAGGTCATATAGGGTGAACAAATTTTAGAGAGCCAGCCCAGAATATAGCAATATCAGGCCTAAAATATTGTAATATAGTGTATATTATATAATTGAACACTGTTATTACGTTAACATACAAATGTAAAAAACAGTATATTTGTTTGAAATTATGTATTATTCTGTTATTTAATGTTCTGTTACATAAATGCTATTATTTCAGCATTTAAACAAAACACTAATAGGATAAAGTAACAGTGACAATTAGTAGTAATAGTTAGGCTAATTAAATAATGTGTGGAAAATATAACTATTTTCATAATGTTCCTTTCTGTCCTCTTATATATATAAATAGCAATTTAACTTTTAGAAAATTCTACATTGGATATTTATATTTTATAGGCTATCTTCTTAGCATACATAAATTTAAAACATTTAAAAGGTGAATATAAATGCAATCAGAGTAATTAATAGATATTATCTTTAATAAAAAATAAAAACAATAACACCTTTTTCCTGTCCTGTAATGTGAAAGGATGTCTTTACTCTGTCTCTTTTTCCACTAACACTTCTCTGATCTGCGTATAGCCGTTAGTATATTCTTTTTTTTCTTTTGTGTAGTAACAAAACTGAATATAGTCAAATTTAAAATTCACTTTGACTTGAGCTTTTCTCTTATCAAAGCCGCATTACATTCATACCTGGTGTAAGTCCATTAAGATAACATCAAACTAAATATCCTCTCAACAAAAGCAATGGGCAATAAAGCATTTAGTATTTTACTTACTAACAACAGCAGGCTTTTGCAATTCATAGGGATTACTTTTCAGCTTTTTAATAATGTCATCTGGAGACTTCTGGTTTCTGGTACAACATAAGAGTTTGCAGGTTGTGACTCCCACTTTTACAGTGAGGAAAGGGCTAAACAAACTGAAAATCAACTCTTCTTGGATCCTTCAAAGAATTGAGATCACAGGTCAAGCCACTGTTCAAAACTTTGATAGGAGAGTCAGGTAAATAAAGAGATCACAGTTCACCAGGAACAGAGCCCAAGAGCAGAATTTCACCACCGGAGCCATCACTAACGCCAAACTTAGGAGATAAAAGCTTCAAGGGTCCCATTCTGGGGAGGATCATCCCCACACTTTTGTGAGTTTCACATGCAAGAGCCCCACTAGGTTCTCAGGATGAAGATCAGAGAAGAATCCTCTCATGCTTCTGGAATAGGCAGAGTAGAAAACAGGCATTTATAAAGTAAGTCCAGAGCATTCTGTTTTTCTTAACAAAAGTCTGCCCTCAAGGGCAACAATTTTGCCAGAGTACAAGGGTCTTGTCTTGGGTTTTATTAGCGTTCAATTGACCTAGGGAGAGGAAAATACTCAGATCCAGTTCCTTCTTGCTCTCCTGTCTCACTTAAGTAAGAGGAGAAAAAGAAAAGTGGAGGATCACTTGTAAAGGTCACAGCCCAGGGGCACAGGCTACCCTCAAATACTGAGACCTAATAATAAAACTACAGAACGCTTTCTCTAATCCCCCACTTTGCCATCACATCTATGTAATACAGGAGATTATGTTGAAAGAACTGCAAGTTTAGACCCTATTTAAGGCATCTCTAAGAAAACCCTAGGGCAATAGTGGGGGAGGGAGAAAAAAGGGAACTAGAGGAAATTTTAGCCTCTGAAATCTACAACTAGAGCAAACAGTAAAACATAACCTACAGAGAGCATCATAATTAATGACAAGAAACTAGATGCTTTCTCTCTAAGATCAGGGACGAAGCAAGAATGTCCCCTTTCACCTCTCTTAACGTCATACTGAAAGTCTTAACTGATGCAATGAAACAAGAAAAGGAAATTAAAATACACGGATTGGAAGGAAAAAATAAAACCATCATTATTAACAGATATCATAAGTGTCTATTTAGCATATTCCAAATAATCAACAGCAAGAAAAACCTCTTGGAACTAATAAGCAATTATAGTGAGATTGCGGAAAGTAAGATTATATACACAAGCCAATTCTTTTACTATATACCAGCAATGAACAATTGGAAATCAACATTAAAAACACAATACCACTTACATTAACATCCTACGAATTAAATATTTAGTTATAAACCTAACAAAATATGTATAAGACCTATATGAAGACGACTAAAAAAACTCTGATAAAAGAAGTCAAATAAGATTTACATGAAAAAACAGACATTTCGTGTTCATGAATAAAAAGACTCAGTATTTTTAAGATGTCAGTTTTCCCAACTTGATCAATATATTCAGCACAATCTCAGTTCAAATTCTAGTATGTTATCTTGTGAATATTAACAAAATTACTCAAAAATATAGTTTCCCTTTATTTACAGGGAATACATTCCAAGATCCCAACGGACAGCTAAAACTGTGGGTAGTACTAAACTCTATGCACACTATGCTTTTTACCCAAACATGCATACTTTTTATAAAGTTTAATTTATTAATTAGGCATAGTACTCTTTCACTTTGGGGTCACTATTAAGTAAAATAAGGGTAACTTGAACACAAGCACTGCAATACTGGGACAGTCTGTCTGATAACCAAAGATGGCTACTAAATTATGAATAGGCAAGTATGGTATAGAGTGCGGATACACTGGACAAAAGAATGAGTTACATCCTGAAGGGACAGTGTGAGGTTTCACCATACTATTCAGAATGGTGTGCAATTTATAACTTATGAATTATTTATTTCTGGAATTTTCCATTTAATATTTTTGGACTGTGGTTGATTGTGGGTAACTAAAATCACAAAGTGAAACCATGGATAAGGAGGAGCTAAAGACTCAGAATAGCTAACACCATATTAAAGATGAAGGAAAAAACTGGAGAACTGATGCTACCTGACATCACAAACTATAAAGTGACAGTAATCAAGACAATGTTATATTGGTGAAAGGAGAGACAAACTAATCAATGAAATGTACTGGAGATACCAGAATTAAGCCTACAAAAACATAGTCAAGTTATCTTGAGTTTGAGGATCAATTTTTAAATATACTACAATAACATAAGTCATGAAAAAAAACTAAGCAGAACTTTATTAAAATTTACAACTTCTGCTCTGTGAAAAGACACTGTTAAGAGAATGAAATAAGTTACAGACTAAGGGAAAATGTTTGCTAACCATACAGATGACAAAGGATTTGTATCTAAAATATATAAAGAACCCTTAAAATTCAACAATTATTAACCCAATTATAAAATACATTAAATATCTGAACCTCACCAAAAAATACATACAGATGGAAAATAAGAATATAAAACATCATATTTCATCAGGGAACTGCGAGTTAAAATAACAATGAGATAGTTCAACTACATAGCTATTAGAATTGCTAAAATCTGAAACACTGACAATCATGTCATCCACTTTCTATCTATAGCCTTGTTTTGATAAATGAACTGTTTGCCAATCAGGTCTTTTGGTATAAATCATAATATTGACTATTAATGTCTTAAATGTTCATCATTTTTAATCACTTAGAAGCACATTGGATTTCATCATCATTTAAATCTCTCTGGGAAAGCAGTTTTAATACAAAGAGAGAATATGAACTTTAAAATCAGAGTTGGATTCCAAATAAGTTACAATATGAGTAAAGATATTGAGAAATTGGAGAACATTTTTTTCTCAAACTTTGAAATATTATTTTACAATAGGCCAACATTTTAATATCAAGGAAGTCAAAGAGAGTCATCTTGCAGACACATGAAAGTCTATCTCCTTTTATTTCAATAAAGTAGAAAATCATTAACTGCTTTTACACATTTTGAGGAAATACAAAAGTAATAAAAATTTTTTCATTATAAATCTTCAATATCATAGAAAGCCAATAACATTTGTTTTTAACAGTATTGTGTACAAGGTATGCAGGGCATTTATCAGGTAAGATCTTTCCATTTTATTTGATAAACTGTTTACAGACTGAATGAAGCTTGCAAAAGTTTACATTTGCCCTGTTGGTCAAATATGCAGATTTCTAAGCAAAGTTCAGATTGCATTTGGACAAGTTATCAACAATCTTTTTTTTTTTACGTTTAGTGATTTTTATTAAAATCTTCATAAAAATCAAGAAAACAATTTCAAACTGCATTATTCAAGTAGAAGTATGTATGAGCAAAAGATAGCAGGTTTTTAAAAAAATATTTTTTGCCAAGATTCAGCTTATCATTTGATATACTATAGAAAGTATGATTGTTGATATAATCTGACAGAATCAGCTATACACTGTAGGGGGTCAACATATCTGTTTTGAAATATCTCCTTTTGTTTACCCATAAAACATTTTAGTTGATACATCTGAGTCAAGAAATGTAACTTTACTCACTTTCATAGGGCAATATAGGAAATGAAACAATAGTGTGTGTTCATTTGCAAACAATGCCCACATTAATTCAGTGGCTGTTATTTTTTAATTGAGAATCATCTTTTTGGGAGATGAAAAAATCTTAATTAGCCTATCTAACTCTAAACTTGTGAGGTTTAGATTTCATATGTGCTTTCATATCTTCTTCTCCTTCCTGCTCATTCCCAAATTATTTCCAGTATTCCCGTTACATCACTTCCCTCCCAAGTCCAGTTATATGTATATTTTCTCCTTCGATTAAAATAATACGGATATTTAGCCCTCTTTTTGAAGAAATCTGAGTCATGCTAGCACTGGTATTGTAATTGTTCTCGTTTTCATTATCTAAACTGTCAGAAAACATAATATTTAAAATATTAAAAATTAAATGTGTACTTTTTTATTATACTTTAAGTTTTAGGGCACATGTGCACAATGTGTAGGTTTGTTACATGTGTATACGTGTGCCATGTTGGTGTGCTGCACCCATTAACTTGTCATTTAACATTAGGTATATCTTCTAATGCTATCCCTCCCCCATCCCCCCACCCCACAACAGTCACCAGAGTGTGATGTTGTGTCTCTGCCATGCTTTGGTATCAGGATGATTCTGGCCTCATGAAATGATTTAGGGAGGATTCCCTCTTTTTCTATAGATTGGAATAGTTTCAGAAGGAATCATACCAGCTCCTCCTTGTACCTCTGGTAGAATTCAGCTGTGAATCCATCTGGTCCTGGACTTTTTTTGGTTGGTAACCTATTAATTATTGCCTCAATTTCAGAGCCTGTTATTGATATATTCAGAGATTCAACTTCTTCCTGGTTTAGTCTTTGGAGGGTGTATATGTCAAGGAATTAATCCATTTCTTCTAGATTTTCTAGTTTATTTGCGTAGAGGTGTTTCTAGTATTCTCTGATGGTAGTTTGTATTTCTGTGGAATCAGTGGTGATATCGCCTTTATCATTTTTTATTGCATCTATTTGATTCTTCTCTCTTTTCTTCTTTATTAGTCTTGCTAGCGGTCTATCAATTTTGTTGATCTTTTCAAAAACCAGCTCCTGGATTCATTGATTTTTTGAAGGGTTTTTTGTGTCTCTATTTCCTTCAGTTCTGCTCTGATCTTAGTTATTCCTTGCCTTCTGCCAACTTTTGAATGTGTTTGCTCTTGCTTCTCTGGTTCTTTTAATTGTGATGTTAGGGTGTCAATTTTGATCTTTCCTGCTTTCTCTTGTGGGCATTTAGTGCTATAAATTTCCCTCTACACACTGCTTTGAACATGTCCCAGAGATTCTGGTATGTTGTGTCTTTGTTCTTGTTGGTTTCAAAGAACATGTTTATTTTTGCCTTCATTTCGTTATGTACCCAGTAGTCATTCAGGAGCAGGTTGTTCAGTTTCCATGTATTTGAGTGGTTTTGAGTGAGGTTCTTAATCCTGAGTTCTAGTTTGCTTGCACTGTGGTCTGAGAGACAGTTTGTTATAATTTCTATTCTTTTACATTTGCTGAGGAGTGCTTTACTTCCAACTATGTGGTCAATTTTGGAATAGGTGTGGTGTGGTGCTGAAAAGAATGTATATTCTGTTGATTTGTGGTGGAGAGTTCTGTAGATGTCTGTTAGGTCCGCTTGGTGCAGAGCTGAGTTCAATTCCTGGATATCCTTGTTAACTTTCCGCCTTGTTGATCTGTCTAATGTTGACAGTGGGGTTTTAAAGTCTCCCATGATTATTTTCTGGGAGTCTAAGTCTCTTTCTAGGTCTCTAAGTACTTGCTTTATGAATCTGGGTGCTCCTGTATTGGGTGCATATATATTTAGGATAGTTGGCTCTTCTTGTTGAATTGATCCCTTTACCGTTTTGTAATGGCCTTCTTTGTCTCTTTCATCTTTGTTGGTTTAAAGTCTGTTTTATCAGAGACTAGGATTGCAACCCCTGCCTTTTTTTGTTTTCCATTTGCTTGGGAGATCTTCCTCCATCCCTTTATTTTGAGCCTATGTGTGTCTCTGCACGTGAGATGGGTTTACTGAATACAGGAAACTCATGGGTCTTAACTCTTTATCTAATTTGCCAGTCTGTGTCTTTTAATTGGAGCATTTAGCCCATTTACATTTAAGGTTAATATTGTTATGTGTGAATTTGATCCTGTCACTATGATGTTAGCTGGTTATTTTGCTCATTAGTTGATGCAGTTTCTTCCTAGCCTCGATGGTCTTTACAATTTGGCATGTTTTTGCAGTGGCTGGTACCAGTTTTTCCTTTCCATGTTTAGTGCTTCCTTCAGGAGCTGTTTTAGGGCAGGCCTGGTGGTGACAAAAATCTCTCAGCATTTGCTTGTTTGTAAAGTATTTTATTTCTCCTTCACTTATGAAGCTTAGTTTGGCTGGATATGAAATTCTGGGTTAAAAATTCTTTTCTTTAAGAATGTTGAATATCGGCCCCCACTGTCTTCTGGCTTGTAGAGTTCCTGCCAAGAGATCTGCTGTTAGTCTGATGGGCTTCCCTTTGTGGGTAACCCGACCTTTCTCTCTGGCTGCCCTTAACATTTTTTCCTTCATTTCAACTTTGGTGAATCTGACAATTATGTGTCTTGGAGTTGCTCTTCTTGAGGAGTATCTTTGTGGCATTCTCTGTATTTCCTGAATTTGAATGTTGGCCTGCCTTGCTAGACTGGGGACGTTCTAGTGGGTAATATCCTGCAGAGTGTTTTCCAATTTGGTTCCATTCTCCCTGTCACTTTCAGGTACACCAATCAGATGTAGATTTGGTCTTTTCACATAGTCCCATATTTCTTGGAGGTTTTGTTCATTTCTTTTTATTCTTTTTTCTCTAAACTTCTCTTCTCACTTCATTTCATTCATTTGATCTTCCATCACTGATACCATTTCTTCCAGTTGATCGAATTGGCTACTGAGGCTTGTGCATTCATCACATAGTTCTTGTGCCATGGTTTTCAGCTCCATGAGGTCCTTTAAGGACTTCTCTGCATTGGTTATTCTAGTTAGCCATTCGTCTAAGTTTTTTTCAAGGTTTTTAACTTTTTTGCCATGGGTTCGAACTTCCTCCTTTAGCTCAGAGAAGTTTGATCATCTGAAGCCTTCTTCTCTCAACTCGTCAAAGTCATTCTCCATCCAGCTTTGTTCCATTGCTGGTGAGGAGCTGCATTCCTTTGGAGGAGGAGAGGTGCTCTGATTTTTAGAATTTCCAGTTTTTCTGCTCTGTTTTTTCCCCATATTTGTGGTTTTATCTACCTTTGGTCTTTGATGATGGTAACGTACAGATGGGGTTTTGGTGTGGATGTCCTTTCTTTTTGTTAGTTTTCCTTGTAACAGTCAGGACCCTCAGCTGCAGGTCTGTTGGAGTTTGCTGGAGGTCCACTCCAGGCCTGGTTTGCCTGGGTATCAGCAGTGGAGGCTGCAGAACAGCAGATATTGGTGATCAGCAAATGTTGCTGCCTGATCGTTCCTCTGGAAGTTTTGTCTCAGACAAGTACCTGGCCTGTCAGTCTGCCCCTACTGGGGAGTGCCTCCCAGTTAGACTACTCAGGGGTCAGGGACCCACTTGAGGAGGCAGTCTGTCCATTCTCAGATCTCCAGCTGCATGCTGGGAGAACCACTACTCTCTTCAAATCTGTCAGACAGGGACATTGAAGTCTGCAGAGGTTTCTGCTGCCGTTTGTTTGGCTATGCCCTGTCCCCAGAGGTAGAATCTACAGAGGCAGACCTGCCTCCTTGAGCTGTGGTGGGCTCCACCCAGTTCGAGCTTCCCAGCCACTTTGTTTACCTACTCAAGCCTCAGCAATTGTGGGTGCCCCTCCCCTAGCCTTGCTTCCACCTTGCAGTTTGATCTCAGCCTGCTGTGCTAGCAATGAGCGAGGCTCCATGGGCATAGGACCCTCTGAGGCAGGTGTTGGATATAATCTCCTGGTGTGCCATTTGCTAAGACTGTTGGAAAAGTGCAGTATTAGGGTGGGAGTGACCCGATTTTCCAGGTGCCATCTGTCACCTCTTTCTTTGACTAGGAAAGGGAATTCCCTGACCCCTTGCACTTCCTGGGTGAGGCAATGCCTCGCCCTGCTTCGGCTCATGCTTGGTGCACTGCATCCACTGTCCTGCACCCACTGTCCGACACTCCCCAGTGTGATGAACCCGGTACCTCAGTTGGAAATGCAGAAATCACCCGTCTTCTGCGTCGCCTCATGCTGGAAGCTGTAGACTGGAGCTGTTCCTATTTGGCCATCTTGGCTCCTCCCCAACATCTGTACTATCTTGATGCAAGGTGTGGAAGTTAGTCCATAGACAAAGTCAAAGATGGATTGTTAAAACTCATACTTACAGAACAATTAAATTACATTTTTATGTTATCTAATTGTTTAGGCCTTAAAGCAAAAAAAAACCCCATAATATCTATATTTTTAATAGACTTTGCTGTGTTTTTACATAAATAAATTCTTCACTCGGGGAATGGGTAGCATCCAATAAACTATTTGCTAAAAGTTGTCTTAAAATATTCAAGTCTTACAAAACAAAAACAGCTCACATCTTTGGATGTCAGTCCTTTCAGTTTCTACCATTCTAGTAAATATTTGCAATTTTCAGTCAGGGCTGAGGCCCAGAATTCTCTGTTTATTCTGTAAACCAAAAGTGTACCTGGAAATTCTGTAGGTGGCAAACTATTAGATACAATATAGCTGGGATTAAACTGATCAGACCTAATGCATTTAAAGTCAATAATGGTGCAACAACATGGGAACACTAACACAGATTTAATAAAATATAATAACTGTGGTATAATTTCATGCCAGGTGACAGGAAAGAGAAGAGGGACATATCATGGTTAGGTTCAGGTTAAATAATTAAGTTGCTGAGGATCTCAGACAACTCTCCCTGAGTTCGTATGAGCAGGAACAGCTTTATAATTTTCCCACTTGGAATAGTAATAAGAATTTCAAAGACTCCTCCTGGTTAAATGTATTTTACGCAAATACATAACGCAAAAGCTGAAGTCAAATACAGGTACATCTTAGTGATATTCGAAGGCCAAAATATGTGGCATTTGAAGATCTCTAAATATATACAAGGTGCATGTTCACTTTATCTTCTCTTTCTTGCCTTCCTTCTTCTTGTATTCCTCTCTCCATCCCTTCCTTTTTTCCTCTCTTCTTATTCCCTTCTTTTAGTGCCCTAATGGGAAATTTCTTGCCTATGTGGCTGCAGAGAGTGAAAGCTCTGATTTTGTTGACTCATCTATGGACACCCAATCCAATCTGTGAAAGTCAAGGGGAGGTTCCTTTATGGATCTACACTGGACAGTCCTATTGGCTGGGTGCCCAAGCTTCAACTGCCACCACATATGAATGTTTAGAGGTTCTTCAGCCCGATTTGCAAACAAGTAATCATTTCCAGAATCCATAGGGTGGAAGCATACAAACTCCTTAGAATAAGGAAATGAGGATAACAGGCTACCTTGTGAGGTCACTGAGAATTGTGACTCTACGGTGTATATATCTGCAACTGGCAGCCCTTAGTGCTGGCACAATAGTCCCTCAATAAAGGTTTGTGGAATCAAAATGAATAACATACAAGAAACAGAGCCATATGTACTTGGTACATAGCATAATTCAGTAAACTTGCTTTGATTCCAAAGGAGGTAAAAGCAAAGGGTTTTGCTACAATCTGTATAAACTCGTCAGTTATTTCTATGTATGTTTATCACAAGAGACTAAAGGATGCTTTCTGATATGGTTTGGCTGTGTCACCACCCAAATCTCATCTTGAATTGTACTTCCATAATTCCCACGTGTTGTGGGAGGGACACAGAGCGAGACAATTGAATCATGGGGGCAGTTTCTCCCATACAGTTCTCCTGGCAGTGAATAAGTCTCACGAGATCTGATGGTTTGATAAGTGGAAACCCATTTCGCTTGTCCCTCTTCTCTTTTTGCCTGCTGCCATCCATGTAAGACAGGAGTTTCTCTTCCTTGCCTTCTGCCACGATTGTGAAACTTCCCCAACCACGTGGAAATGTAAGTCCAATTAAACTTCTTTCTTTTGTAAATTGCCCAGTCTCAGGTATGTCTTTATCTGTAGCATGGAAATGGACTAATACACTTCCTTTGGAAAGTCACAGCCAAAATATGGTTCAGTCATCATGGACATTCAGAAGAGCCAGAATGTTTTAAATTTTAAATTACATACTTCAAAAAGAATCTACAGACCACCTAAAAATATTCTGGACATAGACACTATGAAAGAGCATGTAAATCCACTCAGTATTAAAATAGCTGATTGGTAACAGGAATTATTTCCCATTATTTGAATATGGATTGTATTTACCACAAAAGGAAAGTACTCTCTGTGGTAAATGTATTACTAGCATTTCACATGTGAAGAAATTGAGGTTCAGGATAGTGAACTTACCTAACCTCTCAAAGTTTTAGGGAGAAGTAGAAGTCAAAGCTGTTTTTCTCCCAAGCATGTGCTGTTAGCATTGTTGTGTTTTATTCGTCTTACAAAAAGGCATTATTGTGCCATTTTTTTTCTTGTGGTTTAGGATTTGACTTTGTTCATCAAGATTGTAATAGCTGCTTTTGTTTTGTTTTCTTTTGTTTTGCTTTTATCTCTTTATTTTCAGCCTCTTTGAATCATTATATTTTAGGAATGTGTTTTGTATACACATAGAGGTAGCTTTTGCTTTATGAACCAGCTTGAAAATGTGTTTCCATTAAATGATGAATTAGATATATAAACATTTTCGGTGACTGATATGTTTGATCTAATCTACATATTACATCATATTTACTGTGTTTCTTTTGGTATTTGGTGTGTCTTCCTTGCTTTAAAAAACTCCTTTTGGTATTTATAAAGATTTGGGGTTTGTTTGCTGTAGAGATTATCTTTACATCTATAACTTTTATAGTGCTCTTACTCTTTTCTTCTCATAGTTCTTGCTGACCTATTACTATCTGGTTGGCTAGTCTTAACTAGTCTCTTTACAAAACAGTCTATGACTGATTCTACTTTTTATGTCTCTCATATACTCCTAATTTTTAGTTGCATCTTTTTTATTTTATAAGAACATATAATGCATTGTATTAGTTCATTTTCATGCTGTTGATAAAGACATATCTAAGACTGGGCAATTTACAAAAGGAAGAGGTTTAATTAGACTTCTAGTTCCAAGTGGCTCTGGAAGCCTCACAATCATGGAAGTTAAGGAAGAGCAAGTCACTTCCTACATGGATGGCAGCAGGCAGAGAAAGAATTTGTGCAGGGATGTCCTCTTTTTAAAACCATCAGATCTTGTGAGACTTATTCACTATCACAATAACAGCACCAGAAAGACTTGCCCCTATGATTCAATTATCTCCCACTGGGCCCCTCCCACAACACATGGGACTTCAAGGTGAGATTTGGATAGGAACACAACCAAACCATATCATGCATACATATTATTCTTGAACCTTTTGTTTTGGACTCAGTTCTATAATTAAATATATGCAACAAGTATCATCAGTCTGTTTGCCAAAGTTTTCCCAGTCATCTCTTGGCTGGATAAAGCTCAACCTGTAATAGCTTGCTCAGAAAAGATACAAGTGTATAGTATTGTCTAAGTTCCGGAAGGTTTAAAATTGTTTTCCAATAGCTTTGGTACTTAATAGAAAATCTTTTGTTCATATGTTTTTATTATTATTATTTTTAGAAAATGTTGCATCATTGTTGATTTATATAGATGTTGTTTTTGAAGAGTTTGATGTAGTGTAATTCTCTTATCCTTATAAGTTATTTATTTTATCTTTTTGCTTGGAGCCACTGAAGACATTTTCTTTACTTTGAATTCTAATAATTTTACTATAATACATCGAAGACTTGATTATTGCCAGTAAGTTATTCTAGTCACTTTGTGGACCCTTTCAGTTCTATTATCATCTAGAAATGTTTCTTTGGTCTCTTTTACATATTGGTTCTCTTCCAGTATTTTCATTTTTCTTTTTCACAATATATCATGGTACATCTTTTCCTTTGTTTTCAATTTCACCTACTTTCTCTTTGACTCCTTTTACTCTTTATTTCATCTTCCTTCTTTGACATGTTTGTATAAGTTCCCTGACTGTGGCTGCCTTTCCTTTGACTGCCTGCATTGCTTGCTGGCAGTGGAGGTTAGCATTTTCCTAAGCCAATTGCAACAGTAAGATATCAGAGGCCTGGGCATGACTAATTTGCCTCTTAATTGCCTGGGTTAACCGATTGATAAATTCAAAAAATGACTCCTAAGGCCCTTGTCAAACATTTATAAAAGATCCCTGTTGAACTCCCCTTTTGGGAATTCGGTCCCAAGCCCTGAGAGCGCACAGAGACACTTGTGTATAGACTCAGGGATCAAAATTTAGTTGTTGTTGTACATCGGCATGGGGACCCCTGCCCTGGGATACAGTAGCTGTTATGTCTTGCCTGGCCATTTGATTGTGGTTGGCTTGTGTTCTCACAATTCATCATATTCTGCCCTCCAGTGGAGGTATCGGCTGGGCTCCAAAGTTGTTTTAGCTAGCACTGACCAGTCCCATGGGGTCATACGGAAGTTGTCTGCCATGGCTTCAATCATTCCTTTCATAAATGGTCCAGCAGCTCCATTTTCTTTAATGTTTCTTCTTATCTCTTTATAAGTGTTAAAAGAAATGGGTTCATAAACCTGATTGCCTTGTCGATTTTGCATTACCGGGCAGGCCCAGTGCTCCCCTTCTAATGCCGCTTGCTTAAGACACTGTCCCATAGCTATAGCGTATCCCTTGTCTTTCTTCCAATTTATTGGAGGAGGGGGCTCAGGCAAAACCTCCATTTCCGCTTTGGTATTTTTGCCCAGAAACGGCGGGCCTGAGGGAGAAGGAGGTGATAAGGTAGGTGAGGGTTCCTCCTCCCTTCCCTTTTAGGCTCTTCTGTGTATAGCAGGACCAAAGCAGCCCATAATGTTAAAGATGTTACTGTAACCCATTGCCCTTGTGCATGATGTTGTTTAAGATTTCTCCCCACTTGTTCCCAGAGGTCTACATCTAGCATGCCTTCTGGGAACTATGAGTTGTGGGAAACAAGAGTTTGCACTAAATCCTTTCATTGAACCTGTGAAACTGAGGCCCTACTAGCTTTAAGCAGCTGTTTCAATATTTTTATATGCTGTTGCTGTTGAGCTGATAACTGTTGTCCCATGATGAAACCCTAGCCTGAACAATTTCCTCAAACTTGGAAATCCCGAATGGGCACCAGTGACTTACTGACTGCACAGTCTCTTCATCTTCATTTTCGAGGGTTTTGTAGAGATCTGTTGCAGTGTTCCTCACGGGGAGCACCACCTGCTGGGCCTGACTCACAGACTGCAGCCAAACAATGGATGAAAAATGTATGCAGACACAGGTTTTCTGCCTGGCTGAGTGACTAGGGGACTGGGCCACTCACAGACATCGAGGAAGATGCCGTAAAGAGTCACAGTGGCTGCAGACCCAACAAGCCAGTGCTGCCGACATTTATTTAGTACAGACTTAATGACAAAGGCTTTAAGTCAACACACTTGTGGGGCAATTAACATGGTTGCCCCCTCCTCCCAGAGAGCCTGAGAGAGCAGTCCTGCATGCGGATGATTAAAGGCCAGGTTCCAAGGCCTAAGTAACTTATCTAGATTAATTTCTTTATAGCCCCTTGTTATCTAACCTTTGCTTTCAGGCTCTGCATAAGAGAATCTGGCTGCCTTCAGCCAAATCCTCTTTTGAAGCTTTTGTAAAACCTCCTGGCCTTCCAAAAAGGTTTGCAACTTTATTTCTGTAATGTCTCCCACCACCCTGACCCATCTTCTACACTTCTTTCTTGCGAAGAAGCTCATCAGGCACAGAGAACCTTTTTACATTTTTATTTCAAAATCCACAATGACCTTGGGATAGACATTGTTATTTCCTTTTTACATGGAACAGGAATAGATGCTAAGAAAGGTTAAGTAGCTTGCACAAATGCATCTTGTAGGAGTAAGAAAGAACCCATGACTTCTGGGATTTAGTCCAATTTATTTTCCATTACTCCATAGAATTCACTTTTGGAATTTATCCTTGACTCTTTGGGAGATTTGAAGGCCTTTACAATCTTCTTAGCATATGGAACTTCGTAGCATATGGAAATTGTATTGAAAGTTCATGCTGTATGAAGTTATGCACAGCCACAAAGAAAAACAGAAATAATACAAGACAGTAGATTTGGGAGGAGTGAAGTAAAACTGTTATGTAATAGCAAAATAAAATTAATGAAATTAAGTTGACATCAGCATGGAAGTTCTTCAGTTCGTTACCCACATGTCCCTTCACTTTCCTTCTGCAAACACAGTCTCATACCTCTTTCTTCTAATATTGCCCTGGATATTTCTTTAAACTGCAATGGTGTGATGGTTTCTAGCTTCCCATTTAATATTCCCCTTTCTAGTCTGCAAATATGGCTACATTTTTCAATCTACATTTTCCTTTTCTACACAATCCCAGAAATAATATTTAAAGTATGATAATCTATTGGATTAGGTCATAGTTGAAGTATTAGGTAAGGAAGTTTATACAACTAGTACACAGATGAAAATAAAACAGAAAAAAATGCCCTTTTAAATTAATTCTGCAAAAGCATTGTATGATATTTTAAGGCAAAAATCATTTAGCTGCTTAAGTATACTCCTTAGAGATATAGCCATCTGTATACATTTTAGTTTATCTTGGAGATTAATTTCATTATAAAAAAAGAAACAACTTTAAATGTAATTAAAACTTTTTGTTGTTAAAGTAAGTGGGAATCTATTAAATAGCTACTATTAATAAAAAATTTAATTTTAAAAAATTGCCAAGTTTGAGGTCAGTGTAAACTTTTCTTTGATTCAAACTTTAAATACTTCAAAAACAATGTTTTTAAAAATACTATCTTGGATTTGCACAATAATATTTATTACCAAATAGCTTCCTCTTTTCCCCACTAGAAGCCCATAATAAATCATAACACATCTGCATATAATTGTATCTTCTAATTTTATCTTTCAACAACCATACAATGTAGAGATCACAGTCTACTTCTCAGTAAACTGGGACTTGGAGAAGTTTTGTAGGTTGTTCTATGTCTCATGTTAGAACAGAGAAGGAAGAAAACAGCTGAAATTTTGCTATTGGGCTACCTTCCACCTTGGTGGTTTCTGAGCTTTTGGAAGTCCCAGCACGTGTTTACCAAATGGTGTACATTTAGAGACAGCATGTCCTTTCAAGCTGGTAGCAGGGTGAAGCAATATTTTCCACACAACTACTCATTTATGCTCCACTGAGTGCTTACGTACACTTTTATGAAAACAGTTATTCAATCAGAATGGAGTCAGGGCTGACGTGAGCATGGCCAGGCTGGAGGATTGGGGGTGGCCTTTCTGGCATTAATGGAGAACTTCCAAATCTTATGCAATTGGTGTGTAATTTTCACTCAAATAGATACTTGATGGAGGAAATAAAATACCATGGCCCTCATGTTCCACTAAAGGCAATAAGACAGTCAATGGGATGTGGAGCTAAATTTGAGAATTTAAAAGATTCCAATATTTGTAGATTTCTAACTGTCTTGTGGTACGTGGAAGTTAAGATCAATTTGCATAGTAAGCTATATACCACTAAATTAATATTAAAGATATTAATGTGCAAATGCAGTGAGCTGTAGACCGTGAATTCCCACTCTCTAAATGTAATCTTGTTGTATTTAGTACATTTTTAATTTTTGAAAAGAGTCAAACTAGCAATTTTCCACATCATTTTCTATTTTTGAGAATCTCCAGTGATGCCGTAGCAATGCCATGACACCGACACTTAAAATAAGCAAATAGAAAATAATTTAATCCACATTATGCCAAAACTCTTATATTATTTTGTGTTGGAAAATAGTGTTTATTGCATCCAGAGGTACTTTGAATTTCAATCCAGAAGGAAGGACAGGGACTTTTAGCAGTATTTCTATGAAGAACTAGAGTTGAAACAGATCATCTTTGCTTTCACACCTGCAGCAGCCTTGGTCCCTTCGCTGAGGAATCCTAAAGACTTCCTGTTTCACTTATCTTACATCGCTTAGTAATCTGAACCAAATACTGTTTGTTTGTTTTTTTTTAATCCTTTTATGAGTCAAGAAATGACACATGACCTGAAGATAGACTGTCTCTTCATCTTTTCCAGGGCTTCAGCTGTGAAGCTCAAATAGTTGGGAGCTGCCTGTGACTGTATCACTGGAACCATCTATCTATCTGGGGCCTGGGTTCTGGCTGTTGTCTAGTTTCCTTCATTATTTTCTACTTTGCCTCTCCATGTGGCTAAATTGAGCTTCCTCACACTATGAATATTTCAAGAGAGAATTTCCTGGTAGGAAGACATGATGTGTAAATGCTTATCATTCCTCTGCTTGTGTCCTATTGGTTAAAATAAGTCACATGGTCAAGTCCAGAGTCACTATGGGAAGGGATTGGACAAGAGGTGAGTATGGGAAGCATGGATCATTGAGGGCCACCAATGGTCTATCTCGACTTTATATCCATGCCTGCCACCAACCAAAACAAACACATGAAAACTGTAGCTTTGAGTTAGAACAGTGTCTTTCAAGCTATAAAAGACGTGATATAATAGGCTTCACTTGGAAGTCCTAACATAAATTCTGGCATTGTAGAGCTGCTGCTGTGGATGAAGAGAAGCAATGGTTGGGAGTATACCCCATCTTCTCTCTGATATACCTTGGTAATTATACTTCTTACCTTGATGTAACTGGATGAAGGTTCTCATGCTAGGGAAAGAACAGGGTTAAATATTCCTTATTCTGGGCAATGCCAATGACTTCAACGCACCCTCATATATTCACCATTTACTCCTGACTTATGGTAACTATCTTCCTTTTGGAGGACTCCACATTTATCTCTGTACCAGAACTTTTACACTTTGTGTTTTGACTCATAATATAGAAAGTATCTAGAATATTCTGATGGTATTTTGTATTTCAATTATAAAAATCCTTTGTGTTTTTGTCATTAGGCATTATCCCACAATCCTCAGAAAAGATTTTTACTCTATTACAACCCCAACAAAATCTGTTACCCTGTCCTTGACTTCAGAAAACACTCCCTCCCCCTGCCCTGTTGGGTCTGGCAGACCTTTTGACCAAGCAGGTGTTTAGATAATGTGCATTCAATTATAAATCATACTAGGGGACTTAATATAAAATCCTTAACGGTTGCTTTGGGGTTACTTTTGAGTCTGCCAGTTTTCATAGTAGTAGTCTTCAGCCATTCATATAAATAGCAATACTCTTAGAATTGAATAAGAAACCTCTCTAGTTCCAGTGCCTAGGACCAACAGCTTTCAGATAATCTAGTTCTGTCATTAATCAGACTATCATCTCTACTATCCTCTTTTGATAGCAAAGATTCTGTAATGCTCCTTTACTAACCTGAAATTTAAAAATCATAGATTTATTGAACTATATCTATATGCATTAAAGATTAATATAATTCCAAATGATTATGTAAAATTATAGTAAAAGCAATGTAATTTATAATAAAACAATGAATTTTTCAATATACAAATCCTGTGGCACTACTGCATTAGTGTAAGTAGCTAGATCTTTCCACCAAGTTGTAGCATCCTTGAAATGTGACAGCTATGAGTACACATAGGAGTGTGTACTGAAGACCAAATATCAAGCAATGCTGTTGGGGTGTGTTTTTCTGAAATAGCTAACAACTCTATAGCTAACAACTCTACATAATATTTTTTACAAAAAAAAAGCAAGAAATTCACTCTATAAACACAGTAGTGGCATTTCTGGAGCATTTAGCATACATTAAAACTGTATAAAAATACAGTTTTATTATGGAAAGTAGTCACAGATAAATACAAATAGGCTTTTCACCTACTTAATGACTTAGTGATGTATTCTTCAAAAGGTGTGCACAATGTAAAACATTTCTTTATAGTGTTAGATAGTCTCAGGTATTGTAGAATGTCCATCATATCAGTCTCCTACCCAGTAAATGCCTATTAGTAGCCACCAATCAACATATTAATGAAAAATGTTACCAATTCATGTCTAGAGGGCAGTAACACTCCCACTGAAACCATCTATATAGTTGAAAAGTTTTTAAAATCCAAGTGCTGTTTCTAAGGGAGGCTAGGTCCAACACAGGGAGAAAGGATTCATTATTTGGACTGACTGAGCCAGTTCTTCTGTAACCAAATCCACATATCATTTGAAATCATTTAAATATTTTCTGAGCATCTTACTTCAGTGTTTAATCACACTCTGACAAGAATTTCTTACTTATGTCTAGCTTAAAGCTGTCTTGCTTTAGCTAAAGCACAATTCTTCCTGTAGAACTAAAGGTTTCAATGGCATTTTAAAATTTGCATACCCATATTAAGAGACAGGTTTATCTCTTAGCTTTTATTTCACCAAAAAAGGAATGTGGCTGCATAATAGCAGTCCATCTTTAGAGTTGGGCCTTCTTTATTAGTGTTGCCAGTGAGCAAAACAATAGCCATTTTAATTTAATTATTTACAAAATCTGTTTATTATTTTAGTGTTACATCATCCTTTTAATAGGTCCGTTTTCTTTTTAAAATTATTATTATACTTTAGGTTCTAGGATACATGAGTAGAATGTGCATGTTTGTTACATAGGTATACAAGCGCCATGGTGGTTTGCTGTACCCATCAACCCGCCATCTACATTAGGTATTTCTCCTAATGCTCTCCCTCCCCTTACCCCCACCCACCGACAGGCCTCAGTGTGTGATGTTCCCCTCCCTGTGTCTGTAGCAGGACAAGCTGCAGACAAAACCCTCAGACACAGAGTTAAAGAAGGAAGCGACGGTTTATTCGGCCGGGAGTGTCGGCAAGACTCCTGTCTCAAGAGCCGAGCTCCCCGAGTGAGCACTTCCTGTCCCTTTTAAGGGCTCACAACTCTAAGGGGGTGCGCGTGAGAGGGTTGTGATTGATTGAGCAAGCAGGGGGTACGTGACTGGGGGCTGCATGCACCGGTAATTAGATTGGAACAAAACAGGATAGGGATTTTCACAGTGCTTTTCTATACAATGTCTGTAACCTATAGATAATATAACCAATTAGGTCAGGGGTCGATCTTTAACTACTAGGCCCAGGGCACCGCGCCGGGCTGTCTGCCTGAGGATTTCATTTCTGCCTTTTAGTTTTTACTTCTTCTTTCTTTGGAGGCAGAAATTGGGCATAAGACGATATGAGGGGTGGTCTCCTCCGTTATGTCCATGTGTTCTCATTGTTCAGCTCCCACTTATGAGAGAGAATACGTGGTGTTTGGTTTTCCATTCCTGTGTTAGTTTGCTGAGAAAGATGGTTTCCAGCTTCATCCATGTGCCTGCAAAGGACATAAACTCATCCTTTTTTGTGGCTGCATAGTATTCCATGATGTATATGTGCCATATTTTCTTTATTCATTCTATCATTGATGGGCATTTGGGTTGGTTCCAAGTCTTTCCTATTGTGATCACTGCTGCAGTAAACATACGTGTGCATGTGTCTTTGTTGTAGAATGATTTATAATCCTTTGGGTATGTACCCAGAACTGGGATTGCTGGGTTAAATGGTATTTTCGGTTCTAGATCCTTGAGGAATTGCCACACTGTCTTCCACAATGGTTGAACTAATTAACACTCTCTCCAACAGTGTAAAAGTGTTCCTATTTCTCCACATCCTCTCCAGCATCTGTTGTTTCCTTACTTTTTAATGATGGCCATTCTAACTGGTGTGAGATGGTATCTCAGTGTGGTTTTGATTTGCTTATCTCTAATGACCAGTGATAATAAGATTTTTTCATATGTTTTTTGGCCGCATAAATGTCTTCTTTCTTTCGCCCACTTTTTGATGGGGATGTTTGTTTGTTTTTCTTGTAAATTTGTTTAAGTTCCTTATAGATTCTGGATTTAGCCCTTTGTTAGATGGATAGATTGCAAAAATGTTCTCCCATTCTGTAGGTTGCCTGTTCACTGTGAGGATAGTTTCTTATGCTGTGCAGAAGCTCTTTAGTTTAGTTAGATCCCATTTGTCAATTTTGGATTTTGTTGCCATTGCTTTTGGTATTTTAGTTATGAAGCCTTGCCCATGCCTATGTCCTGAATGGTGAAGCCATCAAGTCCTAGGATTTTCTTTGTTGAGAGGTTCTGATTATTGATTCAATCTTCTTATGCATTGATCTATTTAGATTCACTATTTCTTTATGATTAAGTCTTGGTAGTTTGTATGTCTGTAGGAATTTGTCTATTTCTTTTGGTTTATCCAATTTGTTAGTATATAATTGTTCATAGTAGTCTATTATTCTTTGTATTTCTGTGGTATCAGTTGTCATGTTTCCTCTTTCTTTTCTTTAAGTCCTATCTTTTTTTCTTAGTCTAGTTAATTTTTTGTTGATTTCTTTCACCATTTTGGTAAACCAACTTTTTGTTTCACTTCTATTTTCTACTATTTTTCTAGTCTCTATTTCATTTATTTCTACTCTAATCTTTATTATTTATTTTCTTTGACTTTGGGCTTAATTCTTTTATTTATTTATTTTTTATTTTTTGTCTTTGAGACGTAAAGTTAGGTAGTTTATTTGAGGTATTTTTTCTTAATGTTGGCATTTATCACTATAAACTTCCCTCTTAGACCTGCTTTTCCTGCATCCCATAGGTTTTGGTATGCTGTATTTTCATTTTCATTTGTCTCAAGGTATTTTTTGACTTCTCTTTTGATTTCCTTTTGACCCATTGGTCTTTATGAAGTGTAAGGTCTAATTTCCACATATTTGTAAGTTTGCCAGTTCTCCTCATGTTATTAATTTCTAGTTTCATATCACTGTGTTCAAAAGAATACTTGATATGATTTCAATGTTGTTAATTAGTTAACACATTTTTTGTGGCATAACATATGATCTATATTGGAGAATATTCCATATGTTGCTTGAATAGAATGTGCTTTCTGCTACTGTTGGATGATAGGGTTGTATATATGTCTTTTAAGTCCCTTTGGTCTATAGTGTAATTCGAGTCCACCAATTCTTCATTAATTTTTCTGTCTCTATAATCTGTCCATTGTTGAAAGTGGGATATTGAAGTTTCTCATTATTATACTGCTATTTCTGTTGTCATTGCTGTTAATATTTTATTTATATATTTAGGTGTTCTGATGTTGGGTGTATATATGTACAACTGTTGTATCCTCTTGATGAATTGACCTCTTTATCATGATATAATGACCTTCTTTGTCACTGTTGACAGTTTTTGAATTAAATTCAATTTTATCTTATATAAATATAACTGCTTCTGCTCTCTTTTATTTACCATTTGCGTGGAATAAATTTTTAATCCTTCCCTTTTCTATGTATGTCCTTAAAGCTAAAATGAGTCTCTTGAAAGGCAACTTATAGTTGGATTTTGTTTTTAATTCATGCAGACACTTTGTGTCTTTTGATTGAAGAATTTAATACATTTACATGTAAAGTAATTATATAGGTAAGGACTTATTACTGCCATTTGTTAGTTGTTTTCTGTTTTGTACTTCATTCTTGTCTTACTGTCTTTCTTTGTGATTTGGTGATATTTTTGTAGTGGTATGCTTTTTTTTTTTCTCTTTTCTTTTGTGTATCTGCTATAGGTTTCTGTGTGTGTGTGTGTGTGTGTGTGTGTGTGTGTGTGTGTGTGTATGTTTACCATGAATTCAGACCCTTTTTTATTCACACACATGCATCCATATATCATTCACTCTAGGTTGTCATGTGTATCACAGATTTTATCGAAAGTTTTAGAAGTAGAAGAGCTTGATATTGGAAAAATGCAAATAATTTAAAATTGAGTATTTAAAATCTGTTTTTGAATGTCCTTCAAATATTCTGCAGAACTGCTCTACCCTTCACTCTTATGTCACTCACTCTGCCTTTTCAGAAGTCAAATGAGACAAACCAACAAAAAGTCCTCAAAAAAATGAAAATCCTCATTTTTATATACTGAAAAGTTCAGCCTACTCTAGAACTTACCCTTAAAACTTTTTTCTAAACTTTTTAATACATATCCAGTTATTCAGTTTGGATCTTATTTTGTAACCCCCTTCCCCACACATATACTACTACCACCAGCAAACACCCTAAGAGCTGTATTTTTTATTTCATCTTTGACACATATTAGGCTATCTGCTTACCTTCTCAACATCAATTTTGGTCTAAATATTATTTTATTATATTGTCATTATTACTCTTCATCGGTTTATAAAATGGAGAGCTTTGAAGATTGAATTAATGTTCCTTTACTTGCAAAGGACAGAAATTTCACTGAAACTACTTTAAACACAAAATAAATTGATTTATATTATTTTTATAAGGTGCCCTTCATGTACTTTGACCCTAAAAGCCCTCTGTCACATTTTCTTGTTTCAGAAAAATTTCTAAAAAATTACTATTGCCCTTCATGGCCTTAATTTTCTTCTGCACAAAAAGAAACTTTGGATCTCCAGAATTCTTCTAATTTGTCTGTTATACTGTGTCTGATACTTCCCTTCCTCTTTGTGAAGTGGCAAATTCTTCACTTGCTAAATTACTTTATGGTAAAGGAAATACCTTGAAGAATCAAAACTAACTCTAAACTTTATATAAATACAGACCACAAAGATGTTCAAGTATTCCCTTTCTGGCCTTGAGCAGAGTTTGTGCAATCCCTGAAGGCAAGCTGTGTTCTTAGAAAGGCTTTATATCTTTTTTTTTTTTTTTTTTTTTTTTTTTGAGACAGAGTGTCACTCTGTCGCCCAGGCTGGAGTGCAGTGGCGCAATCTCGGCTCACTGCAAGCTCCGCCTCCCGGTTTCATGCCATTCTCCTGCGTCAGCCTCCTGAGTAGCTGGGACTACAGGCGCCCACTACCACGCCTGGCTAATTTTTTGTATTTTTAGTAGAGACGCGGTTTCACCGTGTTAGCCGGGATGGTCTCGATTTTGTGACCTCGTGATCCGCCCACCTTGGCCTCCCAAAGTGCTGGGATTACAGGCATGAGCCACCACGCCCAGCCAGCTTTACATCTTTCATTATGGTTGTGACAATGGATTCCTCTCCTTTCTCTACTTAATTATCACATCATTCAAAATGTCAAGCATTTCCCTTCATTTACACACTGAAGGCCATAAACATCATGTAGGGGCTGACATGTATTAATTATCATTTGCTTTATTTGTGTTAATTAGCTTAAATATCAAAGCCTAAAACTAACTTCCAAATATTATTTTAAAAATGTTCTGCGTTTCATGACAAGATTTAAATAATAAAGCCTTTGTTAAATAATAAATCCTAAAACCAAGCAAGGACAAAACTAATTATAAACATTTTCACTACATTCTTCTGTATCTGTTTGTCGATGCACTTGTTTAATAAATAATGTTTACTGTATACCCACTTATTTCCAAAAAGCATTTGATATAGCTTAAAATAGACACAAATACTTGGGGAGTACTTGAAATGATTAAATAATAATTAAACTTCAAAAGCATGTACAAAACCTACTTTTTTTTGCAAATGGCAATTTGGACATTAATTGTTTACAAGACTAAAGCTTTTTCAGATGGTATTTTTCTACTTTTCATATCTCCATGTGGCATGCTGTATATCTTACAATTTTCTGATGGCCTTATCTCCCATGAATGACAACATGCCATGGCGATGAGCCCAATATTCCTCATTGGTACTTCCCTCTCCCCAGTAACCCTAGCAAATCAAAAGGAAAAGAACTATGGTTGGCACCAAATAGTTGGCCCCTCACTGGTAGACATCCCTACTGGCTTTCCTTTCCTTCTATTTAAATACTATTATTATTTCAGTGTTTATGTAGGTAAGAATTTTCTTTAGCTTAGACAAAAGGAGGTAATTTCTATTGCATATTCTAGGATGATATCTGAAGCCAGATCAATTTCTAGTATGATGCAGATTCTGACCCATCAAAACAGAACCCATTATAATGAGGCAGTAAGACTGTGTCAGAGGGTTCCAAGCCCAGAAAATATCTGCTATGCGTACTCCTACTTAGTACAGATTGTTTTACACAGATTAAACCTTTAAATTAAACCTTTTACACATTTAGCACTATTTTAAAGCTGAAGAGAAGGAGGCTTAGAGAAAATGAAAGACTAATCAAGATAATTCATTTAATCATCTAGGAATTGTTGTTGTAAGACTGTGAACTTAAACATAATAGAAATTAATTTTAATAACAGGTTAAACAAATTCAGAAATAGGTATCTCAGTGTCCAATAAGTTGTCATGGACTTATGCTCTTTCTCTTCCTGCTCTGCCAACCTAGGTGCTTGACATTTATCCAGAAATTTGCCTCATTATCCAGTATGGCTGCTGGAGCTATGGAACTCACATCCACATTTCAGGCAGGAAGGAAAAGAAAGTATGGGCAAAGATAGAAAAGATCCATTTTCTATCTGACTATCCTTTTCTTGGAGCCGCCTGTAGAGGAGAAAAAGTCATATCTTTTCCTCACTCATCACAAGGATCATGGCTGAAACCTATATCACAAAAAACAGATTAATAAGAGAAAAGCAAAAATTTATTTGACTGAAGTTTTATGTAACATAGGAGCCTTAAGAAATGAAAACCCAAAGATAAGGGAAATTTCATAGTGCATTTTATGGACAGTTGTGCAGAAGTGTGTTTGGAATAAAAGAAGGTATGACCTAATGGTAATAAACTGGGGGTAATTTAGCAATCACTTTGTTCAGATTCTTTTTGGTATAGGGCAGAATCTCCCTGGAATGAGGGTCTTATGACCTACTTTCAGGCAAGATAAGTCAAATATTTCCTTTATGACTACGTTACAGAGGAGAAAGGTGTAAGAAGGTCACAGTGACCTTCTTGCTTCTACTGTTTTGTCAACTGCGAAGGTGCTTACTTGGGGGTATCGTGTTCTGAGACTCAACACTCTTCACAAAAAAACAACACTCTCTCACATGCTACTGGTCAATCACAGTGTCATAGGAATGGATACAATGGTGCTTAGAAGGAAAAGCCTCTATTTCTAAAGAAGTCAAAGACAGGTTTGGGTTAGGCCGCAAACAGTCTTTACTACACACAGCTAGTAAGTGATATAGTCAGATTCTCCACCCAGATCTCACTGACTTACTTCCTACTACATCACACAGCCTATCACATGTGGAGTAAGCACCTAGAAATAGGAAACTGAAGTTTATACCTATTTTTTGTATATATCACAGTATTAATTAGTATTGGGAAGTGAATATTTGTTAAGTGGATGAGTGAATTAATGCATGAGTGTAAGAAAAGAAAGTAAAATGGATGAGTAAAGTTGTACCTGCTGGGAAGTCAGGTGGTATATATTACTATCTGCTATGTATTTTCATTTTATAAATAATTGGAGTAGAGGGCTTAGGATAGATTGGTGTTAGAAGTGGTAGTGGGAAATAAAGAAACAAACTGAAATTTCAAATTTGAATTTTGCATATGTCTTATTGTTAACCGTTCATGCTTAAAATATATATGTGAACATCTTTGAAACCTAGAAGGTACTAAATTGCTATCAGCTTCATTCATTCATATTCATTTTTAAATGTATTCATCTGTTTTTTAAACAATTTATGTAACTTGTGTGCAACACATCTATTTCTTTCTGTAATGTTTATTTATTTGATAAATTTTTGATAGGTGAGGTCTCAAAATTCTGTATTTTCAAGTACAAAATGAGATGGATAAGTAAAACAACTATCTGAATATTTCAGGAACGTTTTAGTCTCAATTATTATAAAGGCAATTATCAAGATAATTCCCTCCATTTTCATTTCAAACATTGTGCTTGTCAGTCATATTAAATCAACCATTCACCTCTTGATTATTTTGTATTCTCTTTTTAAGTTAAAGACTCGCACATATGATGCACACACATATTACTGTGTAGTTAATATTACCAACTTTTCATTGTTCAGTGAGTTCAATTATTTTTAATGAATACACTTAATTTGGGCTCTTTGGCCAGTAATGATTAGATATGTGGTTAATCTGATTCTTTTCCTCTGGGGTAGGTCACTTCTGTGTGAAGGTATGCCCAAATTTGGTACATAGGGAAGAAAGCAGTCAACAATTTCCAGCATACTCAGCTCTATATTGTTGCACTTGAAGCAGAGATTCCAGAATAAACTAAAACTTTCTTCATTTAGTCAAATGGATCACAGTCAGGAATGCCATAAGACTGCCCACACGTCTTTGATGCAATGGCATTATTTTGTGTCAAGTGTAGCTGAAAATAGATGAGCTGCTGATTAGACCTTGGAAATGATTTTGTAATACAGAACCTCAGCTTATAGTGGCATTTGTTGGGTAATAATCTTTCCCCTTAATTTGTTGGCAAGCTTTGTCCAACGAACCAGGTTTTTTGATAGCTATATTTGCCATGCAGGTTATTAGGCCAGTTTTAAAGGTCCAAGTTGTTTCAAAATAATAACTAAAATTACATATAGATACACAAAAGTAGAAATAAGTTGCCAAAAGCAAGGCAAGACTTTTTTTTTTTCTAACAAATGTCACATGCCTCATTTTCTATTTGCTAGATATAATGATTTTGCTGGGAGAGAATATTAAAAGGAAAATGAACAAAAGGAATGAAATGCATATGGCTGATTCAGGGTAGCATGACACTTGTGAAAATCACACGAGTTTTAGAAAATATGTAACAGGAGTGAGATTTACCTCCAAAATGCAGAGCCATCTTTTCTTAAAATGGTAACAAGAATAGAAAGCTAGTTAATACCTCTATTTCACTGCTCCTGTTACTACTGTGCTGCTATATTCTTATTCTTGGGACCACAAATGTAGGATATTTTAATCCTCTTCTTTCCTTCGTTCATTTAGCAACAGTTGGCAGTGATGCCTATTTCAGTTACCTGGGCCTGTCAACCTGTATCCATCACTAGTGCCAGAACTCAGAAAGCAATCACTTAACCAGACATCACATCAGTCAGTCAGTCAAAATAAAGGATCTTTCCAATTTAGAAGAAATTGGTTCTTGAGGGAATTGGTTGTTAAAAAAGGCAGCACCTTGTCCCTTCACACACACACACACACACACACACACACACACACACACACCCCTGTTTTTCAGCTGCCTTTATTGCTCTTGAGCTCAAGGTTAGATGGCAGTGTTGGAGGAATGAGAGGGGATAATAAATTTATCAGATGGGAAATGAGTCATGAGTATAAAGGAGCACAGCTTGAAACTGGAAATTGTTGACTAGAGAGCATTTCTGGTAAGCATTTTTTGGAAGCCTGGGTTCTAATGTGCAGAGCTGATGCCTGTGGATTAGATGCTTTGTCACAGTCCAAGCACAGCAGCCTACACACATCCCCATTCTCATATTTGAGCACTGCAAGATGTGAAATGTGCATTCCCATGTCTCTTGTTCTAAAGGCAGACAAGTCATATTTGAAGCTGGGGAGTTCTCATTAAGTGTGTACATTTGAAAATAACAGTTATTCAATATTTCCTCTCAAAGGAAGCTATAAAATGTGATTTTATCTTAAAAATTATTACAGTGACTAGCATGAAAAAGACCATAGCTCCCTTAAAAATAATAAATGCAAAAAAGTCATCCCAGCTATGTGCATAAAATCATCATATTGACACCGAAATTCCCTATGATGCTCTATGCTATTAGACCAAGGGTTGAGATGTCCATTTAAATATTCCTTTCTAATAGAAAAGCAGTATATATGAATTGCTGCATATTCTAAAAACACAGAAAAGCACAAAGAGAAAGATTACTAATTTTAGAGCCTGGAGCCTATATAAGCATTTAGGGACATGTACCTTCAGATCTTTGTGTCTCTCTCTTTGTCTTTCATGTTTCTTCATAATCTTATTCTATATCTTGCTTCTTTTTTACTCAATGTCACATTATGAGATGTTCCGTATCTTGATAAGATACGTGTATTTTTCAAACTCATAATAATGTACAGCTATAGAGTATTCACTCTATCTTAAGGAAACCACTCAATTATTATTATTATTATTGAGATGGAGTCTCGCTCTGTTGCCCAGGCTGGAATGCAGCGGCACGATCTCGGTTCACTGCAACCTTCGCCTCCTGGGTTCAATCAAGTGCTTCTCCTACCTCAGCTCCCAAGTAGCTGGGATTACAGGTGCCCGCCACCACACCCAGCTAATTTTTGTATTTTTAGTAGAGATGAGGTTTCACCATGTTGGCCAGGCTGGTCTCAAGTGATCAACTCCTGGCCTCCAGTGATCCGCCTGCCTTAGCCTCCCAAAGTGCTGGGATTACAGGCATGAGCCACCGCGCCCGGCTAGGAAACCACTCAATTAACCATCTCTGGATAATATTGCAGGTTAAATTCCCTAGGAAAACACCCTTGATGCAGTGATTAACATTCGGGAAATTAGAGAATGCTCTCTGGATTTACATTAATGCATGAAAGAAGTGAAGTGGGATTGAGCAGATCAAGAAATTGGTCCATAATATAATCATAACAAAAGGTCAGATGAACACAGAGTATTATGGACTGGTTGTACCTTCAGAGTTATCCCAATGTTTGCCAAAAAGTCCAGACCTTTATACCCACATTTTACGAGATGCAGGCTATCTAGAAAAATGATGACATCTTGGGTGAGGCAACTGTCTTCAGCTAAGGACAACTAAATAACATCCTTTGTAGCCAACTTTAGAAATTCTATGTTACAGAATTTGCTATTAGAATGCCATTAAAATATTTTTTTATATTTACATGCTTCACTGCAATCAAATGTTTGAACTGATAAATTCAAAACTGGCTTCCACAGAATGGGCTTTGCATATGGATTGGCTCTCATCCTAGGAAAAAAAAACCAAAAAAAAGCAACTTCCCAAATAAGTAAAAAATGACTATGTTTCAAAAAATTATCGCTAGTACTTGTGTTTGGTATGAAGCTATTTTCTTGGTTCTTGATTAGCCAGTTGCTGACCAAGAGCAAGTTATTACCTGCTTCCATCTAGCATGCCTTGTCCAAGACCCTAACTCCCTCCCTCATGTTCAACATCTATAGACTCATTGATTTTGCACTTTTTATTTGGATTCTTATCATATTCTACTCTGACAAGTATCTTTTTTTTTTTTTTTTTTTTTTGAGACAGAGTTTTGCTTTTGTTGCCCAGGCTGGAGTGCAGTGGCATGATCTTGGCTCACTAAAACCTCTGCCTCCCAGGTTCAAGCAATTCTCCTGTCTCAGCCTCCCAAGTAGCTGGTATTACAGGCGTGCACCACCACCCTCGGCTAATTTTGTATTTTTGGTAGAGATGGGGTTTCTCCATGTTGGTCAGGCTGGTCTTGAACTCCCGACCTCAGGTAATCCACCCACCTTGGCCTCCCAAAGTGCCGGGATTACAGGAGTGAGCCACTGTGCCCGGCCAACTCTGACCAGTATCTTTCAGGTCTTTCTCAGATAAATATTTTTCTCTTAACATGAGGCTAACATGACCTGAAGGAAAAAAACTCTATCATGGTGGGTTAATTTCCTTTTTCTTTTTTTTTTTTTTGAGACAGAGTCTCACTCTGTCACCCAGGCTGGAGTGCAGTGGCGCGATCTCGGCTCACTGCAAGCTCTGCCTCCCTGGTTCACGCCATTCTCCTGCCTCAGCCTCCCGAGTAGCTGGGACTACAGGCGCCTGCCACCACGCCCGGCTAATTTTTTGTATTTTTTAGCGGAGACGAGGTTTCACCGTGTTAGCCAGGATGGTCTCAATCTCCTGACCTCGTGATCCGCCCGCCTTGGCCTCCCTGAGTTACTTTCTTTTACTCAGGCAAGGTATCTTCTCATTTTCAAGATAATTTTAGAAACAATCAGAAATGGAAGCATAAACTACTGGAACATGGCAGAAAGGAATTTTTGTGTTATTTCTGACTCATGGTTTCTACCCTTTACATTCCAACCAGGAAAACCAAAACCATAAAAGAGATCAGCAGAGACATTGTCCCTTTCACCAATCTCCTTTTGTCTAATGTGATTTTGTAAAAACAATCTTTAGTTTCTGAAATTGCTTTTTGTATGATGGGCATAATTATTACATATTATCTACCTATTATAAATGTGTGCTCTGATTTATTTCCTAAATTCCAGAAAGATCCTATATTAAAAATGAATATATAAAACATATAAAACATATTATTAAATTAATAATAGAGATTCATCAACATTGTTGGTTTCTCACATTCTCCAAATTAGTCTGCAGTACAGTGGATTGTGAAATACTGGTGAGGCTCAGAGTGCCGGCCTCTTTGCGGAATATTTACTACTGCACCTGAACACAAATATAAGCAGAATCATAAAACAGCAAATGGCATGTTCAGATGCCAACCGTGCAAGACCAGATTGCTATTTACACCTGCAATTACAAACCTAATTACACAACGCATGGAATACTACAAAGAGATGTGATCTACATACTCAGATGTCTACTCAACATCTCATTGGGGATATCTCACAGGAACTACAAATTTGGTGTTTCTTGACCTAAAATCATCTTCCACTTTTATACCAGTACTTTTACAGTATTTTCTATCGTAAAGAAAGCCCCAACTTTCTCCAGGTGCGCAGACCTCTCAAATGCCCTCACCACTCCTTCCCATACACCCACATCAATTTACCTCTGATTTTTATCATGAACAACCTTTCAAATCCATTCAAGGTCTCTGGCTTTTTCTATTGCCACTTCCCCCAGGATCCCTCAGAATGGTTACCATGTGAGGTTTCTGCCTCCTTTTAAATTTGCCATCCTATGTCCTTCCTCAGAGAGATTGCCCTTGCTGTTTCCTTGATATAGAAATCTCTTTCTCATCACCCACTTCTATTTTTTCAATTTACAGTAAAAACATTGCTTTCTCAATTGTTACATGCCCTGATGTACCCTACATTTTGTAACAATTACCAAGGCTTGTACTTATTTGTATGATTATTTGATTTAATCCTGTCTTTTTACAAGATTCTGAACCCCATGAGGGCAAAGCACCATGTCAGTTTGTCTCACTTATGTTAACCTAATTACTCAGAATAGTGCATGGCAGGTAAAAAGTTCCTGAAACGTTTGTTGGCCTGAATGAGTATGTAAAAATTTTGAATAAAATGGCTTCCACCAAGCCCTGGAATGAGAGCAGCTGTGGAATAATTTTTCTAGAATTATTTCTAAGTTTTACGTATCATGAGATTAGAAAACTTCAGCTTCTGAGAGTGACTATCTGAGTCTGTCAATGTGTGACTTTATGAAGCTGTTATTTTACCAAAGACAGAACTGTCTGGTTTATACAATTTGTCTCTAAAGACAGTGGATATATTTAAGATATTTGCAAGAAGGGATAATTTTGTACATCTGTATAGTGTAATATTATGGAACCATTAATTAATAAAGGCTGAAGATAATGTTTCACATGTGGTATTAAACATGATGGTGGGGAGATCTGTGGCCTAACTGCAATTTTGCAACTTCTAGGTGCCTTGTTTTTCCTCCCTGCAGGCTTTGTGAATCTTCTTTCTTTGAACCTTTGAAATGATCTTCAATGTTTTGTTTGCCCGGTTAGAATTTGCTCTTTATCTGGTAAGTACCAGGATATGCTGAGTTATTTTAATCTGTGGATTCATTATAGTTTTCTATTATATTTCTATTGTTTTTCTGTTTTATGTATTTCTAATTTTCAGGAATTTTGCTGTCCTTTCTTTTCCATGTCTCTAATTTTAGTTACAAGAAATTTTACATCTTACTTCTTTACAACTTGGTTTTGAACTATTTTCCCAGATTTGCCAACATCACTGATTATGTAATTTATTTTGTCTTCTATATTGTAGCTTACAATTCTGTCATGTTGTATCTACTCACAGTTTTTATATTCTGTGGTCTCGAAATAGTTTATTTGCATCTATGTTCATGAAGAATATTGGCCTGTGTTTTCTTTTTTGTTGTATCCTTTTCTGGTTTTGATATCAGGGTCATGCTGGCATCATCGAAGGAGTTTGGAGTTATTCCGTCTCTCTCAATTTTTCGGAATAGCTTGAGAAGAATGGGTATTAGTTCTCTTTAGAAGTTTGGTAGAATTCAGCAGTAAACCTGTCCAGTACTGGAGTTTTCTTGGTTGGAGATGTAATATCACTGATTCAATCTCATTACTCATTATCGGTCTGTTCAGATTTTCTACTTCTTTTTGGGTCAATCTTTGTAAGTTGTATCTGTCCAATAGTTTGTCAATTTCCTCTAGGTTTTAAAAAAATTATTGGTATATAGTTGTTCATAATAGTCTCTAACAATCTTTTTTTATTTCGGTGGTATTAGTTGTGATGTCTCTTTTTTTATTTATGATTTGTTTATTTGGGCTGATTTATTTATTTATTCTTTTTAAAAAAAATCTAGCTTTTTTTCTTGACTTTGTTTATCTTTTCAAAACCAACCTCTTGTTTTATTGTTTTTCTTTATTATTTTAGTCATAATTTCATTTATTTCTGCTCTGATCTTTATTTTTCCTTCTGTTAATTTTGGGTTGAGTTTGTTCTTGCTTTTCTAGTTCCTTTAGATGCATTTCTAGGTTATTGTGAAATCTTTCTACCTTTTTTGATGTAGGCACTTATTACTATAAATGTGACTCTTAATACTGCTTTTGCTGTGTTTCGCAGGTTTTTCTGTATATTGTGTTTTTATTTTTATTTGTTTCAAGAAATCTTTATATTTCTTTCTTAATTTCTTCCTTCACTCATTGGTCATTTGGGAGCATATTGTTTAATTTTTATGTATTTATATAGTTTCAAATGTTCATCTTGTTAGTGATTTATAGTTTTATTCCATTGTGGTCTAAAAAGACACTTGACGTGATTTCAATTTTTAAGAATGTTGTGAGACTTGTTTTGTGTCCTAACATAAGGTCAATCTAGGAGAATGTTCTATGTGCTGATGAAAATGATGTGCATTCTGCAGTGAATAAAGGATATACAAAACAGCCAGAAAAAAATCAATATAGTGATAGGAGTAAGTCTTCACCTATAATAACCTGAACGTAAATGAATTAAATTCCCCAAATAACAGGAATATGCTGTCCAAATGAATTAAAAAAAAATAAGACCTAACTATGTACTGCCTACATGAAACTCACTTCATCTGTAAAGACACAGATAGACTGAAAGTGAAGGGAAGAATAAAGATACTCCATATAAACAGAAACCAAAAGTAAGCAGATACCAGACAAAATGACTTTAAGTCAAAAATAATAAAAAAAAACCCAACCAACCGAACAAATAAAAAATCCAAAGAACGTTACCATGTAGTGATAAAGGTATAAAGCTGCAAGAGGAAATAATCATTTAAAATATATGTGTATCAAACACTGGAGCACACAGATTCATAAAGCAAATATTATTAAATCTAAAGTGAGAGATAGATCCCAATACAATAATAGTTGGGGACTTCAACAATCCACTGTCAGCATTGGAAAGATCATTTACACAGAAAATCTACAAAGAAATATTGGATTTAAACTGCACCACAGACCAAATGGTTCTGACAGACATTTATAGAACATTTCACCCGAGTTTCATCATACATATTCTCTTCTTTTTTCTCCTTTTTTCCATAATAAACTTTCAATAGAATAATCTGAGGCCCTCAGAGATCCCAAATGACAAAATGTCTACCACCAACAAATAAAAATTATCCTCTTGGTTACTTTGGTTGCAGTGGTAGTTCATCTCCTTGGCAAAAGAAGCAGCCTTAAAGCTGGAACATGTAATGGAAGACTCCTCCAAATAATAACTTCAAAATGGCCATATTACTGCAATTATGATTATGGGCAGGAAATCTCATGTGTAGCAGGGAAGGCCATGATTTCCAGCAGTCAGCCTGTGCTTGTAAAACGTAGTCTCACATCTCTTTGGAGTATGTCATGCACTGTGTGATTTGGTTTGTAATTGCAGGTGTAAATAGCAATCTGGTCTTGCAGTTTGGCGTCTGAACATGCAATCTGCCATTTTATGATTCTGCTTGTGTTTGCATTCAGGTGCCATAGTAAATGTGCCTCCAAAAGGCAGGCGCTCTGAGAGTCACCAGCTTTTCACAAGCCACTATACTGCAGACTCTCTAATTTGGAAAATGGGGGAAACCAGCAAGGCTAATGAAACTCTATTATGAAATTAATTTCTGTTGATTATTTAAAGATTAAACATGATACATCTGTATATTAAAAACTATTTATAGTTCTGCTTTAAAGTCTTAATCACAGTTTTTCAATGTTTGTTAAAAATTAATTTAGTGGATTAAAACCAGTTCTCCTTAAAAGAAAGCAATTTGACTTTAATTCACATTTGTCCAAACAAAAATGTAGACTTCTCCCAAAGAAAAACATATCTGAGAAATAATTAAAATAGTGTAATCTATCTGAAGACATGGCAAAGAATCTTAGCAATGCAGACTAGAAAATAGCTATTTTATATGATAATAAACAGATGACTCTATAGGATTTATGTTGGCATGGATGAAGTAAATTTTATGTTTAAATATAAATATATCAAATATATTTATTTAATATGTTTAAGAAATCAATTCCCAGATAAGGCCACCGTCTGTGGAGCTTGGATTTTTCTCCCAGGTCTGCATGGTTTTCTCTGGGTGTTTTGATTTCCTCCCACATCCCCAGGATGTGCATATTACGTTAATTAATATGTCTAAATTATCACAGTATAAGTAAGCGTGGGTATGTTTGTGGGTGTACTCTGCGATGGAATGGTGTCCTGTCCATGGTTGGTTCCCACTTTGCATCCTGAGCTACCAGGATAGATTTTGGCCAGTAGTAGCCCTGAACTGGAATAATTGGGTAAATAATTATTGTACTTGTTTTTGTTATTCTTTCTTAAATGTATGTATAGTTTACATTTATTTCAAAGTTTAATATTAGGTGTGTTTTGGCCTTTCTTTAAAAGTTGGGTGATGTTTTGTGACCAGAAATATACTGTAGGAAATTAACTCCTATTTATATCAATTGACCTATGGTAAAATTGGTTTTGTAATATGTTATTTTATTTAAAGTCACAGTTTCCTAAGACCTATTGACAACATTAAGTGAGGATTTACTTTACATACACATGTGCACACACATACTCACAAAGACTAATAAGGAGAAAAACCAGGTTCAGAGGAGCAAGTAGAAAATCTTTTTGCAGATATAACATGCTTGCAAGGGGTAGACCATTAATATCTGAAACATTTAAGAATTTGACAAACCTGATAGACTATGTGCATGTTTTTGCAATCAACTTTGTTTTTAATAATAATTTTATGTTTACAGAAAAATTACAAAGAGTTCAGAATTTCCATATTCATCATACCCAGTTCCCTTATTATTAGCATATTGTAACACTATTGTCTACTTGCGATAGTAAACAAATTTATATATTATTATTAACTAATGCTCATAAGATTTTCATGTTCCCTTCCTTTTTAGATAATGTTGCTTTTTTGTTTCAGCATCCCATCCAGGAAATGGTATTATATTTAGTTGCCATGTCTCCTTTCATGTGTGACAACTTCTCTGACTTCTCGTTTTGATGATCCCAGAGGTTTTTTCTATTTTCTTCTCTTTTTATTATTAATATTGTTTTTGATGAACAAATCATAGTTGCATATCTTTATGGGGTACAGTATGATATTGATTAAATCAAGCTAATTAATATATCTATCACCTTGCTTATCTATTTTTTTGGGGTAAGACATTAAAAATTTATTCCCTTAGATATTTGGAAATATACAGTACATTATTTTTGACTATACTCACCCTGCTGTGCAATAGATCTCAAAACCTATTACTCGTGTGTATCTGAAACTTTGTAAACTTTGATTAAAAAAAACCGTCCATTCCCTCCGTCCTGATCCCCTCCTCTCAGCCTCTAGTTCTCAGAGTAGAACCATCATTCTGCTCTGTACTTCAATGAGTTCAACATTTTTAAATTCCACATATAAATGAGATCATGTGCCTGGCTTATTTTACTTAGCTTAATTTCCTCCAGATTCATTCATGTTGCTACAAGTGACAAAATTTTCTCCTTTTTCTAAGTTTGACTATTATTCTATTGTGTATACGCACCACATGTTTTTTAATCTACTCAATCATTGATGGACACTTAGGTTGATTCCATGTCTTAGCTATTGTGAATAATGCTGTAATGAAGATGAGAGTGCAGATATCCTTTCAAAATATTGATTTCAGTTCTGTTGGATATACACTCAGAAGCGGGATTACTGGATCATATGGTAGTTCTCTAGTTTTTTGAGGAACTTCCATACTGTGTTCCATAACGACTGTACTAATTTACATTCCTACCAACAATGTACAAGAGCCCCCTTTGCTCTACATTCCCGTCAACATTTATCTCTCGTCTTTTTGATAAGAGCCTTTCTAACGGCGTAAGATGATATCTCAGCATGGTTTTGATTTGCATTTTCCTAATGATTGGTGATACTGACTGTTTTTTCATGTACCTGTTGGCCATTTGTATGTTTTCTTTTTTAAAATGTCTCTTTGGGCCCTTTGCCCATTTTTAATTGTTTTCTTGCTCCTTAATTGAGTTCCTTATATATTTTGGACATTAACTATTCATCAGATGTATGGTGATATGGTTTAGCTGTGTCCTCACCCAAATCTCATCTTGAATTGTAGCTCTCATAATTCCCATGTGTTGTACCAGGAGGGACCTGGTAGGAGATAATTGAATCATGGGGTTGGTTTCCTCATACTGTTCTCATGGCAGTGAATAATTCTCACGAGATATGATGATTTTAAAAGGGGTTTCCTCTTTCACTTGGCTCTCATTCCCTCTCTTGCCTGCTGCCATGTAAGACATGACTTAGCTCCTCATTTACCTTCCACCATAATTGTGAGGGCTCCCCAGCCATGCGGAACTGTGAATCAATTCAACCTCTTTCCTTTATAAATTACCCAGTCTCGAGTATGTCTTTATTATCAGCATGAGAACGAACTAATATATATGGTTTACATTTTCTCCCATTCTATGAGTTGTCTCCTCCTCACTTTGTCAATTGCTCTTTTCTTTTTCTTTCTTTCTTTTTTTTTTTTTTTTCACTTTAAAGAAGCTTTTTAGTCTGATGTTTTTTTTGCCCATGTTTCAGGGTCTTATCCAAAAATTTTCTGTCCAAACCAATGTGATGGAACTTTCTCCCATTTTAGCTTTTAGTAGTTTTACAGTTTCAGGTGTCATATTTCAATCTTTAATCCGTTTTGAATTGATGTTTGTATATCATGTGAACCAAGGGTCCAATTTTATTATTCTGTATGTGGATATGAAGTTTTCCCAACAGCATTTATTGAAGAAATGGTCTTTTCCCCATTGTGTGTTCTTGACATCTTTAACAAAAACCAACTGACCATAAATTTTTCGGTTTATTTTTGGGCTTTCTAACTTCTTAAGTTGGTTAATGTCTGTGTTTTTAACGCCATTCCTTGCTGTTTTGATTACATTCACTTTATAATATGTCTTAAAATCAGGATGTGAGGTGCTTCCAGTTATGTTATTTTTGTTCAAGATTGTTTTGGATATCTGGTATCTTTTGCAACTCATATGGACTTAAGGATTGTTTTTCCTATTTCTGTAAAATGACACTCTAATTTTGATTTTGATTGCAATGTATCTGGAGACCACTGTAGATAGCATGAACATTTAAACAATGTTTAATTCACTCTTCATCCATGAACACAGGACAGGTTTCCATTTACTTGTGTTTTCTTCAGTTTTTTTTGCACAGTTTTATAATTTTTGCTACAGAAGTCTTTTATACCTTGGTTAAACTTACATCTAAGAATTTAATATGTTTTGTGTCATTATAAATGAGATTATTTTCTGAATTTCATTTTCAGATAGTTCATTATTAGTAAATATAAAAACTACTTTTTTAATGTTGATTTTGAATCCTGCAAGTTTACCGAATTTGTTTTTTAGTTCTAAGTTTTTTTGGTGGCGTTTTTAGGGTTTTCTATATATAAGATCATGCTGTCAGCAAAACAAGAAAATTTTCTTTTTTTTGTCTTTCTTTTGGGATGCCTTTTATTTCCTTCTCTTGCCTGATGCTCTGGCTAAGACTTCTATGGTAAAAAGAAGTGGTAAGAGTGGGTATACTTTTCTTCATCTTAGAGGAAAAGCTTCCAACTTTTCATCATTGAGAATAAGGTTAGCTACAGATTTGTTATAAATGCTCTTATTGTGCTGAGGTACATTCCTTCCATACCTAACATGTTGAGAGTGTTGTCAGGAAAGGGTGTTGAATTTTATCAAATGCTTTTTCTGTATCTACTGAGATAATTGAGGTAAATTTTATCCTTCAGTCTGTTAATATGATGTATTGCATTTATTGACTTGCATATGTAGAATCATTCTTACATGCCAGGGATAAATCACATTTATCCTGAAGAGTGCTGTTGAATTCAGTTTGCTAAATTTTTTTGAGGATTTTTTTCGTCTAGGTTCACCAGGAATATTGGCCTAAAAGTTTCTTTTCCTGTAGTGTCCTTGTCTAGCTTTGGTTTCAGGATAACGCTGGTTTTATAAAATGAATTAGGTTAATGTGAAGTATGCTCTTCACTTTTATTTTTTGGAAGAATTTGAGAAGAATTGCTATTAGTTATTCTTGAGCTGTTTGGTAGAATACAGTAGTGAGGTATCTAGGCCTGGGCTTTTGTTTGATGGAAGAATTATTACTGATTCAATCTCCTTACTTGTTATTAGTCTGTTCACATTTTCTGTTTCTTCATGATTTAATCTTGGTAGGTTTTATGTGTTTATGAATTTATAGATTTTTTCTAAATTATCCAATTTTTTGAAATGTAATTGTTTATAACAATTTTTAATGGTTCTTTGTATTTCTGTGGTATGAGTTGTAACTTGTTTTCTAATTGTGGCATAGGTCCCTTGTTTCTTTCTTTCTCTCTTGCTGTCATTGTGCTTTGATGGTTTTCTATGGTGGTGTGCTTTGAATCCCTTCTTTTGTATTTTGTGCAACTAGGATAGGTTGCTTTGTGGTTACCATGAGGCTTACACAAAATGTCTTATCCTTATAACAGGCTATTTTAAGCTAATGGCAACTGAACTTTAATTGAATACAGGAACTTTACATTTTTCTTTCCCTCAATCTTTTATGATTTGGATGTCAAAATTTACAATTTTTGTAATCTTTATCCCTCAATAATTTATTGTAACTACAGTTGTTTTTGTTTTGTCTTTTATCATTTATACTTGGAAAAAAATTGCTTTACAAATTTTTGTATGAGAAAATTATGTGTATGAATATGTATGCTATTGCGTTCTTTACTTTCATATGTTTTTGTTGTTAATTAGAAAGCTTTTATTTAAACTTAAATAACTCTGTTTAGTAATTCCCGTACAGAAGGCCTAGTGGTGATTAACTCCCTTAGCTTTTGTTTTTCTGTGAAAGTTTTTATTTCTCCCTCATTTCTGAAGGACAGCTTTACCAGGTATTCTTGATTAGTGGTATTTTTTCCGTTTAGTGTTATGAACATATCATTCTACTCTTTCCTGGCCTGTAGGGTTTCTGCTGAGAAATCCTATGAAAGCTGTATTGGAGCTGCCTTTATTGAGATATATTTATATCTTACTGTTTACAGTATTCTTTTTGTCTTTAATTTTTGATAATTTGATTATGTTATGTCTTAGTGAAATCTTCTTTGAGTTGAGTTTGACTGGCAACCTCTGAGCTTCCTGTATCTTGATGTTGTCACCTTTCTCCAAATTTCAGGACATTTTGCAATTATTTTCTTAAATATGCTTTCCAGGCATTTTTCTTTCTCATCTCTTTCTTAATTTCCTATTATGTGAAGGTCAGTTTGCTCAATGATGTCCCATATTTTCTATAGGCCTTTTATTTTTCTTTTTGTTCCTGTGATTGGATAATTTCAAATGTACTATCTCCTATTTCTATTTTTTAATTGTTTCTATTTCTTCGTCAGACTTCTCACTCTGTTTATGATTTGTTTTCCAAATTTCATTTACTTTTCTATCTGTATTTTCTTAGAGTTCTCTGAAATCTAAGAAGTGGAGGAGATTATTCTGAATTATTTTTTATTTCATAAATCTTCTTTCTTCATGAGTTCATTATTGGAGTTTTGTTAGTTTCTTTTGGTGGTATCATATTTTCCTAATTTTTTATCATCCTATGTCCTTACATTGATGCTTGTGCATTAGAGGATATAGCCACCTCTTCTGCCTTTGCGTATATTCTTGATGGTGATAGACCTTTACTATGTAGGCTAGACTGGAATTCTGGATGGGCTGGCTAGTACCAACCCTAGACAGGCAGACCTTGGTGTCAAGTTCTCTAGTTGAGCTGGGTAGCTTTCCTGTGCTCTGAGGCCAAATGCTACTGCTAGCTGTGCTCTGGGGTCCAGTGAAATCACTGGCTAGAGTCTGCCATTAGGTGAAGTTGCTGACTGGGCTCTGCAGTTATCTCTGTTGGGCAGAGTTGCAGGCTGTACTCCCTGGCTGGGCAATATTGTTGCTTGAAATCTATAATTGGACAGGGATGTGTGCTGGTCTTTGAGGCTGGGTGAAGTCGGTGTGGTTGCTCCTCAGCCACACAGGGTGGGCAGGGCTACGGGCAATGCTTCACAGATATGGGTAGACTTGCTTTTACCTCCTAACCTATAATAGGCTTAAGTAGAGCCATGCATGACTAGACCATCTGGGATCAGTTAGAAACAGAAAAGCGGTGGGGCTCACTGGAACCAGTGCTTAGACCTTGGCCATTGCTCTGCGTTTCAGCTAATGGAAACATTCACTAAAGAGACTAGCCAATGACATTATGCTGCAGGAAGCATGGTCCAGAGGTCCACCAGGATCAAGTCCATCTCCCCACATAGTCCTGACACTCTTGTTAAGTCTAATGAGACAGGTGTGAGTCATCTGTGAATGGTCCCAGAATAAGGAAGCTGATTGTCCATATACAACTTACTTTTCCCACTAAAGAAACCATAGGTCCAGGGAAATCCTCTTTGTGTGGCACTGTGCTGGCTTGGGGATGGGGGTTTGTGGTCAAAGAGAACCATTTCTCCTACCCTTTGAATGTAGCTTTTCTCAGTTCTGTGATCCAAAGAGATGTCTCAGCCTCACTACTAAGTTCTAGAATATTCACAAAGGTATTTGTGCCTGTGGATAGTTGCTAGTTGGATTTCTGTGAGAGATAGTGAAACTAGAAAACTCCTATTCCACCATATTGCTGATGTCACTTTCTTTTGAGTGATGTCAAGAATTTTGAGGAATGCTGGTCAGGTATTTGTACAATCTCATTGAATTCTTATTTGTCTGATATTTTTCTCAAGATAAGACAGAATTAATGAGGTTTAGAAAAGAAGACCACAGTCTTCTTTCTACAGTCAAGTCCAATATCATTGCATTTTACAAAAGGTATTTATTGTAATACCAACATGATTTATCACATGATTGTGTGGATGAATAGTGTTTGTTGAGTTTCTCCACTCTAAGTTATCTTTTTGTTTTCCTGCTTTCCATATTGTACTCTTTGGAAGGAAGTCACTACGTGCAAACTACATTTAAAAAGTACCACCACCCTGTAAGTTACACCTGGATATTAATTTTATACTTTGAGTTATAATCAAATATCACTTTATTTGTTGTTAAAATTGTTCTAACTTTGGCTATTGGGAGTTCTTTCAGATGTCTCCTGTGGACCTTTAACCTACCCTATCATTGTGTTTTTGTTTTGTTTTGTTTTTTGGAATGGCTTTTTCTTAATTTCTGGCACTATCAAATACTCCAGGCTCATCTTGTAAACTTTCTACCCCAATTCTACAATCTGCCATTTCTGCAAGGAGTTCTACACTGTACTGTAGAATAGCATTAGAAACCAAGATCCACGTGCTATATTTCTGCATTTCCACTAGAGTATCATTGCTTCTAGACCCTCTGAGCTGACAGAGAAGGAATATATATATGTGTATACAAACTCATGTCTATATATATATAATATTTACTTCTAACACTTTTATCAATATTAAGCTAAATAGGAGCTCATATTGATATTTCCAATGCTAATTCATTACCACATAGATCACTCTCTGTAATCTTACAGTCCACCAGTGAGAAATCTCCCTCCACCATCTGCCATCCGTTTCATTAATTGTTCAGTTCCAGTGTGCATCCAGAGTAGTTTCAGAATTCCTAACCTGTACTGACATGTAACACAACCTATCAACTACGGTACAGTGTTTAGATAACTTTCACTTTTGGTTTCACAGACCTCACTCCTTTTGCAAACTTACTTAGGTCAGCACCTTTTTCTCTCTCTTTCAGTGAGGTTATTTCATACATTTGTAACACAGTTACATCTTTTGTTACATTTGAAATTTTATGCTGAAATAACTTAACCTCCTAAATAATTTTTTAATGTATATGCATTAAGGTTCACTCTGTGCTATAAAGTTTAATGGGTTTGGTAAATGCATAGCTTACATCTACCATTACAATATTAAACAGAATAGTTTTATTCCCCCAAAATATCCTTGTGTTTCACCTATTCAACAGATGTCTCCTGTTCTTCATTTAATGGTAACAGGGATTTCCTAAGACCCAGACTAATTTGAGTTCAAATGCCTACATTAAAGAAACAGTTGGACATGACTGGGGAATCCCACTTCTGAAAGTCAAGGTTCTGAATTCTGGCTGCCAACTGGATTCACCTTCAGAGCTTTCAACAGTCTTGATAACCAGACGAAAAGCCAGATAGTTACATTGAATTTCTGAGTATGAAACACAGGGATCAGTATGTTTTAAAGTTCCAAGGTGATTCCAATATTCAGCCAAGTTTGAGAACTATTATATTAAACCCAGAGACATGAACTGATCATAACCTTGCCAACTTGAACAATGCTGCAAAGCCCTTTATAACCGTGTCCAGATTTCTCCTTTCATACCCAGCAATCAAACCAACTGGCAGAGAGCAATTTGCATAAACAATTAACTAAGCAACTGCAATCTGATAAAACATATCTTTCCTCATTCTTAATTTGCTCTCTTAACTTTCCTGTCTGATATCATATTGTCTTCTTGGATATATTTATTTATTTGTTTATTTTTAAAACAGTGTTAGTGGAACAAGTTTCTAATAAAAAGCATACCATGTATGCTCGACTGTGTGTTTTGTATTGAGTATCATACAGGAAAGTACAGAATTTTCTCTAACTTGCTTTAGCATTAGGGAGTCATCAGCTTAAAATTTTAAAAAACATTTTCTCCATAAAATGATATAAGTATTTTTCATCAATAATCTACTTCTTTCCAGCTAATAGTATAAATGCAACAAAAATCACATGTCCAAAGACAGAAAACAGTAGTGATGCCAGACCCTAAAAAATCTTCCTGCTATCTTAATCATCATATCATACACTAGAGTCAAGCATTTGAGGTGACAGACTTTGATAAATATCTATTTTTTCCTCAGTCTAGTTTGACTTTCAGAAGCCATTTAGACAAGCACACAACCCAGGAACGCCCTCTCACAGGAAGCAAATATGAAAGTTGGCAACAGAGTTGAGCATATGTCTTCTCATCATTGGCTTGGATGCAGAGACTGACAAGCTGAACACCTTATATTTAGTTCACTTATCCCACATTGAGAGCAAATTTATATTCTTATCCATTAGAGGGAGAGATGATAAACCACCTCCATTTTTTTTCTTTTTAAATTGAGAGTGATATAATGGCTACAACAGAATCAATTGCTGTGTAAGTAATGGAGTGAGGCTGTCCACACCATTACTTTCAGCTCTGGCTTCTTGCCATTTCTACCCAACAGACACTGTAACTTGGTTCAGTGATTTGCACATTGTGTTAGCAAGTTTACAGAGATTTTTGAATCTTTTCCTTTCAGTCTCATCGTACACACACACACACACACACACACACACACATATATGCACAAACCCCAGGGGAACTGTGGCCGGATTTCAGCAATTTGCAAAGGAAAATTTAAGCTCAAGTTTACCTTATGGAGTTCACAAATGTTGGTTCTAATGCTGCACAGTCTGTAAAATCCTCCTTTCACAAACAACTGCTTATTAGAAAGCCTAGATGAGAGCTGTGTCTCTGGAAATGGGTTTCCTATGGAGCTGGTGGGTCACTCATCATGGCTGAGACTTAATTACCACTCCGCAGAAAATGCCATCAATGGAAAAAAATCCTACTAATTTTATTTAATCAGGAATCGGTTTGAAGAATGCAAATAAGAAGGACAGTGTCTAATTATTTTTCCATTTTTATCTCCATGAAAGCACATTAATTCTAAAAAGTATTTTAAAAGAGGAACACAGATTTTCAAACTGAGACCTATGATGGGAATGGGCTTTTACGTTTTTGTCAGGGTCATGTCTTGAAAGGGGCTTTTGTATTTTTGTCAGACAGGGATTTATTCTTTCATCTAATTTAAATATATAAAAGATCTAATTTCATCTGTACTTACCATAACAAATTTAAACATTTAGAGTCATTCATCTACATAGAAAAAAACTCTTCCAAATGGCAAACTTCTCAGAAATATAGAAATTATGAGAAATAACAGGGAACCAGAAAGGCTTTGGGAAGAAGTGCCATTCTTCATTATTTTTTAAATTGCCCAGGTTTGGAAAGCAAAATTTTGCAGGAGAAAGAGGAGAAAATACTGATTGCCCAGAGATTATTCTAGAGTTTATAAAGTGACTTTGAAACTTATTTAAGTCCATTTAATAAAAATCTACAGGTAATTGTTATATTACATTTCTGTTTTAAACTACTTTCAATTCCTCCACACTGAAAAGTTTTTCCATACTCTCACATCCTTGAAACATTCTAAGAGATAAGCTTTGGAACAATAGGCATTTCTTTCTTCTCATTCTAAGAATATCTTAGCAAAATAAATGAACCACCACAGCAAAACAACATAAAGGTGATGTAAGTGAGGGAAAAGTAGTTCTTGAAGGATCTAAGATAAAAAGAGAATATCATTGCTGTAAGTCCAGGGGATGAAGGTAGAAGTGCTTGAACTAATATTTTCAGAAATAGTTAAGAGATTAGGAGAAATCTTTCATACCCTCAAACCACTCACTCAATGTAGAGTGAAAAACGAAAACTCAAAGACATAATAAAGTTTCAAAAAGTAACAGCTAAGTAACTGTATGTGACATGTATTTTGCAGAGAGGGAGAACAGAATAAAGAGTGATGGGGCAGGAAGAGAAGGAAGAGGGAAAAACAAGTTCCTTGATAGTATACTTGAGTCAAATTATCTTTGTAATTAGCAGAGAAAAAGTTCATCACTGCCGTCTGTTAAATCTACTAGTATGGTGGATTGGCTTTTTCTTTGACGCTCATTTCTGGTTCATATGGAGACTGCCAACCAGGAAACACATTCTTGGGAAGAAAGTGTGAGGATGTGCCACATATTGAACCTTGTGGCTGAAACAACCAGTTGGCAATCCCAGAGTGTGGGATTTGTCCCTGAGATGAAAAGTGAAATAGTTAATTCTATCAAAATTCTTGTTCTTATTTTCTCCTCTTGAAAAACAACTCTAAAGCAATGAATTAATTTGAGAATTACAGGCCAGGCTGTGACTAAGACGATGGTTTAATCACACAGGAAAGAATGGCCAGAACATTTATTTGTGTTCAATGAGCTGAGATAATTTTACCCCTCTGCCCATATCTTACAGAGAAAGACTTTTTAGGGCCATTCAAAAATGGAATGTCTGTAACACCCACCCTTTAAGGACCCAGAAGGAAAGTTTGAGTCATCCTAATTTCACAGAAAATTTCCTGAAAGGGGAGGAATGTGTTTCTTTGCTTTGCCTGTCCTTGGCCTTAAATGTACTGAGTGGATAGGGGAATTTGACAGCTTTTGTTCTATACTTAGCCCTCATTCTCTATTTCCGACTCAATAGGGGAAGGACTGAACTTTGTAATTAATACTCACAAAATTAGCAATCAGCAATAGCAGAAAGACAAAACGGGCATGTGGATGAATCTCAACTGCCTGTGATAGGCAAAGGCCAGTGAGAGGTTCACATCAGCAGAGATACTAGCAGCAGCAGCAAAACTTATTTTTTTTTTTTAAAGCTGGTTTTGATTCTTTTAAATACACTTTATCCATTGTCCCAGAAGTTTAAACACAAGTCTTATGTTTGCCACTATGCCTCTGGCTATTTACCTTGGAGTTTTATTTATTTATTTTTTATTAAGGGAGAGAATTGTTTCTGCTTCATTTAGAAGTACTTTGATGAACCAAAGTTACTTTCTTCATCAGAATGAGAATATATATATATATATATATATTTTTTTTTTTTGCATAGAAATAAGGGTATCTGAGTATTTGCCTGTTGTTCATAGATTCTAGAGAGGGCAAGCACTTAGAGGGTCACAAACAGGGGTCTGCAGGGATCCTCTCCATTGGAGAGCACTGATGTCAGCCTTTTGGAGAACTTCTACTGGTTTGGGAAAACAATAAATTCCTCATTGACTTTATCATCTATGGAAGTGACAGAGTATTTGTAAAATTATACATTTTAAAGGAATTGTTTCTGCTCAATCATGGTAACAGCAAAGGCTTTTGTTCATGTAAGTGTGTATGTTTGTATATTTATATGTATATCTCTGTGTACCTGTACCCAAAGAGACAGGGAAAATCAGAATGTACAACCATTTAAAATCTAAGACAAACAAATCAGTGCATATCATCGGTTCATTTTCAGGTACTTCCTGCAGGCCTTGAAACCTTCCTTCTCTCAGGTAATCCTACTGTTTATTCATTAAGCATCCAATAAACATCTCCTGCCTGCTATGAATAGAGTGAGGCACTTTCTAGTGAGAGTGAGACCTCTCTAGGGGTCTTTCAGCCAAAAACAATTTATGACCTTTGATCATTCTGTTTTCTGTTCATCACTTTTTCCTGAATTTCCCATTGTATCTAATACCAGGTCTTCCACACTCATTGTCCCTTTAGGCATTGGAGTTTTTAGTGTTCTCCCTCAGATTTACTCTGTATTATAGTTACTACATTTATTGTATAAATAAAAAATAACTGTTTCTAATAATTCATGCTCCAAAGAAGAGGCTGAAAATACCATATTTAACGTTGTGTTCTTGGGATAGCAATTTAACTTCATTAGTTCTTATTTTCTTTTTCCTTCAAATGAGAATATTGGACTGGACAAGTAGATCTCAAATTTTAGGACGCTTAAAACCCCCCTAAATAATTTGTTTGAAATGTGAATTCTAGCTTGGTGTGGTGGCTCACGCCTGTAATCCCAGCACTTTGGGAGGCTGAGGCAGGTGGATCACCTGAGGACAGGAGTTTTAGACCAGCCTGATCAATATGGTGAAACCCCATCTCTACTAAAAATACAAAAATTAGCCGGGTGTGGTGGCATGCACCTGTAGTCCCAGGTACTCAGGAGGCTGAGACAGGAGAATTGCTTGAACCCGGGAGATGGGGGTTGCAGTGAGCCAAGATTGTGCCACTGGGCGACAGGACAAGACTCCGTCTCAAAAACAAAACAAAACAAAGCAAAAAAGTGCCATTCCCAGGCCTTGATATCAAAGCCTTAAATTATTTAATTCTCAACAGATACCTAAAAATCATTATTTTGGCATGTATGTTGCTATGGTTATGTTGAAATTTGATTGACACTGTGGCAGTGTTAGGAGTTGGGATCTTTGGGAGGTAATAGAGCCATAAAGGCTTCACCCTTGTGGGTGGAATTAATGCTTATAAAAAGGTTAATTTGGCCCCCCATTGCCCTCTCTTGCCCCTCCATCTTCCACAATATGAGGATGCAGCAAGAAAGCCCTCATGAGATGTTCGCATCTTGATCTTGGGATTTCCAGCCTCCAGAACTGTAAGAAAATAATTTTCTGTTCTTTTATGTAGTCTCAGGTATTCTATTACAGTGGCACAAATGGACTAAGATATATGTCAGATAATTTTAATCGAATATGCTTTGAGAATAAATATTGTAGATTTTCTATGGTAGATTGTATATTCTAAAGATAGCTCTCATATTATATCTTATCCCACATGTTCTTCTTATAATGTGGTGTTGACATATCTCAAGTAAGAAGTGAGGGGTTCATGTAACTTCCCTTTGAATTTGGGTAAGCTGTGACTATGCTGTGTGACTTTTGGTACTAGGTTATGAAAGACAATCTAGGCTCCTCATGATATGTTTATGATGCTTGTTTTTGAAATGCAGCTGCTATACATGTGAGGAAGCCAAAACTAGTCCATGCAGAGTCTACCTGAACAGGCTGTGTGTAGGTATTTTGTCCAACAATCCTAGCTAAGCACTCAGCTGAGAGCTAAGCAACTTGCCAACCATATGAGTGAGCCATCTTCCGAAATGATTCTCCAGCCCCAGTCAAACCAACCCACATCATGCTGTGGGAAATAGAGAAGACTTCTGTACTGAATCCTGCCCAAATATTAGCCTTTCTAATTGTTGTTTTAAGCCACTAAGTTTTGGGGTGATTTGTTGCACAATAATAGATAACTCAGTGTAAATTTCTAAAATTTATGTAGTCTGAAATTAGCCAAAAGCAATGGTCAGATCATGAACTTTGAAATCAGGCAGACCTGAATTTAAGTAGCGTCTCCATAATTAGTTACTGGGTGACTATTGTCAACTTATTAAAACCCTCTGAGCCTCAGGGACTTTATGTATAAAATGACAATAATAATATTACCTACCATCTCGGGCTATTCTGAGAATTAAATAAGGCAATGAATGAAAACTATTTTTCTGCCATATCATTTTTTCGAATCCTAAGAACTTCATTGATGCACATAATGTGTTTGCAACTTGCAGTTTTTGAAGATAAATGACTTCTTTTCAGTGTCTCCTTTCCTTTAAATAATAGGTATACGAATGTTTAAAGAGCCTTAAACATTGTTCTAGTTAGGATTTTTTTTATTGATATCTAATGAGAAAGAGAATTAGATTAGATTTTGCTCATGGGGGAGTTTATGAATCTTTGGTATTCAACACAAGGCATATGCTTTTTTTGACAGAACTGACATTAGAATATCTAATGGAGACATAAGAATTGGAAAAGAGTAAATCTCTCTATTTGCAGATGATATGATATGACATACCCAAGACAAACCATGAGAGAGCTAACACAAATAATAAAATAATTCAGAAAAGGATAAAATGTAAAATTAAAATAACTAAAATTAAGGCCTTCCTATATTAAAACTGTAACCAGTTAAAAGACATTTATCTATGCTTTTTCTAAGACTTGAATATTTCTTTTTGTTCTGTCTTGTGCATTAGTAATTTATTCTGTTGTATGATGTGTGGTGAAAGATACAGAGGTGAGAGGGAGACTATTCTGAGGTCTATAAATACCTGTTTCTATATATCTTTTATTTTTGAGCCATGAATTTTACTCTACTTAGTTTTGGTCAGATTTATTAAGGTAAAATTGACATCAAATTGCACATATTTAAAGTATACAATCTAAGTATCAACTGTCACGCTAGATTAGTTTGTTATTTCTAAAATTATATACAAATGGAATCACATAGTATACACTTTTTCTGGCTTATTTTACTCAGCATAATTATGTTGAGATTTATTCATGCTGTTGTATATGTCAATAGTTTATTTCTTTATATCACTGAATAGTATTCCATTGTACATATGTATATAGTGTGTATATATTGTATATCTACATACATACAACAATTTGTTTATCTTTTCAAATATTAATGGGCAGTTATGTCCATTATAGTTTTTGACTCTAACAAATTACTTGTCATTTTTGCCTCTAACAAATAATGCTTCTATGAATACTTATATGCAAGGATTTTATGGTTACATGCTTTGAGTTCTGTAGGAGTGGAGTTAATGAATCACATGGGAGGTGGATGTTTAAATTTTTTAAAAATTGCCAAATTTTTCTAAAGTGAGTATGTCCTAGCAGTTTGTGAGGGTTTCAATTGTTCTACATTGTAGTCATTATGATTAGCCTTTTAAAATTTTCTGGTACTGTTTTGTTATTAATTTCTAATGTAATTCCATTGTGATCAGAGAATATACTTTGTAGCACATTCATCATTTGTAATCTACCAAAATGTGTTTTATTGCCCACAATATATAGTCTATCTGAGGAAATATTGCATGGAGTGTTTTAAAAATTCAACTGGGTCAAATAAGTTAGAGTTTTTCATATCTACTATATTCTTGATTATTTTCTATTTTTCTTTTATTGAGAGTTGCGTTGAAATTTTCAGTGGTAATTGACTATTTCTCTTTGCAGTTCTATCAGTTTTTTGCTTTATGTATTTTGAAGATCTATTACTATGTGTGTAACTGTTTAGGATTGCTGTGTTCTATTGGAGAATTGATTCCTTTATAATTATGAAGGTATCTTTTTCAACCCTGCTAATATTATATACTGTGCAATCTACTTTCTATGAAAAAATATAGCTACTTCAGTTTTCTTTTTATTAGTGTTAGTATTGTATATCATTTGCCATATTTTATAGTTAATTTGTTTGTGTCTTTATTTGAAATTCCTTTTTTAAATTTTTTTTATTTTTTTTATTTTTTATTTTTTATTATACTTCAGGGTTTAAGGGTACATGTGCACAATGTGCAGGTTTGTTACATATGTATCCATGTGCCATGTTGATTTCCTGCACCCATTAACTCGTCATTTAGCATTAGGTGTATCTCCTAATGCTGTCCCTCCCCCCTCCCCCCACCCCACAACAGTCCCCGGAGTGTGATGTTCCCCTTCCTGTGTCCATGAGTTCTCATTGTTCAATTCCCACCTATGAGTGAGAACATGCGGTGTTTGGTTTTTTGTCCTTGCGATAGTTTACTGAGAATGATGTTTTCCAGTTTCCTCCATGTCCCTACAAAGGACACGAACTCATCATTTTTTATGGCTGCATAGTATTCCATGGTGTATATGTGCCACATTTTCTTAATCCAGTCTATTGTTGTTGGACATTTGGGTTGGTTCCAACTCTTTGCTATTGTGAATAGTGCCGCAATAAACATACGTGTGCATGTGTCTTTATAGCAGCATGATTTATAGTCCTTTGGGTATATACCCAGTAATGGGATGGCTGGGTCAAATGGTATTTCTAGTTCAAGATCCCTGAGGAATCACCACACTGATTTCCACAATGGTTGAACTAGTTTACAGTCCCACCAACAGTGTAAAAGTGTTCCTATTTCTCCACATCCTCTCCAGCATCTGTTGTTTCTTGACTTTTTAATGAAGGACATTCTAACTGGTGTGAGATGGTATCTCACTGTGGTTTTGATTTGCATTTCTCTGATGGCCAGTGATGATGAGCATTTCTTCATGTGTTTTTTGGCTGCATAAATGTCTTCTTTTGAGAAGTGTCTGTTCATGTCCTTTGCCCACTTTTTGATGGGGTTGTTTGTTTTTTTCTTGTAAATTTGTTTGAGTTCATTGTAGATTCCGGATATTAGCCCTTTGTCAGATGAGTAGGTTGCAAAAATTTTCTCCCATTCTGTAGGTTGCCTGTTCACTCTGATGATAGTTTCTTTTGCTGTGCAGAAGCTCTTTAGTTTAATGAGATCCCATTTGTCGATTTTGGCTTTTGTTGCCATTGCTTTTGGTGTTTTAGACATGAAGTCCTTGCCCACGCCTATGTCCTGAATGGTATTGCCTAGGTTTTCTTGTAGGATTTTAATGGTTTTAGGTCTAACATATAAGTCTTTAATCCATCTTGAATTAATTTTTGTATAAGGTGTAAGGAAGGGATCCAGTTGCAGTTTTCTACATATGGCTAGCCAGTTTTCCCAGCACCATTTATTAAATAGGGAATCCTTTCCCCATTTCTTGTTTTTGTCAGGTTTGTCAAAGATCAGATAGTTGTAGATATGCGGCATCATTTCTGAGGGCTCTGTTCTGTTCCATTGATCTATGTCTCTGTTGTGGTACCAGTACCATGCTGTTTTGGTTACTGTAGCCTTGTAGTATAGTTTAAAGTCAGGTAGCGTGATGCCTCCAGCTTTGTTCTTTTGGCTTAAGATTGACTTGGCAATGCGGGCTCTTTTTTGGTTCCATATGAACTTTGAAGTAGTTTTTTCCAATTCTGTGAAGAAAGTCATTGGTAGCTTGATGGGGATGGCATTGAATCTATAAATTACCTTGGGCAGTATGGCCATTTTCACGATATTGATTCTTCCAACGCATGAGCATGGAATGTTCTTCCATTTGTTTGTATCCTCTTTGATTTCATTGAGCAGTGGTTTGTAGTTCTCCTTGAAGAGGTCCTTCACATCCCTTGTAAGTTGGATTCCTAGGTATTTTATTCTCTTTGAAGCAATTGTGAATGGGAGTTCACTCATGATTTGGCTCTCTGTTTGTCTGTGATTGGTGTACAAGAATGCTTGTGATTTTTGTACATTAATTTTGTATCCTGAGACTTTGCTGAAGTTGCTAATCAGCTTAAGGAGATTTTGGGCTGAGACAATGGGGTTTTCTAGATATACAATCATGTGATCTGCAAACAGGGACAATTTTAATTCCTCTTTTCCTAATTGAATACCCTTTATTTCCTTCTCCTGCCTGATTGCTCTGGCCAGAACTTCCAGCACTATGTTGAATAGCAGCGGTGAGAGAGGGCATCCCTGTCTTGTGCCAGTTTTCAGAGGGAATGCTTCCAGTTTTTGCCCATTCAGTATGATATTGGCTGTGGGTTTGTCGTAGATAGCTCTTATTATTTTGAGATACGTCCCATCAATACCTAATTTATTGAGAGTTTTTAGCATGAAGGGTTGTTGAATTTTGTCAAAGGCCTTTTCTGCATCTATTGAGATAATCATGTGGTTTTTGTCTTTGGTTCTGTTTATATGCTGGATTACATTTATTGATTTGCGTATGTTGAACCAGCCTTGCATCCCAGGGATGAAGCCCACTTGATCATGGTGGATAAGCTTTTTGATGTGCTGCTGGATTCGGTTTGCCAGTATTTTATTGAGGATTTTTGCATCAATGTTCACCAAGGATATTGGTCTGAAATTCTCTTTTTTGGTTATGTCTCTGCCAGGTTTTGGTATCAGGACGATGCTGGCTTCATAAAATGTGTTAGGGAGGATTCCCTCTCTTTCTATCGATTGGAATAGTTTCAGAAGGAATGGTACCACTTCCTCCTTGTACCTCTGGTAGAATTCAGCTGTGAATCCATCAGGTCCTGGACTCTTTTTTGTTGGTAAGCTATTGATTATTGCCACAATTTCAGAACCTGTTATTGGTCTATTCAGAGATTCAACTTCTTCCTGGTTTATTCTTGGGAGGGTGTATTTGTCGAGGAATTTATCCATTTCTTCTAGGTTTTCTAGTTTATTTGCATAGAGGTGTTTGTAGTATTCTCTGATGGTAGATTGTATTTCTGTGGGATTGGTGGTGATATCCCCTTTTTCATTTTTTATTGCATCTATTTGATTCTTCTCTCTTTTCTTCTGTATTAGTCTTGCTAGCGGTCCATCAATTTTGTTGATCTTTTCAAAAAACCAGCTCCTGGATTCATTAATTTTTTGAAGGGTTTTTTGTGTCCTTATTTCCTTCAGTTCTGCTCTGATTTTAGTTATTTCTAGCCTTCTGCTAGCTTTTGAATGTGTTTGCTCTTGCTTTTCTAGTTCTTTTAATTGTGATGTTAGGGTGTCAATTTTGGATCTTTCCTGCTTTCTCTTGTGGGCATTTAGTGCTATAAATTTCCCTCTACACACTGCTTTGAATGTGTCCCAGAGATTCTGGTATGTTGTGTCTTTGTTCTCGTTGGTTTCAAAGAACATCTTTATTTCTGCCTTCATTTCATTATGTACCCAATAGTCATTCAGGAGCAGGTTGTTCAGTTTCCATGTAGTTGAGCGGTTTTGAGTGAGTTTCTTAATCCTGAGTTCTAGTTTGATTGCACTGTGGTCTGAGAGACAGTTTGTTATAATTTCTGTTCTTTTACATTTGCTGAGGAGAGCTTTACTTCCAACTATGTGGTCAATTTTGAAATAGGTGTGGTGTGGTGCTGAAAAAAATGTATATTCTGTTGACTTGGGGTGGAGAGTTCTGTAGATGTCTATTAGGTCCACTTTATGTAGAGCTGAGTTCAATTCCTGGATATCCTTGTTAACTTTCTGTCTCGTTGATCTGTCTAATGCTGACAGTGGGGTGTTAAAATCTCCCATTATTATTGTGTGGGAGTTTAAGCCCCTTTGTGGGTCACTCAGGACTTGCTTTATGAATCTGAGTGCTCCTGTGTTGGGTGCATATATATTTAGGATAGTTAGCTCTTCTTGTTGAATTGATCCCTTTACCATTATGTAATGGCCTTCTTTGTCTCTTTTGATCTTTGTTGGTTTAAAGTCTATTTTATCAGAGACTAGGATTGCAAACCCTGCCTTTTTTTGTTTTCCATTTGCTTGATAGATCTTCCTCCATCCCTTTATTTTGAGTCTATGTGTGTCTCTGCACATGAGATGGGTTTCCTGAATACAGCACACTGATGGGTCCTGACTCCTTATCCAGTTTGCCAGTTTGTGTCTTTTGATTGGAGCATTTAGCCCATTTACATTTAACGTTAATATTGTTATGTGTGGATCTGATGCTGTCATTATGATGTTAGTTGATTATTTTGCTCGTTAGTTGCTATAGTTTCTTCCTAGCCTCAATGGTCTTTACAATTTGGCATGTTTTTGCAGTGGCTGGTACCGGTTGTTCCTTTCCATGTTTAGTGCTTCCTTCAGGAGCTCTTTTAGGGCAGGCTTGGTGGTGACAAAATCACTCAGCGTTTGCTTGTCTGTAAAGTATTTTATTTCTCCTTCACTTTTGAAGCTTAGTTTGGCGGGATAGGAAATTCTGGGTTGAAAATTCTTTTCTTTAAGAATGTTGAATATCAGCCCCCACTCTCTTCTGGCTTGTAGAGTTTCTGCTGAGAGATCAGCTGTTAGTCTGATGGGCTTCCCTTTGTGGGTAACCCGACCTTTCTCTCTGGCTGCCCTTAACATTTTTTCCTTCATTTCAACTTTGGTGAATCTGACAATTATGTGTCTTGGAGTTGCCCTTCTCGAGGAGTATCTTTGTGGCGTTCTCTGTATTTCCTGAATCTGAATGCTGGCCTGCCTTGCTAGATTGGGGAAGTTCTCCTGGATAATATCTTGCAGAGTGTTTTCCTACTTGGTTCCATTCTCCCCATCATTTTCAGGTACACCAATCAGACGTAGGTTTGGTCTTTTCACATAGTCCCAAATTTCTTGGAGGCTTTGTTCATTTCTTTTTATTCTTTTTTCTCTAAACTTCCCTTCTCTCTTCATTTCATTCATTTCATCTTCCATCAGCGATACCCTTTCTTCCAGTTGATCGCATCTGCTACTGAGGCTTCTGCAATCTTCACGTAGTTCTCGAAACTTGGCTTTCAGCTCCATCAGCTCCTTTAAGCCCTTCTCTCCATTGGTTATTCTAGTTATCCATTCTTCTAATATTTTTTCAAAGTTTTTAACTTCTTTGCTATGGTTTTGAATTTCCTCTCGTAGCTCAGAGTAGTTTGATCATCTGAAGCCTTCTTCTCTCAACTCATCAAAGTCATCCTCCATCCAGCTTTGTTCCGTTGCTGGTGAGGAACTGCGTTCCTTTGGAGGAGGAGAGGCGCTCTGTTTTTTAGTTTCCAGTTTTTTTGCTCTGTTTTTTCCCCATCTTTGTGGTTTTATCTACTTTTTGTCTTTGATGATGGTGATGTACAGATGGGTTTTTGGTGTGGATGTCCTTTCTGTTTGTTAGTTTTCCTTCTACCAGACAGGACCCTCAGCTGCAGGTCTGTTGGAGTTTACTAGAGGTCCACTCCAGACCCTGTTTGGCTGGGTGTCAGCAGTGGTGGCTGCAGAACAGCGGATTTTCGTGAGACCACAAATTCAGCTCTCTGATACTTCCTCTGAAAGTTTTGTCTCAGAGGAGTACCCAGTTGAATGAGGTGTCAGTCTGTCCCTACTGGGGGGGTGCCTCCCAGTTAGGCTGCCCAGGGGTGAGGGACCCACTTTAGGAGGCAGTCTGTCCGTTCTCAGATCTCCAGCTGCATGCTGGGAGAACCACTACTCTCTTCAAAGCTGTCAGTCAGACAGGGACATTTAAGTCTGTGGAGGTTCTTGCTGAGTTTTTGTTTGTCTGTGCCCTGCCCCCAGAGGTGGAGCCTACAGAGGCAGGCAGGCCTCCTTGAGCTGTGGTGGGCTCCACCCAGTTCGAGCTTCCTGGCTGCTTTGTTTACCTAAGCAAGCCTGGGCAATGGCGGGCGCCCCTCCCCCAGCCTCGCTGCCGCCTTGCAGCTTGATCGCAGACTGCTGTGCTAGCAATCAGCGAGACTCTGTGGGCATAGGACCCTCCGAGCCAGGTGCGGGACACAATCTCCTAGTGTGCCATTTTCCAGGCCCGTTGGAAAAGCGCAGTATTACGATGGGACTGACCCGATATTCCAGGTGCCGTCTGTTTCCCCTTTCTTTGACTAGGAAAGGGAACTCCCTGACCCCTTGTGCTTCCCGAGTGAGGCAATGCGTCGCCCTGCTTTGGCTCGCGCACAGTGCGCTTCACCGTCTGTCCTGCACCCACTGTTAGGCACTCCCTAGTGAGATGAAACCGGTACCTCAAGCAGAAATGCAGAAATCAGCCGTCTTCTGTGTTGCTGGGGCTGGGACCTGGAGACCAGAGCTGTTCCTATTCGGCCATCTTGGCTCCACCCCCTTGAAATTCCTTTTTTAAGGCAGTATATAGTTTGATCTTGCTATCTTATTCAATATGACAATCTCATTTAATTAAGATGTTTATATCATTTTCATGTAATCTGATTATTAATAGGATTGGGTTTAACTCTATCGTCTATTTGGTTTACATTTGTACTATGTGTTTTTTCGTTTCCCTTTTTTTCTGCCTTCTTTTAGGTTAAATTTTAAAAATGATTTAAACTAGTCTTTTTTAGCCTATTAGCTATAACTTTTAGATTGTTAACTTAGTAATCACTTTAGGGTTTGTATCTTAATTTATCACAGTTTACTTTCAAGTGATAATATATCATTGCACATATAGCATAGCAAACAAACTAATATACTTCAATTTTTTTCTTCTTAACTTATGTGGTATGATTTTCATACACTTTGCTTTTACATATATGATAAACTCAATACTATACTGTTACATGCCAACTAAAATACATGGCAGGAATGTTCAAATTTAAAAATCATCATTATATAACTACATTATAGTATTTTGTCAGGGCAAGGGTCATCTAATAAATGCTAAAATTATTGGGTGAAAGGTTGTTAGGAAATATAATATTTGCTTATCTTTAAGTTATATGCCATATACCCCATAGACTTCTTATTACTTATAAAAAGGAAATGGTTCTTTTATAAGGAAGAGATAATGGTAGGAAACACACAAACCCAAGGGAAAACTTAGCATCGCCATTCAGGGAGCAACCTGGTATTATCTACCTCCAATGTGATTTTAAAAAGACATAAATAACATTATATAACACAATATTCTTACCAAAAATCTTTTCTCCTGAATCTCATTATGAGGAAATAATCCTATAAACTCTGATTGTGAGATATGTTACAAGACAACTAGCTAGACTGGATTCTTGGGAAAACAGAGAGAGAGAGAAGAATGGTCGATGGGAGTGTGATAAAGGAAATTTACCAAAATTCTGACAGTTGTTGAATAATGAACATATTACAAGTGTCGAATGTATGGCTATTTTTTCAGCTTCTCTATTGGTTTGAATTTGTTTTCAAAATTACTATTTATGAGGAACGCTGGGGGATACATTCTGATTATATTCCTGGAATAATGCTCTAAATTCTGAACATTACCCACCCTATATATTGAAATAGATGAAGGGCAGAGAGACCTTGCTTAAGAGTAAAATATAGTGAGGCAGAATTTTTATAATAAATACATGAAGTAATCAACCAGTAATTTATATATTTTTTTTACTTAGGGTCTACCGAGTTTACAGAAACCATGCTGAAATATACAGATTTTAATTAATGACTTCTAATGGACATCATTTTGTAATCATTTTAGACTTAGTTTTCTAATTGGGTGTGACATCTACTTCCCAAGACTGTTGTAATAATTAAAGATGAAAGTATATATAAAACTCCTACTGGTGTGCCTAATACTGATTCAGTGCTTAATCAATAGTAGCTTCCTTTCCCTTGGACACTTTAGGTCCATGTGGATGCAGAGCTCTCCCTGGGCACTACAGTATTCACTGATTGCATTGAAGCCTAATTTACCCCTGTATCCAACATGAACTTGTAGCCCAGTTCCCTGCCTCATATTGGTCCCCTATATAGTTAATGTACATCTATGTCAACAGCTCAATAGATTGGATTTTTTAAGTCTATCTATCTCTGTATTCCCTGTAGTGTCTAGATCAACGTCTTTTAGTTAGCAGGAGCTCAGTGAGTATTTTAGACTAAAATAATTATGAAGTCTGAGGATGTACCTTAGCATCATACCATGCCTAACACTAGTGACTCTTCATTTGGAATTCCTGAAACTACCATGATTTTTTACTCTATAATGAGCCTCTACTGAAGCCTAGAAAATCTTTTGACCTCAAGCATACACTGAAAGAAAATGGAAAGGGAAGCAAAGCAAAGAAAGTCATTTATCAATACTCTTGTCATCTTTTTCTGAGCCTTAATTAAGATTAATCTCTGTTTTGGGCTAACTTTTAGGCTTACATTTTCTAACCATTTTCTCTTTGATGAAGAAAAATATGTTTCTGATGTTCAAATATAGCCCTTGATTTCTTTTCCCCAGCCTATTTTAGAAAATTTTTCTCATAGTTTAAAACCTCGGCAGAGTAAACAATTATCACGAGGAATTTAGCACTCTGTATAGAGAAACTTTGCTAATAAATGAGAGCATTGCATTACCAAGTTAGGCAAAAGCAAATGGACAAAAAAGAAAGAAAGCAAAATGAAAATGGAAACTAATTTTCTTTAAATTTTTACTGAGTAAGAATAATCGTTCAAATCCCTGTATATAAGAAACCTCCAACTTTGAGATCAAGTTGATTAAGAAGTTTGTACAGAAGCAGAAATATAAATCACATGGAAGATAAATCACAATCTAAGTATCTACTCAGCCAATTGTAAGGCTGAATTTTTAGCATTGAAACCATCACTCCCACAAGTGATTGTAGCATTAAAGATACAACTATAATAACTATATTGCAACTAAATTTTCTGTATATTTTTGCTCTAAACAGCTGTGAGAAACATTATAACTCCGTCTTGAATTCTAATATGGTTTTATTTACCTGAGCAGAAGGAAAATATTCTGACCTGATCTTAAGTCCTCAAATGTCTGAATAAATGTAGGAAAAACAGCAATGACTAAGGGCCTTTTGGCTGCCATTACTGGTACAAAAGTCAAAAGTGATAGTGATGAGAAAACAAACTTATTCCATGTTGTCAACATGGAAGTCAGAGTGCTAAGGATGACCTTAACAGAACTTGACAAAGGAGACACTAACTCATATTGCCCATCTCACCTGGGATTCAGAACTGTGCCAGGTGAGGTTCAATACCATGATTTGTCAACTTTATGAAAACTCCTATAGAAAGGAATTTTGCCTATTGAGAGCTAACAACAGTGAATGATTATCTTCTTCATTAAATCTGATTGTCAATCCAATCTCATCACTCTCTGCTTGTGTTAGGACTTTCTGTTCAACACGGGAATTTAGACGTAATTAGCAAATGCAGCCATCTTTAAAGTGTGGTTGGCCTGCAACGTACCACCTAATGGTCCTCAAACATACTGCCATTAGTTTTTTTTTTTTTTTCTGGTTAAAATGAAAATACCTATGGGAAAACAATAATGGTTTAAGGGACTTTAAGCCATTTATTATTGGGTGTGAATGTGTTTCAGATGGTTTTTGATAAAAGAACATGGATATTGACAGATGTAAAGATTTACAGGGCTTATCTTTATAATAAAGAAAGTGGACAGTAAGATCAAAAGAGATAGAAAACACTAAAATAATTCTGGGTTGCCACTGAGGAAGGGAGAGGACATAGTTTATGCTATGATTTTTCTAATATTTGCCTATATTTTCCTAAAATGGATTCTGATTTTTGGTCCAAGATACATCGTTGAAACTATCAACAAGAACTTATCTTCTGCCTTTATAAAAATTAGATTAAAAAACCAAAAACATTGCTCCCAAGGAAGCATAGCATTCTAGCTCAACCCAGGACCATATACACCTTGTAGGAAATACCTTTGTATTTTCAAGGGACACACAGTAGATGTTCAGTAAAGCTTGGTAAAATGAATGAATGAAAGGAGCATCAATCAGTTGTTATTTTTCAATATGCTTCAATGCTAGGTCTACCTAATCCATATATCCTAGAAATATGTTGCTTTAGTTGTTTTCCAGTTACCAGAGCAGATACTCATCTGAACTCCCTTCATTGTGGCTGTTACACCCTCAGCATGTACAACTCTGTGTATGAGTACATGATCTCCAGTTCTTTCGGACTCATTTTTTAATAACTAGTCAGAGGCATTCTGTTAAAAAAGAATCAAAATACAGCCCTGAAAAGGATCATGCTAGCTATATTCTCCCTAAATTCTGAAACTAAGCTAATTTCAATACTGAGAATGGATAGTATTTTATGCTTCTTGCATAATGTTCTGTTTAGGTGCATTACAATCAATATAATCATTTGATTATATAGTATTTGAACACATATATTTAAAAATACAGTCAACTATTTGAATAAGAAAAAGGCAGGCATTGAATATAAGTTGCAATAGTGCCATTATCAACATACATATTTATGCAGCTGTCACTATATACAGGGCAATGTGTTAGCTCTGGGAAACAGACTATATAATAGGATCAATATATCCCCTACACTGAGTTATGCAAACAAAAGAAGTGGCTGGGAGATCTAAGTGATAAAAATACCTGTAGATAAAACTCTTAAAGACCCAGAGAATAAAGATGTTAGCAAGCTAATTCTGAAGAATATGCATAGCTTACAAATATCTAGAATTGTCATCAACATATTATTCCTTTCATATCTATCTATATATACATATATATTTGTGTATATATATACGTGTGTGTGTGTATATATATATATATATATAATCTTGTAGGAATGCAAAAACACTTTCCTACTCCTCAGTAGTAAATATGTAGAACTTTCCCTTGGATAGAAAAGACACATATATAAAAAAGATTAACAAAACAAGAAGGCACAGATACCAAGTAAATAATATAAAATGCAATATAAAATTTCATAATGGGTTGGGTAGTAGAAAATAATATACATAGAAAGAATAGAAAGAAGTCATTCAAAGCGTAAGAATTGGAGCTAAGCCCTGGGAAGATGTTTGCACTCATATACATAGAGAAAACAGAAAAACAGATTATAATAGGGTTAATGGGCTCAGAGACAAGAATATGCATGATACATTTAATTGAATGAATAATGTGACTTGAAGAAATGTTTTGTCTTATGAGAGACTTATGCAAGTTACTTGTAATATGAATTTTGGGTAAATTAATATATTTATATGAAATAAAGTTTTGTATACACATACAAAGTAATTTAGACAAGAGAATAGTTCAAAATTAAGTTTGATGAATAATTCAGTGTATGGTAAGTAAGGAGGAGTAAGTAGCTACAACTCTGGTTGCCAGAGATGAGACAAGCACTAAGGAAGTGTCAGAGATTGGACCCAGGAGTGTCTCTGGCACTTTGCTGGATCAATGTACTCAGCAGCTCTCTTACAAGTGATTATCTGCTATCACCTGAACAGAGTTATATGATGAGGTAATCCTTCAGTTTCATCTGTGGGATGGAGGGAAACTTGACTTCATCTATATCTGGGCCTTCGAGGTTAATTATCATGCAGAAGAAAATGGGCAGTTGGATCACAAGACTTTCCTTTGCTACCTCCTATCTATCACTTGTGGATACCTTTCCCTTAGACTTTGGGAATTCTGTAAACCAAAATGTGGATCCTTCAAAACCTGCACCTAGAGTGGTAGGGTGTGTTTTTGGGGAATTCAGTTTGCAGAGAGGAGTTAAGCAAGCTTGAAATTCCTGGGCATGATATTGAATATTATGATGTTTTGATCACACAAACAGGCTATTAATATTTTCAGTAGTGGCCAATAATATGAAGTTAATATATTTGAGACTGTCAGAGTAGTGTCAGATTTAGATTGGGAGGGTCAGTGAAGTTTCTTTAAGGAAAGGACATTTAAGTTAAATGAAAAGAAAAGTGAGGCAAAGAGTGGAAAAACAACGCCACCTTGGCAACCAACCCAGCATGAAAAAGAACCCGGAGGTGGTAAGCATCTGGTTAGAGGAGGGTACAAGAGGACACTGAAGAAATACATACAGGTCAGATTATACAGACTGTTGTAGAGCAGAATGAAGATAAGAAATTTTACCTCAAATAAAATGCCATTGAAGTGTTTCATCAGGTGGCTCGTTTTATCAGATTTGTGACTAAAAAGTCTAACACTATATAGAGAAGAATTTTGAGAAGGGTAAAATTAAAAACGATGAGAGGTGACGAGGAGTTAGAAGGTTATTGCACAAATTCAGGTGGGAGATAATGGTGGCTTGCACCAGAATGATTTACATAAAATATATAAATTAATGAAAGTCCAAAGATTTTTACTGTATGTTGTAATGATTAGGATTTTGACATGGATTTGATATGTAAACAATGAGAGTGAAAGCAGGAAGAAATGTGTCATTATTTTCCAGTTTCTTGTATGAGAGACCAGAAAAATGAAGATAACATTCTGATATTAGTCAAAACAGGCAGTTTATCAGTCTGTTGAAGAAGAATTTCTCTGCTTCAGCTTAACTTTTATATTTATCTCAGAATTCTACAAAAACATATTGAACTGAGTAATATTTAAGATCTTCTCTTCTTTTTAAACATGCAGACAATAACCCACACATTGGAACACACATTATAGGATTATCTGAACAATTATAGCATATTAAGGAGACTAATTTCTTAATATCCTTTCTTTCACTCTACATACCAGTCTATGTGCCTCTCCCAACTTAAGTTACTAGACTCAGGAATATCAGTTATCGTTTTGAAAAGGGTAAAGAATGTCTAAATTAGTTTATGGCCTTGGAAAAATTACTAAATTAAACATCACAGCAACTTCAGTAAGTAAAACATGCCTGATTAGTAATTCTCATACTGTAAGAAATGGAAATAACCAGATACATAACAATTAACTAGATTTTATTAGGAAACAAATAATTATTAGAACAACACTGAGCTGGCAAGGTTTTCACTAAGTTTGGCAATTCTTGTAAACTTAAAACTTCTTCCACCCCAACACCATTCACAGAATGGAGTCCCTATTTTCATCAGGCAGGCCAGGAATACTGAGTTCCTTATCACACTCACACTAGCTCACTGGTAGAGCAGAGGTTCAGTGCTAGAGAAAGTAAGGTGAGAAGATAAGAGGCTACCATCCGTATTCTCTGCCATGCTTGTAAACAAAGATGTGACTTTCACCCTAATCTCTGAGGCCAGGGCTCCGAGATTTTGGGCAGTGGGAGAAACACTTCTGCAAAGAGAGAGCTCAAAAACTTTCTCAAAAAAATTTGACTACATTTGAAACAGTGTGGAGAAATTCAAGCCCAAGGGCACTTTCAAAAATATAAAGATTTTGGTAGTAAACAATCTTTTAAAAAGGCTGATAGCTCTGTAAGAGCAAAAAATTAAACTATATGCTAGGAGATTTACCAGAAAAAAAAAATTGAAAAAAAGAGCCCTATGGGGGTCAGAACAAATCCCAAAGACTGGCCTGTAAAACTACCTCTGCAACAAGGCCTGCATTTAATTGGATCAGACTGTGAAATAATTTATGTCCCTAGGCATTATCAAAAACAATAGAGCAAATCATTGCCCATTAGTGGAGCAACATAGCTGAGTGTGATACCAAACCAGGCAGATAACTTAACAAAGATCAGGAAAAGCAACAGTTGAAGAGACACTTGCTAAAAACATTGTGATCCAGGGTGATTGTTTGCACGCTTAAAGGTGCACCAACAAAGAAGAACTATGGAAAAAATAGACTTCAAAAAAAACGTTTAGATAGGTCATGAAACAGAAAAAAAAAAAAAGAAAAAAAATTACCAGGTCCTCAGAGAAATAAGACTTAAAAATTAATTGAAATTAATAAAATTTAGAATAGAAAAACAATAGAGAAAAATAGACCCCCAAAACCTTGTTCTTTAAAAAAGATGAACAAAATTGATAAATTTTAGATAGACTGTCTTCGTCCACTCCTGCTTTTATAACAAAATATCTTAGATTGAGTAATTTATAAATGATATAAATTTATTTCCTTATAGTTTTGGAGTCTAAAAAGTCCAAGATCAAGACACTGGTATATTCAGTGTGTGGTGATGGTCTGTTCCACAGATGATGTTTTCTAGTGGCATCCTCACATGGTGGAAAAGGTGGAAGGGATGAAAGCTGTCCTCACATGGCGGAAGAGATGGATTAGCTTTCTCTCTTCAATCTTTTTTATAAATCAATAATATCATTCCACGTGTAAGGGCAGAGTCCTTATGGCCTAATTACCTCCCCAAATCCCCTCCTCTTAGCACTATCACCTACTTGTTTTAGTTCAAACATGTAAAGTTTGGAGGGTCATATACATTCAAACCATAGCATTTCTACTCCTGGCCTTCCAAAATTCATGTTCTTCTCATGTGCAAAATACAACTTGTTCCAGCCCCAATTCAGAAGTCTACAATCCAGGGTGTCATCTAAATGAAATATGGGTGAGACCCAAAGACGTATTTGACCCTGAGGCAAATTCCCCTCCAACTATGAGCCTGTGAAAGTAAACAAGTTACACACTTTCAAAATACAAAGGCGGGACCGGCACATAATATACATTTCCATTTCAAGAGGGAGAAATAGGCAAGAAGAAAGAAGTCCCAAGCAAATCCAAACTTGAAGTTTGGGAATAATCCTTTTTGACTCCATATTTTGCCTTCTGGACATGCTGAGACAGGGAGCCAAGGCTTAGGGTGACCCTACCCTCACAGCTTCATTGGGTGCAACCCATACCCCAGCTATGAGGTGTTGAGATCAGATGCCTACTCTTCTCCTAGGCTGGAATCACACATTGTTGGCTTTACAATCTGGCATCTTGGAGGTGGCTTCATTTCCATAGACAGTGAGGGCTCTCTGTGGTGGCCCCAAGCCCACAGCTTTCTGGCTGTTGGCCTAGTGGGGACTGTCTGTGGTGGCTCCACTCCCATGACTCCACTAGGCATGACCCTTGTGGGGACTCTCTATAGTGACTCCACAGCCCTTGTATACTGTATGCCTAGAGTTGGCACTGAAGAGACACCACTAAACTTTACCATTTTTGCCTTCCAAAAAAGGCTACCTGAGCCAAATTGGGACTCCCTTGAACCACAGCTGGGGCAGCCAAGGAGAACCGCACAGGGATATAGGGGCAGAGACCTGAGGTGGTGCTGGGCAGCAAGCCCCAGTGTTCCAGGAGGGCCTCCTTTGAAACCCTTTTACCCTCAAGGCCCTGGTACCCTGAGCTTGTTTTGGAAGTGGCAGCCTTGAAGATATCCAAAATGCCTTTGAGGTAATTCTTTCCTTGTTTTGATTAAGGAATAGCATCTGGCTTCCTTATATCCATACTAACCTCCTTATCAAATATTCACATGGCTACATCCTTGGGCTACACCCCCTCCCGAACATACTTTTTGTTTTTTACATGGCAACACTGACAATTTTCCAAATTTTTAAGTTCTGCTTCTCTTCTAAACTCCATCTTTAATTGATTTTCCTCTTCTTGGATTTTATTATAAGCAGTCAAGAGAAGCCATGCTACACTGAAAATTTTGCTTAGAGATTTCTTCCACCAGCTATCCTAGTATATCACTTGTAAGTTTTGCCCTCTACAAAGCATTAGGGTACAGACACAATTCAGTCAAGTTTTTTGCAACTTTATAACAAGAATGGCTTTTCCTCCAGTTTCCAATATATTTTTCGTCATTTCCATCTAAGACCTCATCAGAATTGCTTTTACCTTTCACATTTCTACCAACACTCTTATCATGATCACTTAAGTAATCTCCAAGAAGATTAAGGCTTCCCCTACAGCTTGTCTCTTCTTCTGAGCCCTCCCCAGAATCATCCTTAACTTTCCTTCACGGCAATCTAGGCTATTTACAGCAGTTTGACCATTCCTCAAAAGTTAAACATAGAGTTACCATATAATCTGGCAATTCCACTCCTATGTATTTATCCAAGAGAAATAAAAATATACTTCCCTCCCAGATTTTTACATGAATGTTCACAGCAGCTGCTATAGGGAATTATGTCCCTCTCTCCAAATAATGTTACATGTTGAAGTCTTAAGCAACCTCCAATATCATTATATTTTGAGCTAGGACCTTTAAGGAGGTAATTAAGGTTTACTAAAGTCTAAGGGTGGGGCCTTAATATTACAGGGCTGGTGCCCTTATGAGAAGAGGAAGACACACTAGAACTCACTCTCTCTTTGCTATGTGAGGACACAGCAAGAGAGTGGCCATCTACAAAAAGGAAGAAAGCCCACAGAAGAAACCAAATCAGCAAATACCTTCATCTTGGACTTCCCAGCATCCAGAACTGTGAAAAATAAATTTACATTGTTTAAGCCAACTAAGATATAGTATTTTGTTATGGCAGCCTAAGCAGAATAATATAGCAGCATTATTCATAGAAGCCAAAATGTGGAAACAACTCAAATGTGCATCATTTAATGAATGGATTAATGAAATATGGTATATACATACAATGGAATATTTTTTGGCCATAAAAATAAATTAAATACAAATACAGTCTAGATTATAGATGAATCTTGAAAACATTATGCTGCGTGAAAGCCAGTTATACAAGACCATAGATTGTCTTTTATATGAAATGTCTTTACATGAAATGTTCAGAATAGGCCATCTATAAGGAAAGAAAAATTAGTGTTTGTCTAGGGATGGAGGTCGGGAGGTGAATGAGCAGTGAATACTAATGGGCTTGGGGTTTTGTTTAAGGGGTACAAAGTATTCGAAATTTAGATTGTGGTGAGAGTTGTACAACTCTGTGACTATACAAAAAATCATTGAACTGTCCACTTTGAGGAATGAAATGTATACTATGTATATTATATATCAATAAAATCTGTCTAATAATTACAGTTTAAGTAGGTGTATGTTATTCTAACAAAGGACATTATTTTGAATACAATCACACCTAAAGAATCTTGATTTATAGTCCACCCCATTAAATAAGTCAATATATATTTTATTTATGTTTAAGAAATCTTAGCATTGGAATAGGGAGTGTCACATCCTAATCAAATTTACTTATAAATTTTTTTCATATTTCATTTCCTTTTTTTTAAAAAAGCAGCTTTTAGGTGTAATTTATTTAAAGTAATATGTACTCATCTCAAGTGTACAGTTTTGTAAAGTCTGACTAATATATACACATGAATAACTTCCACTACAGCTGAGATGTTGAACATTTCCATCAACTCAAACAGCTTCCTCATGCCCCTTTGGATTCAAACTCTCATCACCAGCCCCCAAGTAACTGCCAGTCTCCTTTCTGTCCCCATAGATTGGAAGAAACATGAGTCACCAATAAGCACCTGAAGAGATGCTCAATCAACATAATTAATCATGGAAAGACAAATTAGACAAATTAAAGCCACAATAAGATACCCCATAGACAACCATTATAAAGCCAGTACACACACACACACACACACACACACTATCCCAATTGTTGACTAAATGAATATGAAACAACTGGACATATATGCTGTTGATGGGAATCAAAAATAGTACACTTTAGAAAACACTTTGGCAGTTTCTAGTTGAGTTAAACATATAATTACCCTGTGAACTAGTAAATCTGTTTATAAGGATTTTATACAACAGAAGTGAAAACATATCTCTGCAAAAAGAATTAAACATGAATTTGTTTTATGTCTTTTTATGCTAGTGCCACAGAGCTTTAATTATTTCAGTTTTGAAATATATTTTAAATATTAATAGGAAAAGCCTGTTTATCTTATTTTTTATTCACCCAAATTTTCCATTATTAATTTAAGAACTACCATATATGTAAGATTGAATCCTAATAAAAGCCAAGAAAAACCTTTCCATTTATTTGAATATTTTTTAATGTTCCTAAGTTAGGTTTTTGTAACTTTTACGCGTGTTTTTTGATAATTGGTTTAAAAATAGTAGCAAGATGCAGGAATTCTTAGAGGAAATGAGTAAAAATATGAGTTAGGCAGATGAGTAAACAATATGAGTATTAGTGTGAGTAATGGAGTGGGAAAAATGAAGAAGAAAACTGGCTTTTGTAGTGTATTCTACATGTGGATTTGGCCTGTAGCCATATTATTATATATACTTAAATAGTGGATGTATCTGTACACATTGAAAATATATTTTGGGGAGATATCTGTTGAGACAACAATGTGGTATAAAAACACTGACTCAGGAGTCAGAAACTCAGTATTATAGTTTGGCTCTACAAAGAAGTGTATTGCTCTGGGCAAGCCCTTTGCTTTCTCTGGATCTCACTCATCTTGCTCATATAGAATAAGGTTGGATTCAATAATTTCTAATTTTTCTACTAGCTGTAATGTCATGTGATCCAGCCAATGGTTAATGCTAAATGATTGCCTTCTCTAAATTTCTGGGTTTTTTTTTTTGTTAAATATTCAATTTATATGTCTCTGTTTTATGTTATTTTTATTTACATTTAAGTAAAAATAAAGTTGTATATTTTATTGTGTACAATGTCATGTTGGAAAATGTATACGCTGTAAAATTATTGAATCAAGCTATCTATCTGTCACCTCACATACTTATTTTTTGTGATAAGAAGATTTAAAATCTACTCTCTTAGTAATTTTCAGGTATATAAAACATTGTTATTTACTGTAATCACCATGCTATACCATAGGTCTCTGGAACTTATTTTTCCTAACTGAAACTTGTATCCTTTGACTAATATATATTCCCATGCTCTCAACACCCTTCTATCCCTGCCTCCCATCACCCAGTAACCACCATTCTACTCTGCTTCTATGAGTTCAACTTTTTTAGATTCCACATGTAAATAACATAATGTAGCATTTGTTTTTCTGTGCCTGGCTTGTTACACTCATCATAATGTCCTTCAGGTTTATTCTTGTTATTACAAATGATATAATTTTCTTTTTTTAATATATAAGGCTGAATAGTACTCCATTTTGTGTTAACACGTTTCTATCACATTTCTTTATGTATTCACCCATTGATAGATGCTTAGGTTGATTCCATATCTTGACTATTGTGAGTGAAGCCGCAATAAACATAAGAGTGCAAATACCTCTCTGACATACTGATTTCCTTTCCTTTGGATACATACCCAGAGGTGAAATGACCGTATAAAATGGTAATTCTATTTTTAATTTTTTGAGGAACAGCTGTACTGCTTCCATAATGTATTGAAATGCTACTAATTTTTGTACATTGTTTTTGTATCCTGAAACTTCACTCGATTATTAACTTCAGTTGATTATTAGTTCCAGGAGCCTTTTGGTGACTTCTTTAGGATTTTCTAGGTATAGAATCATATTGTTCATGTAGAGAGATAGTTTAATTTCTTCTTTTCCTATTTGGGTGCCTTTTATTTCTTTCTCTTGCCTGATTGCTCTGGCCAGGACTTCTAGTAATATTTGAATAGGAGTGGTAAGAATGGGCATCCTTGTCTTTTTCTAGTTCTTAAGGAAAAATGCTTCCAATTTTTGCCCATTCAGTATGACATTGGCCATGAATTTGCCATAGAGGGCTTTTATCATTTTGAGATGTGTTCTTTTGGTGCCTAGTTTCTTGAGGATTTTTATCACAAAGGGATATTGGATTTTCTTTTTTTTTAAGGGATTCTTGCTCTGTTGCCTAGGCTGGAGGGCAGTGATGTGATCTTAGCCTGTAGGTCTGACATAGATGGGTTTTATTACCTTATGATATGTCTTTTTTATGCTGATTTTGCTGAGAGTTTTAATCATAAAGCGATGCTAGATTTTGTCAAATGCTTTTTCTGCATCTATTGATATGATCATATGATTTTTGTTTTTAATTTTACGTGATGTATCACATTTATTGACTTGCTTATGTTAAACTATCCCTGCATCCCTGCATACACTTGATCATGATAGGTTATCTTTTCAAAATACTGTTAGATTCAGTTAGCTAATATTTTGTTGAGGATTTTTGCACGCATGTTCATGAGGAATATTGGTCTGTAGTTTTTTGTTGTTGTTGTTATGTCCAATCTTGGTTTTGGTAATGGGGTGATACTGGCTTCATAGAATGATTCCTACATTCTCTATATTTTTGACTAGTTTCAGTAGGATCGGTACCAATTCTTCTTTAAATGTCTGATAGAATTCAGATGTGAATCTATCTGGTACTGGACATGAATTTTGTTGGCAATTTTTTTAATTACCTTTTCAATCTTGCTGCTTGTTATTGATCTGTTCAGAGTTTCTATTTCTCTCTGGTTTAATCTATGATGGTTGTCTATTTCCAGTAATTTATCTATCTCCTCAGCTTTTTCAGTTTGTGCATAAAGTTGTTCATAGTAGCCTTGAATAATCTTTCATATTTCTATGGTATCAGTTGTAATATCTCCCATTTCATTTTTAATTGAGTTTATTTGGAGCTTCTTTCATTTCTTTGTTAATCTCACTAATAATCTATCAATTTCATTTCATTTCATTTCAAAGAACTAGCCTTTTATTTATCTTTTGTAATTTTTGTTTCAATTTTGTTTAGTTCTGCTCTGATCTTTGTTATTTCTTTTCTTCTGCTGGGTTTGGGTTTCGTTTGTTCTTGTTTCTCTAGTTCCTTGAGATGTGACCTTGGGTTGTTTGTCTGTGCTCTTTCAGACTTTCTGATGTAGACATTTAATGCTATGAACTTTCCTCTTAGCACCACTTTGGCTGTATCCCAGAGCTTTTGATAACTTGTGTCACTATTACTGTTCAGTTCAGAGAATTTTTAAATTTCCATCTTGATTTCATTGTGGACCCAAAGACCATTCAGGAGTAGGAGATAATTTGATTTCCATATATTTGTATGGTTTTGAGAATTTCTTTTGGAGTTGATTTCCAATTTTATTCCACCATGGGTTGAGAGAGTACTTGCTATAATTTCGATTTTCTTAAATTTGTTGACACTTGTTTTGTGGAATATTATATGATCTATCTTGGAGAATGCTGCATGTGCTGATAAATAGAATGTAGATTCTGCAACTGTTGAGTAGAATGTTCTGTATTTATCTGTTAAATGCATTTGTTCTAGGGTATAGATTAAGCCCATTATTTCTTTGTTGACTTTCTGTCTTGATGACCTGTCTAGTGCTGTCAGTGGAGTATTGAAGTCCTCCACTAGGACTGTGCTGCTGTCTTTCTCATTTCTTAGGTCTACTAGTAATTCTTTTATAAATTTGGGAGCTTCAGTGTTAGGTGCATTTATATTTAAGATTATTATATCTTTCTGCTGGACTAGTTCTTTTCATCATTATATAATGTCTCTCTTTGTCTTTTTTAACTGTTATTGCTTTAAAGTCTGTTTTTTCTTTTCTCTCACTTTTGGTGTCAATTTGCATGAAATATCTTTTCCACCCCTTTAGCTTAAGTTTATATGACTCATTAAGTGTTAGGTGAGTCTTGAAGATGGAAGACAATTGGTTGGTAAATTCTTTTCCATTCTGCCATTCTGTATCTTTTATGTGGAGCATTTCAGCCATTTACATTCAACATTAGTATTGAGATGTGAGGTGTTATTCTATTCACCATGCTATTTGTTGTCTGAATACCTTGTTGTTGTTGTTGTTGTTGTTTTTCATTGTGTTATTTTTTTATAGGACCCATGAGATTTATGCTTTAAGGAGGTTCTATTTTGGTTTACTTCAAGATTTTGTTTCACGATTGAGAATTCTTTTTAGCAGTTCTTGTAGTGCCGCCTTGGGATTGGAAAATTCTCATAGCATTTGTTTTTCTGAAAAAGACTTTCTCTTTCCTTCATTTATGAAGCTTAGTTTTGATGAATACAAAATTCTTGGCTGGTAATTATTTTGTTTAAGGATGCTAAAGATAGGACCCAAATCTCTTCTACCTTGTAGAGTTTCTGCTGAGAAATCTGCTGTTAATCTGATAGGTTTTCGTTTTTAGGTTATCTGATGCTTTTGAGAGACAGGACTAGCTGGATTTCCTAGGCCGACTAAGAATCCCTAAGCGTAGCTGGGAAGATGACCACTTCCACCTTTAAACATGGGGCTTGCAACTTAGCTTACACCCAACCAATCAGATAGTAGAGAGAGATCACTAAAATGCTACTTAGGCAAAAACAGGAGGTAAAGAAATAGCAATTCATCTATTGCCTGAGAGCAAAGCAGGAGGGACAATGATCAGGATATAAACCCAGGCATTCAAGCTGGCAACAGCTACCTCTTTGGGTCCCCTCCCTTTGTATGGGAGCTCTGTTTTCACTCTATTAAATCTTGCAAGTGCACTCTCTTCTGGTCCCTGTTTGTTACGGCTTGAACTGAGCTTTCGCTCGCCATCCACCTTTGCTAGCCGTCCACCACTGCTGTTTCCCGCCGTAGCAGACGCGCCGCTGACTTCCATCCCTCCAGATCTGGCAGGGTGTCCACTGTGCTCCTGATCCAGTGAGGCGCCCATTGCCACTCCTGATCAGGCTAAAGGCTTGCCATTGTTCCTACACGGCTAACTGCCTGTGTTTGTCCTAATCGAGCTGAACACTAGTCACTGGGTTCCATGGTTCTCTTCTATGACCCACGGCTTCTAACAGAGCTATAACATTCACTGCATGGCTCAAGATTCCATTCCTTAAAAACCGTGAGGCCAAGAACCGCAGGTCAGAGAACACAAGGCTTGCCACCATCTTGGAAGCGGCCCGCCGCCATCTTGGGAGCTCTGGGAGCAAGGACCCCCTGGTAACACTTTTGCCTCACAGCTCTTAAGATTCATTCCTTCATCTTAACTTTAGATGACCTGATGACTATGTGCCTAGGTGATGATATTTTTGCAATGAATTTCCTGGGTGTTCTTTGAGCTTCTTGTATTTAGATGTCCAGATCTCTAGCATGGCCGTGGAAGTTTTCCTCAATTATTCCCTAAATAAGCATTTCAACCTTTTAGATTTCTCTTCTTCCTCAGGAAGACCAATTATTCCTAGGTTTGGTCATTTAACATAATCCCAAACTTCATGGAGGCTTTGTTCATTTTTTAAAATTCTTTTTTCTTTGTCTTTGTCAAATTTTGTTAATATGAAAGCCTTTTCTTTGAGCTCCAAAGTTTCTTCTTCTACTTGTTCGATTCTATTGTTGAAACTTTTCAGTGTATTTTGTATTTCTGTAAGTGTGTCTGTCATTTCCAGAAGTTTCTATTGTTTTTTACCTATTCCTCTGGAGATATTTTTGTCCATATCCTGTATTATTATTATTATATTAAGTTAGTTTTCACCTTTCTCTGGTGCCTCCTTGAGTAACTTAATAATCAACCTTCTGAAATTTTTTTTTTTTTTCAATTCAGAGATTTCTTATTGGTTTGGATTCATTGCTGGTGAGATAGTGTGATCTTTCAGGCTGTTATAGAACCTTGTTTTGTCATATTAGCAGAATTATTTATCTGGTTCCTTTTCATTTGGGTAGACTGTGTCAGAGGAAAGATCTGGAACTCAAAGGCTGGTATTTAGGTTTCTTTGGCCCCATGGAGTGATCCCTTGATGTGGTGTTCTCTCCCTTTCCCTAGGGATGGGGCTTCCTGAGATCCAGACTGCAGTGATTGTTATTGCTCTTCTGGGTCTAACCACCTACCTGAGCTACTAGGCTCCGGGCTGGTACTAGGGAGTGTCTGCAGAGTCCTATGATTTGATCAGTCTCCAGGTCTCTCAGCCATGGATACCAGCAGCTGCTCCAGTGGAATTAGCAGTGGAGTGAAGTGGACTCTGTGAGAGTCCTTGGTTGTAGTTTTGTTCAGTACACTGGTTTTCTTGCATGCTGGTTATGCTATTATTGAAGCTGTCATGTGGACAGACTCAGGATCACTGGTTAAACAGGATGTTAAAGGCAGTGGAATGAGCTGTTGTTTTCTCTTTTCTTAGAGCAGGGTTGTTCTGAGTTGCTGAAATGGCTTGAGTTGGTTGGCCTCCAACCAAGAGGTGATGCTTTCAAGAGAGCATCGGCTGTGGTAGTATAGGGGAGATACAAACTTGCACTAAGGTCACCTGGGTAGGTATTTGGGTTTCTCAGGTGATGGGAGTGGCCATAGAGCTCCCACAGATTAGTCTTTTGTCTTTGGCTACCCATATGGGTACAGAAAGACCATCAGGTAAGGGCAGTGTTACGCATGTCTGAGTTCAGACTCTTCTTGAGTGGGGCCTGCTGCAGCCACTGTGGGGATAGGTGGGTGGTTCTCAGGACAATGGAACTGTGTTCCAAAGAGGATTATGGCTGCCTTCCCAGGTCACCAGAGAAATGGGGGAAAGCCAGCAGTGACAGGTCTCACCCAGCTCCTACACAGCCAGCAAGGCCAGTCTCACTCTTGCTGTGCTCCCCTAGCAGCCAACAGAGCTGAATTTATATCCAGGCCTCCAGTGCAAAGAGCTGAGATCTTGCCCCAGTATACAATCCTCCCCTACTCAGAAAGTAAGCAGGGCTTTTGCACCTCTTCTCTACCTGCCTGCTGTGGCTTCTGTACTCATATCTGCACTTCCTGTTCACACCCACTCCCGCCCTATAGATTCTGCCCAGAAAAAAAATGTGCTCAGTTGAAATTATTACACAATTCAGCTGGAAGTCTTCTTCTCCCTATAGCCCTTCCCCAAATCTACTGGCTGCCCTCCCTAAGGACCTCTGTGAGACAAAGTCATAAATGGCTTACCTGGACTTCCTTGGGGACTGGGAGTGCCTACAGGGCTCTTCCCGCTGCTTCTTTTACTTTTATATTTTGCTCAGCTCTCTAAATTTTTTTCAGCTCTAGGTAAGGTTAAATACTTCTCCCATGATCTGGATTTTCAGGTTCCCCAGTGAGATGTGTGTTTGGAGGAGATATTTCTCCCTCTCACACTTTGGGCACTCACTGTTTTCACCTTTCTCATGGAGTTTGCAGTAGCAAGCTGCTGCTTTCAAAGGGTCTGTGATTTTTTTTTGGTTTTCCTAGCATGTTTTTGAGGTGGTTCTTGGAGCAGAAGTTCACAATGTGGTCTCCACATGCTGTTCTGTCCATCTGAGTGGAAGTTTCAAGTTAGTCCTGCCTCCTGTTTTCCATTTTTTTCTCTCAAGGTTTGCTAGTATTTTGCTGAGTATTTTTGCACCTATGTTCCTCAGAAGTATTGGCCTGTAGTTTTCTTTTTCATTTTGTCTTTCCAGGTTTCAGTTATCAGAGGGGTACTGGCTTTATAGGCTGAGTTAGGAAGGAATCTGTCCCCTTCAATGTTTTGGAATAGTTTCAGCAGAATTGGCATTGACTCCTCTTTTGCGTGTCTGGTTTAATTTGTCTGTCAATGCATCTAGTCTGGGGCTTTTATTGGTTGGTAGATTTTTTAAATTATGGATTCAATTTTGGAATTTGTTATTGTTCTGTTCAGGGTTTTAAGTTATTTCTGATTCACTCTTGGGAGGTTGTATATTTCTAGATATTTACTAATTTCCTCTAGATTTTCCAATTTGTGTGCATAAAGGTGCTCATAATAGTCTCTAAGCATCTTTTATGTTTCTGTGAGATGGGTTGTAATGTCACCTTTGTTGTTCCTGATGGTACTTATTTTCATCTTTTCTCTTTTTTTTCCTTTGTTAACCTTTTTATCACTTCAAAGAATCAGTTTTTGGTTTCATTGATCCTATCAATTTTTGTATCTCAATTTCATTTACTTCTGCTCTGATTATAGTTATTTCTTTTCCTCTGACAGCTTTGGGGTTAGCTTGTTCTTTGTTTTCTAGTTCCTCTAGGTGTGATGTTACATTGTTAATTTGAGGTCTTTCTAACTTTTTGAGGCAGATGTATATCACTATAAACCTCCTTTTTAATACTATTTTTGCTGCATTCTAAAGATTTTGGTATGTTATGTCTCTTCATTTGTTTCAAATATTTTTTAAATTTCTGCCTTAATATAATCATTTACCCAAATGTCTTCAGGAGCATGATATTTAATTTTCATGTAATTGTGTGATTTTGAGAGATCCTCTTGGTATTGATTTTTATTTTTATTTCTTTAGGATCTGAGAGTATGGTGGGTATGATTTCAATTTTTTCGAGTTTAATCGGACTTGCTTTATGTTTGAGCATGTGATTGATGTTAGAGTATGTTTCATGTGCAGGTGAGAAGAATGTATATGCTGTGGGTAATGAGCAGGGTATTCTGTCTGGTCTGTTGGACCCAATAGACATCTTGGACTTGGGTCCAAGACAGCCTTGATGATCTGTCCAATGCTGCCAGTGAAGTGTTGAAGTCCTCCACTATTATTGTGTGGATCTCTAAGTCTTTTTTGTAGCTCTAAAAGTACTTTTTTTATGAATCTTGGTGCGCCAGTGTTGGGTTCATATATTTTTGGGATAGTTAAGTCTTTAATCTTATTCAATTAAACTCATTATAATACTCTTTTTTGTCTTTGTTTACTCTTGTGGGCTGAAAGTCTATTTTATCTTATGTAAGAATAATGACCTGTGGTCTTTTTTGTTTTCCATTTGTATGAGAGATCTTTCTTCATGCCTTATGGGGTTGGAGCCCAAGGATGTTTTTACATGTGAGATAGGTCTCTTGAAAACAGTGAATAGATGAGCCTTGTTTTTTGTTTTTGTTTTAATTCAGCTATGCCTTTTAAGTGGTGGCATTTAGACTATTTACATTCAAGGTTAATATTGACATGTAAAGTTTTGATCCTATTTTGAAGTTAGCTGGTTGTTTTGTAGTTTCTATTGTGTGCTTGCTTTATAGGGTTTATGAGCTATGTACTTGTGTGTTTTTGTGGTAGCATGAATTGTTCTTTTATTCCCATGTTCAGTACTTTCTTAAGGATTTCTTGTAAGGCTGATTCAATGGTAACAAATTCCCTTATTGCTTGTTTGTCTGGAAACTATTTTATTTCTTCTTTGCTTATGAAGCTTAGTTTGGCAAGACATGAAATTCTTGGTTGGAATTTCTTTTCTTAAACAATGATGAAAATAGGCCCCCGACTTTTCCTGACTTGTTAGGTTTCTGTTGAGAAGTCCATTTTTAGCCTGATGGGATTCCCTTTTTATATGATATAAACTTTTTCTCTAGCTGCCTTTAAGATTTATTTCTATATTTGACCTTGGACAATCTGGTGACTATATTCCCTGGTGTTGTTTATTTTGTATAGTTTTTCACAAATGTGGTCTAGATTTCTCATACCTGGATGTTTATCTCTCTGGCAAGATTAGGGAAAATTTTTTGAATTATTCTCTTAAATATATGTTCCAGATTGTTCACTTTTTCTCCTTCTTTCTTAGGAATGCCAATAATTTGTAGGTTTGGTCACTTTATCTAATCTTGTATTTTTCAAAGACTGTTTTTTTTTTTTTCTTAAATTCTTTTATTTCTTTATTTTTGTATGACAAGGTTACTTTGAAAGTCTGGTCTTCATACTCTGAAATTCTTTCTTCAGCTTGGTTGAGTCTATTGAAAAATATTTCAATTGTATTTTCAAATTCCTAAAGGAGTTTCTTAATTCCAAAATCTCTTATTGGTTTCTTTGTAATATGTATCTCTTTCTTTATATCCTAGATTGCTTTAGAAGTTTCTTTGTGTTGATTTTAAATCTTGTCTTTGCTCTTGTTGAACTTTCTTGCAATCCATGCTTTGAATTCTTTGTTTGACATTTCTGAGCTTCATTTTGGTTAGGGACCAATCCTAAAGAGTTAGTATGAACCACTGATATTGCCACTACACTTAGATTTTTCATAGGCCAGAATTCTTGTGCTGTTTCTTTCTCATCTGGAGATGCTGGCACTTCTAATTTTTATAATTATTTTTGTATGGGTGGGATTTCTTTTTCTTTTCTTTCTTTTCATATAATATTATTGGTTTTTTCCTTTACCTTTCCCCCATTCCCTAGGGGGTGTGAGTAGAGAATGCTGGGTAGGGAGTTTTGGCTTTGCTTCTGTAGCCTCAAGAACTTCTATAGACAGGCTTATATTGGTTATGCAGTTTGACCTACAGGCCAGTGGATGGCGCTATGGGCAATAACTAGATGAGGCCAGCTTGGCTGTACACTTGATTTTTATTTATTGGGAGAAGCTCTCCGTTGCCTCAAAAAATGGACTGATTTGTGGAGTGCAGTGAGCTCCCTGCTTAGACCTGAGGTGTCTGGGGGGCAGTATGTGCCAAGTTGAACCAGATGAGCCCACCTACGTGCCCCCTGTTGGCAGGTACAAGCACCAGTGCCAAGGGAGAATCCAGTGGGTGGCCACCACCACCGGGTGCCCAGAGGTGTGCCCAGGCATGGAGTTTGGAAACCTTCTTGGCCCCAGTTCCTTGTGTGGGGATGGGTGACAGCCTAAATTCCTGATCCAGGAAAGTGGGCGTTCCAGATTCCTAGAGATCTGCTTATGCATGCGATGTAGAGGGCCCTGCTGCACCACAATGTTTACACAGGGAGTGTGGGGCAGTTTGGGTTGCTAATGCATGTGAATGGGTACTCCAGATGCCCGGAGATATAACTGGGCATGTAGCAGAAAGGAACCCTGCACAGAAGGGCCTAGATGGTTCAGCCTGGTTCTGGGCAAGTAGTTGCTCTGGATGCCTGAAAATCTGCCTGGGTATGGAGTGGGGTGGCGGGGGGGCCTGTACCAGGATTTATGCACAGGAAGGGTGGGGTGGCTTAGACTACTGTTCCAGGTGAGCAGGTACTTTGAATGTCTGGAGATCTTCCTGGGCATGGAGTTGAGTGGGCTCCACCACACCATAATCTATGCACAGTAAGTGTGGGACAGTTCAGGGTGCTGGAACAATATGAATTTCTACTAAATTCACCAAACACAAGTTCAGTTCATACTAACATTTTCCAAAACATATTTCCATTATTTTAAATTCTTTCCATCATAGAAATAAATTCTTCAAAGCATGTGATCATGTTTCTTGGCCTGAAAAGGTTTCTCTCAGTCACTCAAAATATTGGCTTCTATTTTAATAGATGGAAATATTGAATATAAATATCATGGTCAATGTGGGAAGCACGAAGTATAGATTGATGGAGTTGCCACTTGCATCAAGTCACTTTTAAAGTGTTGTGGAGTTTTTCCTTTTCCATTAACAATGGTACTATTTTGGGTCAAGAACTTTTATCACTTATCTATACGCGTGTATTAGCCTTCTAACTGGATCTCAAGCTGCTGTCACATTCTCCTCTAAATCATTTGATCGAATCAACGTTCCTCCAAGCCCATGTCATTTGTTCTTACTCCTTAGTGAACTACAATAGCTACCAGATAAAGTCAAACATTTTATCTTATGTATTCAAGCTCACTGCTCATGTAGCTTTATCATAGCTATTCACCTGTATCTTAGCGCACCCTCTATTTCTCATACTGTGTCCTTATATATAATGTTCCTTCTTCAGTAAAGTGTATCCTACTTTTTATTTAAAATGTGTTTAATTTTTTATTAAAAACTTTCTATACTTGCTCCAGGGCATAACTGATTTTTCCTTCTGGCTAGATATTCTCTATCTTTTCTCACTTTATATATATATATATGTATATGCATATACATGATGTTTCTCTTGCCCTCTGTTTTTCTCTCTTTCTGTTCATACACACACACACATACACACACTATATTGATTCATAAGATTATCTATGAATGTATCTCTTTACAGAGATAACAATTTTTTTACAAGAATGATTTTTGGATGATATTCATTAATACAACAAATATTTACTGATAGTAAACTACGCACTGAGAATATAATGGTGAAGGACGGGCACAGGGGCTCAGTCCTGTAATCCCAGCTATTTGGGGGGCCAAGGTGGGTGGATCACCTGAGGTCAGGAGTTTGAGATCAGCCTGGCCAATATGGTGAAGCCCTTTCTGTACTAAAAAAAAAAAAAAAAAAAAAAATACAAAAATTAGCCAGGCCTGTTGGCAGGTACCTGTAATTCCAGCTGCTCAGGAGGCTGAGGCAGGAAAATTGCTTGAACCCAGGATGTGGAGGTTGCAGTGAGCCGAGATCACGCCATTGCACTACAGCCCAGGCAATAAGAGTGAAACACCATCTCAAAATAATAATAATAATAATAACGGTGAAGAAAGCAGATGTGATCTCTACTCTAAAAGCATATAAACTAGTAGAATTCGAAAACAATTCTCTATCTTATAGAATGACCTCTTTATGACTCCTGTTATGAATTTGTCACCCTGTGTCTGGCCCCATAACACTTCAATTTGTCCTAAATAGCTCTTCAAAAATAAAATTTATAAGGCACATTTCTGCATGTCTAATTTCGTTCATTAACAATCTTCAGTAACTTCTTATATCTTGACGATTTAAGAATAATCCCAACTTTTTCCTAACTTTTCTAGGCATATCTTAGTGGATATTGAGTTTTCAGGCATATCTCATTCTACTGCAAGTACTTTGAGGATAAGAATTATATCACACCCTCATTCTTTCTTTTTCATAATACTTGACTGGTGACTAACTGCTATTTCTCTATATACTCTGATTCATAATCTAATAATGCTTCTTCTGATTGGAATGTCTTCTTTAGCAACTGAAAGTGTCAAGTCCTGTTTTAAATGCCATCTCCTCTAAACAATATGTGCTAATCCCTATCTCCAACTAAAAGCAATATTTCTCTCATTTAAGCCCCCATAATAATCCTGCATAATGTGTTTATGGAATTTGTCCTACTGTACTTTAATAGAGTCTTTTAAAAATCTTATTGGATTACTTTCTTTAAAATCTTTTTTAGAACATAAAATAGACATTTTAGGTTAAAACGGCCCATATTGGCAAATTCATATAATTCAGTCTAACAGTACAGAGAACGAGGACATTCATCTCTGATCTTCAGTTTCAAGTTCAAAGCTTTATACTCTGAGCATCTATACACTAATTGGTCACCATGAATAGCATAATAGTCAAAAGCTAATAAATATAATATTGTTAGACAGAAATTGCCTAAAAACAAACTCTATAAATGCTTTCTTATATGCTTGATAACATTATTTTCCTGATCTTTGTAGCTATCTACAATTTAAACAGAACGAAAAATTATGGTGATTCTGGGATAATTTGAACCTAATTCTGAGGTGCATTATCAGGTCAAATTCTCCATAGGTAATGTGACAGATTAGTATGAGTAAGAGCTTCAAAATCACTCTTATTAAAATGATTTATCAGAAAATGCTATGTAGGAATATTCCTCTATAGTGGCCCAAAAAAGGGCATTGTTGTAAACATGTCATCAATTATCTATGTTAGAGCTTCCACTGGAGAGGCCAAAGGAAGCACATTCATTCACTTACTTACTTTTTCATTCACCATTAGTGTTAGTCCTTGTAAAGGAAGGTGAGGAAAATATAATCCTTAGTAAAACAACAAAGAGCTATGATATGGAAAATTTTCATAACTCCTTTTGAAAGCATTTCCATACCTCTCCCCATTATTTATAATCCACAACCTATGCCATTTCAGCACTCCTAAAGAGCCCCATATGATAAACTTTTCAAACAGAATTATGATATGTTTATATGTATGTCACCCTTGCTAATATGTAATTTGTTTTCATGTCTTTATTCTTAGTATTTATAACAAAGTTGGTCCTGATAAATGAAAAATGTTTTTGAATGTGTAAATAAATTAACAAAGGAGCAAAGAATAAAGATATATAGTTCAAGAAAATGAACAGAGAAGGAATTCACAGTAGTCTTGAGGGGGGAGGGGAATATCCCATGAAGGAGGATAATATCTTTTCAAAATCTCACAGAGAGTTCTCTTATAGTAGACCCTCCAAGTAGAAACAGAACCTTGGGAAAAGGATCAAATGACATGAGCTCTTTTTTTTTTTTTTTTTTTGAGACGGAGTCTCGCTCTGTCGCCCAGGCTGGAGTGCAGTGGCGCGATCTCGGCTCACTGCAAGCTCCCCCTCCCAGGTTCACACCATTCTCCTGCCTCAGCCTCTCTGAGTAGCTGGGACTACAGGCGCCCGCCACCACGCCCGGCTACTTTTTTTTTGTATTTTTAGTAGAGACGGGGTTTCACCGTGGTCTCGATCTCCTGACCTCGTGATCCGCCCGCCTCGGCCTCCCAAAGTGCTGCGATTACAAGCGTGAGCCACCGCGCCTGGCCAACGTGAGCTCTTTTTTAACAAAAAATTTTAACTTACAAATAAAGGGCATAAGTTCTAAATCTAGTCTTACCACCATGTTATAGGACTATCAGCTAAAAATCACTGACTATGAATATGCTATGCATATTCCTCCAGAGTTTGCATATAGTTTATAAAGCTGAATTATTTTGTATATAGTTTATAAAGCTAAAGTTATAAAGCAAATTCCTCCAGAGTTTGCATATAGTTTATAAAGCTAAATATGATTACAAAGAAAACATACTTGGAGAACAAAATTACCGTTGGAATGAATGAATTTATGAAATGCTCCAAGTCGTACTGTGTCTTGAAAGGTTTGGCTGTGGATAAAATGGGGGCCTGCATTTATACACATCGAATGTAATAGCTTACTGGGCTAGAGAAATTCACTGCGAGTCTGAACTAGCTGGGTGAATTATTTCTTCCCTTCGCATCTATTATGCACCTGGCTTTGAGTCATAGTTAAATACAGTTCCTCAAATAATTGAAATCTAACTGACCCTGAACTAAATCTCCTTCCCAAACTGAAGGTATTTTAGGACACATTATAAATAACAAGAGATCTGTTATTTTTAAAATGCAGAAACAGGACATATTTTGAAGGAGTCATTACATCTTGAAGGAGGAAAATATTATCTTATCACTTAATTAAGAGCTCAGAGATGATTTTTCCCTTGGTGGTTCTTAAATAAACACTACCACTTCCATTATACAGTTACCTCAGAATAACTGTCTCAAACAAAGTTAGCAAATTGATATAAAGAACTTTGTAAAAGAAGTTCTGTTTCACTTTGTGGTTTTTTGTGTTTTTAATTTTTCAGATAATTTTAGAATTGTAGAAGAATTGCAAAAATAGTACAGCGTTCCAGTATTCCCTTCCCCCAGGCTCTCCTAATATTAATATCTCGTATAATCATGGTACAATTATCAAAAGTAAGAAATTTACATTGTTGCAGTGCTATTATTAACTAAACTATAGATGTTTTTTATATTTCACCAGTTTTTTCACTACTGCTTTTTTTCTGTTCCAGGATCTAACATAGAATCTAATATTGCATTTAGTTTTCATGTCTCCCTACTCTCCTCCAATCCTGTATTTCCTTGCCTTTCATAACTGCGAGAACTTTTGAAAGGCACTAATGTAGAATGTCCTTTGTGGGCTTGTCTGATGTTTTCTTATGCCTAGATTTTTGGAGTACATTATTGGTAAAAATACCACAGAGGTGATATGTCTTTCTCAGTGTATTGTGAGGTCAAACATCTTATTATTGGTAATATTAACTTTTCTCCTGACAGAGTTTCTCCATTGTAAAGTATTATTTTTCCTTTTGCAATTAATAAATACTTAGAGTAGATGATTTGAAACTACACAAATATCTTCTTTCCTTAAATTTACATCCACCAGTTTTATCATCTACCAATGGTTCATGCTGGCAGTAACTGCTACTGTTGTGTTCTAATGATACCTTTCTATTTTCCTCATTGCCTCTACATTTATTCATTTATTTATATAAGCATGAATTCAAGGATATTTATTTTATTCTTAGGGTTATAATCCAATAATATCATTATTTATTTTGTTGCTCAAATTGTTTTAGCTATGATCATTAGCTGTTGATGTGGTTTTGCTCTGTGTCCCCACCTAAATCTCATCCCAAAATGTAATCCCCATGTGGTGGGGGAGGGACCTGGTAGGAGGTGATTAGATCACGGGGTTGGATTTCCCCCAGACTGTTCTCATGATATGAGTTCTCATGAGATTTGATGGTTTAAAAGCGTGGCACTTCGCTCTCTTCCTCTCTCCTGCTCCTGCCGCCATTTAAGAAGTGTCTTGCTTTCCCTTCACCTTCCACCATGACTGTAAGTGTGCTGAGGCCTCCCCAGCCATGCAGAACTGTGAGTCAATTAAATCTCCCTTGTTTATAAATTACCCAGTCTCAGATAGTTCTTCATATCAGACTAATATAGTTGTTTTTATTATTTTAAATAATTTTTTTTGTAGACTAGTTTTTAGATATACAGAAAAATTAAGAAAATAGTACATGGAATTCTTGTACACTCCCAGTTTCCTCTATAACTAACATCTTCCTATGATGCATTTACTAATTTTGTTCTAAATATCAAATTAATATTAATACATTATTATTAACTAATGTCCATAGTTTATTCAACTGTCTTTAGTTTTTACAGAGGTCTTTTTTCCGTTCCAAGTTTCTCACTCAGGATAACACATTACATTCATTTGTCATGTCTTCTTAGGATCCTCTTGACTGCAACAGTTTCTCAGACTTCCTTTGGTTTTGATGAACTTGATATTTTTGGGGAGTACTTCTCAGGTACTTTGTAAGATTCTCTTTTATTGGTATTTACTTGATATGTTTCTCATATTGAGAGTATAGTTACAAGATTTGGGGACAGGTAAAGAGTACCTATCATCAACATAATTTATCACTGTTGATGTTAACCTCAACTACCTGGATGAGGTAGTATTTGTCAGATTTCTCTATGGCAAATCTACTTATTTTTTCTTTCTTCCCATACTGCAGTCTTTGGAAAGAAGTCACTATGTGCAACCCATGCTTAAGGAGGGGGAAGTTTTTCTCCTTCTTTTTGAGGGCAGAGTAACTACATAAAGTATTTGGAAGTCTTCTGTGTTGCACATTGATCTGTTTTATTCTCATTTATTTCTTCAAGTATTTATTTATATCATAATAGAATTATGAATGTTTATTTTATATTTTGAGTTACATTACAATATGATATTATTCTGAGCTCAGATTGTTCCATCTCTGGCCACTGGGGACACTGAAAAATCAGAAACTGAAGGTTGGCACACATGTCCCTTTCATATATTCCCTCATTGTGATTTTTTTTTAATTTAGAAATTTGTTATTTTTTTGGCAATATAAGATACTCTACAATTATGTATTTTCAGCCCTAGTCCTAGAATTAGCCATTTTTCTAAAGAGCAGCTGGGGTTCTATTTATTAAAAACTATAATCTGGGTTAGGTGTGCTTATTGCTACCACGGTATCATTGCTTTTAAGCTTTTTCATCTAATAGAGCAAAAAATACATCTGTGTATTAAGTTGTATATATGCACATATCTATACATATTTTATACATGGCTATAATAGATATTTTAAGCTAAATATAAATTCATACTGATGTCCCCAACTGTATTTTATTATTGCATGGATTACTGTAGCCTCCTCCACTTGCTTATTGGTAACCTCACACTCTAATAGGAAGAAACCTGGCCCCAATAATCCTCCCTCTGTTTACTTAACTGTGCAATTCCAGAATACATTGGTTGTTAACTTATATCCGTACTAAAAACAATGGTTTCAATTAGAGTTCAGTGTTTATGTACAGTTCTTTTTATTTTTATTGGCTCTAGGTTTATTGCAGATGCTCTCTAGAAAATTGAGGACATTCCCATTCAGGTGCTTTTAAAAATGAGCTCAGTATCATTCCTGAGAATAAACAACTATAGGAAGTTTCTCAGAAGAATATTAGCAGAAAGTTTCTCCATTCTTATGAAAAGAGAAAAAGGAGAAAAATTATTTCCAAGAAATACTTCTTTTTGAAATCTCAGCTTACTACTCTCTTTCTTCATAAAAACTCTGAAACCATGAGCTGACTGGCTAATAGCTCCCAGTTTCTATCAGGTTGCATCTCAATTATATTCATTATAGGCAAATTTGGTCTTCACTTTTCTGGTAGCTCCATGAAAGAGGCTTTCTTTTTGCTTCTTTGTTCTCCCTACAGATGTCAATACCTTTATATAAGGCTGTGTAGTCTCAGTCCTATTTTATCCCCATGCTCCTTAAATATACCTTACTTCCCTCCTTTTCTCCTGAGTCTCTGGGTTCTGAAACTTTGTGAAAAATATTGACTTAAAAAACTTGTTATAACACCTACCAGCTATGCAACTGGAACTATTTATTCTTTCTTATCTCTAGTTACCTAGGAGATAATAATTTTCTTTTTACCTTTTGGTAGTTTTGCATAGTAGAGATAAAACTAACACAAAATGTCTAATACACAGTAGATTTTCACAAATGTTACTTTTTTACCATCTATTTTTAAGAATTTTCATATGCCTAAATTTAATCAACCAGAAGTGTCATGATGATAATGACAGATTTTGTGGCAACTTGGTGGAAGTAGTTATTTTTAAGATATCTCACCTATCATTGACAAATTTGCTTGAACAGAACTAGTATCTGTTATGCAAAAATATGATATTTATACTAAAATTGAGGGCATATGCTTGCTCTGAAAATATATACAGAAGCCACTACAATAGTTTGATAAATATATACTAGCGCAATGAGGCCAGTGAAGGTGGCAGCTAAGTTTTCATAGAAAGACTGAAAAAAAGAAAAATAGAACTTTCCTCTTAGAACTTTAAAATATGCATGTTGTAGATTAATGCATATGTCTGGAAAATCATCTTAAAGAGATTGGCTCCTGTGTCAGTGACACTAAACTGCAACGTGAGTGAAGGTGCAAAGATGGCTAAAGAGAGAACACATTGGCCAACTATGAAAGTGAAGGGCATGAAAGTTCAGAGAGGATGCTGGCAGAGTCCTGAGAACTCTGCCCATGGAGAGGATGTTAAACATCAGGATTTCCCCTGTGACTTTCTATTGTGAAGAAGGATAAATATGACTGAGCTGGCATGGTGACATTAAACTCATGAATGTCCTAATATGCTGTTCTAATCTCACACTACCCAAACTACATTCTGATTATAAACTGACTCCCAAGGAATTCTGCCTATAGGAAGAAAAATATGCTAATTTGGAGAACTAACTTAGATGTTTCCTTCAAAGGAAAAGAAAAAGATATAAAATTGGCATTCAAAGTTTATTCATTATCTCATGAGTTGTTTAATATGAAAATGTTCTTAAGAGATGGAGATGGAGATGGGGCCAGGAGCAGTGGCTCACATCTGTAATCCAAACAATTTGGGAGGCTGTGGCAGGCGGATCACTCAAGGTCAGGAGTTCAAGACTAGCCTGGCCAACATGGCAAAACCCCTCTCTCTACTAATAATACAAAAATAAGCCAGGCATGGTGGGATGCACCTGTAGTCCCAGCTACCTAGGAGGCTGAGGCAGGAAAATCGCTTGAATCAGGGAGGCGGAGGTTACACTCAGCCACGATTTCACCACTACACTCCAGCCTGGGTGACAGAACTACTTTCCATCTCAGGAAACAAAAACGAAACAAAACAAAAACAAAACACCCAGATGGAGATGGTCTTTGCATATCAATAAATGACACTTCTGGGCTCTCAAAGACTAATAAATTTTTATAAAAATTTATTAAGGCAAAATTATTCTTTGAGATCTTTTGGTTATTGTCTTGAAGAGGCAGATCAGGAGGAAATGGTTTTCAAATAGAAGGAGGTAATGAGCATTATGAGATGTTCAGGGAGTGTTTGCATGACTGGGAAAGGAGTGTGAGAATGTAAGTGTACTGAGATGGGATAAGAAAGGAGAAGTGAGGGGATGAAATATTGAAAGAAAATAAAGTTGCAAAGGTAAGTTGGGCCAGAGAATAAATGAACTTTCCTGTCAGGCAATGGACTATGGAAAATATGAAGCTCTTCTAGTACAGCTAATAGTGAAGAATTATCCTACCAATACTTCAGTAGTTATCTATTTTGAGATGACATACAACATTGAAATTTGTTGGATTTAAACAACAATCATACATGCCTGGAGATGTGGTTTATTGGGAAAGTCTAGCATTATGATATATCTTCTGGTTTGGAAAGAAATGTGGTGGCAGAATGAAGAATGGACTAATGACTAATGAGAGAGAGACTTGAGAATTATATACTAATAATTCTTTGCAGACCAAAACATACATGCATAGGCAGGAATCTGCATAGAAATTCTAAACCTATGAATTAGTCCATTTTCATGTTGCTGATAAAGACATACTCAAGACTGGGCAATTTACAAAAGAAAGAGGTTTAATGGACTTACAGTTCCATGTGGCTGGGCAGGCCTCACAATCATGGTGGAACGTAAAGAGGAGCAAGTCATGTCTTACATGGATGGCAGCAGGCAGAGAGAGTGCTTGTGCAATGAAACTCCCATTTTTAAAACCATCAGATCTCATAAGACTATTCACTATTACAAGAACAGCATGGGAAAGACTTGCCCTCATGTCACTTATCTCCCACTCATTCCTCCCATAACACATGGGAATTATGGAAGCTACAGGTTGAGATTTGGGGGGGGGACACTGCCAAACCATATAATTCCACACCCTGCCCCTTCCAAATTTCATGTCCTCACATTGTAAAAACAATCATACCTTCCCAACAGTACCACAAAGTCATAACTCATTTCAGCATTAACTCAAAAAGTCCACAGTCCAAAGTCTCATTTGAGACAGCGCAAGTCCTTTTTGTCTAAGAGCCTGGAAAATCAAAAGCAAGTTAGTTACTTCCTAGATACACTGGGGATACAGGCATTGGGTAAATACAGCCATTCCAAATGGAAGAAATTGGCCTAAATAAAGGGGCTACAGGCCTCATGGAAGTCCAAAATCCAGCAAGGCAGTCAAATATTAAAACTCCAAAATGATCTTGTTAGACTCATGTCTCACATCCAGGTCACGCTGATGCAATAGGTGGGTTCCCATGGTTGTGGGCAGCTCTGCCCCTGTGGCTTTGCAGAATACAGCCTCCCTCCTGTCTGCCATCACAGGGTGGTGTTGAGTGTCTATGACTTTTCCAGGCACACAGTACAAGCTGTCAGTGGATCTACCATTCTGGGTTCTGAAGGACGGTGGCCTTCTTCTCACAGCTCCACTAGGCAGTGCCCAATAGGGACTCTGTGTGGTGGCTCCAACCCCACATTTCATTTCTGCAGTGACCTAACAGAAGTTCTCCATGACAGCCATGCCCCTGCAGTAAACTTCTGCCTGGATATCCAGGCATTTCTATACATCCTCTGAAATCCAGGCAGAAGTTCCCAAACCTCAATTCTTGACTTCTGTGCACCTGCAGGGTGGACACCATGTGGAAGCTGCAAAGACTTGGGCTCGCACCCTCTGAAGCCATGGCCTGAGCTGTATCTTGGCCCCTTTTAGTTGCAGTTGGAGTGGCTGGGACATAGGGCACCAAGTCCTGAGGCTGCACACAGCATGGGCACCCTGGGCCCAGCCCATGAAACCATTTTCTCTTCCCAGGCCTCTGGGCCTATGATGGCAGAGGCTGCTGGGAAGACCTCTGACATGCCCCAGAGACATTTTTCCCATTGTCTTGGGAATTAACATTTGGCTCCTCGTTACTTATGCAAATTTCCACAGCAGACTTGACTTTCTTCTCAGAAAATTGAATTTTCATTTCAATCACATTATCAGGTTGCAAATCTTCCAAACTTTTATGCTCTGTTTCCCTTTTAAATCTGAATGCTTTTAACAGCAGCCAGGTCACATCTTGAATGCTTTGCTGTTTAGAAATTTCTTCTTCCAGATACTGTAAATCATCTCTCTGAAGTTCAAAGTTCCACAAATCTCTAAAGAAGAGGCAAAATGTCGCCAGTTCCTTTACTATAAGAAAACAAGAATCACCACTTTGTTCCAGTTCCCAACAAGTTCTTCATCTCCATCTGAGGCCACTTCAGCCTGGATTTCATTGTCAATATCATTATCAGCAGTTTGGTCAAAGCCATTCAACAAGTCTATATGGAGTTCCATACTTTCCCACATTTTCCTGTTCTCTTCTGAGCCCTTCACACTGTTTCAACCTCTACCTGTTACCTGGCTCCAAAGTTGCTTCCACATTTTAGGGTATCTCTTCAGCAGCACCCCACTCTACTGGTACCAATTTGCTGTATTAGTCAATTTTCACACTGCTGATAAAGACATACCTGAGACTGGGCAGTTTACAAAAAGAAGAGGTTTAATGGAATTACAGTTCCACATTGCTGGGGAGGACTCACAATCATGGAGGGAGGCAAGGAGGAGCAAGTCATGTCTTAGATGGATGGCAGCAGGCAGAGAGAGCTTGTACAAGGAAACTCCTATTTTTAAAACCATCAGATCTCACGAGACTTATTCACTATCAAAAGAACAGTACAGGAGCTCTCTAGATTCCTATTCTCTGGGCAAGACATCGCTGAAAGAAAGGCAGCAGGCCCAGTTAGGGGCTCATAGATAAAACTCCCATCTCTCTGGGACAGAGCACCTTGGGGAAGGGGCAGCTGTGGGTGCAGTTTCAACAGACTTAAGTGTTCCTGCCTGCCAGCTTTGAAAAGAGCAGCAGATCTCCCAGCACAGGGCTCGAGCTCTACTAAGGGAAAGACTGCCTCCTCAAGTGGGTCCCTGACCCCTGTGCCTCCTGACTGGGAGATACTCCCCAGCAGGGGCTGACAGACACCTCATGCAAGAGAGCTCCAGCAGGCATCTGGCAGCTGACCTTCTGGGACAAAGCTTCCAAAGGAAGGAACAGGAGGCAATCCTTGCTGTTATGCAGCCTCCACTGGTAATACCCAGGCAAAGAGGGTATGAAGTGGATCTCTAAAAACTCCAGCAGACCTGCAGCAGAGGGGCCTGACTGTTGGGAGGAAAACTAACAAACAGAAAGGAATACCATCAACCTCAACAAAAAAGACGTCCACACAAAAACCCCATCTGAAGGTCACCAATATTAAAGACCAAAGGTAGAACAATCCAGGAAGATGAGGAAAAACCAGCGCAAAAAGACTGAAAATTCCAAAAACTAGAACGCCTCTTCTCCAAAGGAGCACACCTCCTCACTAGCAAGGGAACAAAACTAAACAGAGAATTAGTTTGATGAATTGACAGAAGTAGGCTTCAGAGATGGGTAATAACAAACACCTCTGGGCTAAAGGAGCATGCTCTAACCCAATGCAAAGAAGCTAAGAACCTTGAAAAAAGGTTAGAGGAATTGCTAACTAAAATAACCAGTTTAGAGAAGAACAAAAATGACCTGATAGAGCTGAAAAACATAGCATGAGAAGTTCGTGAAGCATACACAAGTATCAATAGCTGAATTGATCAAGCAGAAGAAAGGATATCAGATACTGAAGATCAACAATGAAATAAAGCATGAAGACAAGATTACAGAAAAAAGAATGAAAAGGAATGAACAACTCCTCCAAGAAATATGGGACTATGTGAAAAGACAAAATCTACATAAATTGGTTTACCTGAAAGTGATGGGGAGAACAGAACCAAGTTGGAAAACATTGTTTAGGATATTATCCAGGAGAACTTCCCCAAACTAGCAAGACAGGTCAACATTCAAATTCAGGATATACAGAGAACATCACAAAGATACCCCTTGAGAAAAACAGTCTCAAGACATATAATCATTAGATTAACCAAGGTTGAAATGAAGGAAAAAATGTTAAGGGCAACCAGAGAGAAAGGTCAGGTTACCCAAAAAGAGAAGCCCATCTAGACTAACAGCAGATCTCTCTGTAGAAACCCTACAAGCCAGAAGAGAGTAGGGGCCAATATTCAACAATCTTAAAGAATTTTCAACCCAGAATTTCATATCCAGCCAAACTAAGCTTCATAAGCGAGGGAGAAATAAAATCCTTTACAGACAAGCAAATGCTGAGAGATGTTGTCACCACCAGGCCTGCCTTACAAGAGCTCCTGAAGGAAGCACTAAATATGGAAAGGAAAAACTGGTACTAGCCACTGCAAAAACATACCAAATTGTAAAGACCATAAACATTGTGAGGAAACTGCATTAACTAATGGGTGAAATAACCAGCTAGTATCATAATGACAAGATCAAATTCACACATAACAATATTAACCTTAAAGGTAAATGGGCTAAATGCCCCAGTTAAAAGACATAGACTGGCAAATTGGATGGAGTCAAGACCCATCAGTGTACTGTATTCAGGAGACCCATCTCACGTGCAAACACACACATAGGCTCAAAATAAAGGGATAGAGGAATATTTACCAAGCAAATGGAAAGCAAAAAAAAAAGCAGGGGTTGCAACTCTAGTCTCTTATAAAACAGACTTTAAACCAACAAAGATCAAAAAACACAAAGATGGGTATTACATAATGGTAAAGGGGTCAATGCAACAAGAAGCGCTAACTCTCCTAAATATATATGCACCCAATACAGGAGCACCCAGATTCATAAAGTTCTTAAAGACCTACAAAGAAACTTAGACTTCCGCACAATAATAGTGGGAGACTTTAACACCCCACTGTCAATATTAGACAGATCAACAAGATAGAAAATTAACAAGGATATTCAGGACTTGAACTCAGCTCTGGACCAAGCAGACATAATATACATCTACAGAACTCTCCACCCCAAATCAATAGAATATACATTCTTCTCAGCACCACATCGCACTTATTCTAAAATTGACCAAATAATTGGAAGTAAAACACTCCTCAGCTAATGCAAAATAATGGAAATCATAACAAACAGTCTCTCAGACCACAGTGCAATCAAATTAGAACTCAGGATTAAGAAACTCACTCAAAACCATACAACTACATGGAAACTGAACAACCTGCTCCTGAATGACTACAGGGTAAATAACAAAATTAAGGCAGAAATAAAAAAGTTCTTTGAAACCAATGAGAACAAAGACATAATGTACCACAATCTCTGGAACACAGCTAAAGTGGCATTTAGAGAGAAATTTATAGCACTAAATGCCCACAGGAGAAAGCGGGAAAGATCTAAAATCAACACCCTAACATCACAATTCAAAGAACCAGAGAAGCAAGAGCAAACAAATTCAAAAGCTAACAGAAGACAAGAAATAACTAAGATCAGAGTAGAACTGAAGGAAATAGAGAGAAGAAAAACCCTTCAAAAAATCAGTGAATCCAGGAGCTGATTTTTTTGAAAAGATTAACAAATTAGATAGACCGCTAGTCAGACTAATAAAGAAGAAAAAAGAGAAGAATCAAATAGATGTAATAAAAAATGATACAGGGGATATCATCAGTAATCCCACCGAAATACAAACTACCATCAGAGAATACAATAAACACCTCTGTGCAAATAAACTAGAAAATCTAGAAGAAATGGATAAATTCCTGGACACACACGCCATCCCAAGACTAAACCAGGAAGAAGTCGAATCACTGAATAGACCAATAACAAGTTCAGAAATTGAGGCAGTAATTAATAGCCCACCAACCAAAAAAAGCCCAGGACCAGGCGGATTCACAGCCAAATTCTGCCAGAGGTGCAAAGAGGAGCTAGTATCATTCCTTCTGAAACTATTCTAAACAACAGAAAAAAATAGGGACTCCTCCCTAACTCATTTTATGAGGCCAGCATCATTCTGATAACAAAACCTCAGAGACACAACAAGAAAAGAAAATTTCAGGCCAATATCCCTGATGAACATCGTGTGAAAATGCTCAAATACTGGCAAAACGAATCCAGCAGCACATCGAAAAGCTTATCCACCACAATCAAGTTGGTTTCATCTCTGGGTTGCAAGGCTGGTTCAACATATGCAAATCAATAAATGTAATCCATCACATAAACAGAACCAATGACAAAAACCACATGAGTATCTCAATAGATGCAGAAAAGGCCTTCGATAGAATTCAACACCTCTTCATGCTAAAAACTCAATAAACTAGCTGGGCGTGGTGGCTCATGCCTGTAATCCCAGCACTTTGGAAGGCCAAGGCGGGTGGATCACGAGGTCAGGAGATTGAGACCATCCTGGCTAACACGGTGAAACCCCGTCTCTACTAAAAATACAAAAAAATTTAGCCGGGTGAGGTGACGGGCGCCTGTAGTCCCAGCTACTCAGGAGGCTGAGGCAGGAGGATGGCATGAACCCCAAGGGATGGAGCCTGCAGTGAGCCGAGATCACACCACTGCACTCCAGCCTGGGTGACAGCGAGACTTCGTCTCAAAAAAAAAAAAAAAAAAACTCAATAAACTTTGTATTGATGGAATGTATTTCAAAATAATAAGAGCTACTTATGACAAACCCACAGCCAATATCATACTGAATGGGCAAAAGCTGGAAATATTTTCTTTGCAATCCTTCACGAGACAAGGATGCCCTCTGTCACCACTCCTATTCAGCATAGTATTGGAAGTTCTGGCCAGGGCAACCAGGCAAGAGAAAGAAATAACCTGTATTCACATAGGAAGAGAGGAAGTGAAATTGTCTCTGCTTGCAGATAATATGACTGTATTTAGAAAACCCCATCGTCTCAACCCAAAATCTCCTTAAACTGATGAGCAACTTTAGCAAAGTCTCAGGATACAAAATCAATGTGCAAAAATCACAAGCATTCCTATACACCAATAACAGACAAACAGAGATCTAAATCAAGAGTGAACTCCCATTCACAATTGCTACAAAGAGAATAAAATACCTAGGAATACAACTTACAAGGGATATGGAGGATCTTTTCAAGGAGAACTACAAACCACTGCTTAAAGAAATAAGATAGAAGACAAACAAATGGAAAATCATTCCATGCTCATGGATAGGAAGAATCAATATTGTGAACATGGCAATACTGCCCTAAGTAATTTATAGATTCAATGGTATCCCCATCAAGCTACCATTGACTTTCTTCACAGAATTAGAAAAAGCTACTTTAAATTTCATGTGGAAAAAAAAAAGAGCCTGTAAAGTTAAGACAGTCCTAAGAAAAAAGAACAAATCTGGAGGCATTTTGCTACCTGACTTCAAACTACACTACAAGTCTACAGTAACAAAAGCAGCATGATACTGGTACCAAAATAGATATACAGACCAATGGAATAGAACAGAGGCCTCAGAAATAATGCCACACATCGCCAACCATCTGATCTTTGACAAACCTCACAAAAACAAGCAATGGGGAATGGATTCTCTATTCAAAAAATGGGAAAACTGGCTAGCCATATGCAGACAACTGTAACTGGACCCCTTCCTTACACCTTGTACAAAAATTAACTCATGATGGATTAAATACTGAAATACAAGACCTAAAACCATAAAAACCCTAGAATAAAACCTAGGCAATACTATTCAGGACATAGGCATGGGCAAAGTCTTCATGACTAAAACAGCAAAAGCCGTTACAACAAAAGCCAAAATTGACAAATGGGATCTAATTAAACTAAAGAGCTTCTGCACAGCAAAAGAAACCATCATCAGAGTGAACAGGCAACCTACAGAATGGGAGAAAATTTTTGCAATCTATCCATCTGACAAAGGTCTAATATCCAGAGTCTACAAGGAACTTAAACAAATTTTCAAGAAAAAATCAAACAACCCCATCAAAAAGGGGGCAAAGGATATGAACAGACACTTCTCAAAAGAAGACATTTATGAAGCCAACAAAGATATGAAAAAAAAGCTCATCATCTCTGGTCATTAGAGAAATGCAAATCAAAACCACAGTGAGATACTATCTGATACCATTTAGAATGGTGATCATTAAAAAGTCGGGAAGCAACAGATGCTGGAGAGGGTGTGGAGAATTAGGAACACTTTTATACTGTTGGTGGGAGCATAAATTAGTTCAACCAGTGTGGAAGACAGTGGGGCAATTCCTCAAGGATCTAGAAGCAGAAATACCATTTGACCCAGCAATCCCATTACTCGGTATATACTCAAAGGATTATAATCATTCTACTATAAAGACCTATAAAGATACATGCACACGTATGTTTATTGCAGCACTATTCACAATAGCAAAGACTTGGGTCCAACCCAAATGCCCTTCAATGATAGACTGGATAAAGAAAATGTGACACATATATGCCATGGAATACTATGTAGCCATAAAAAAGGATGAGTTCATGTCCTTTGCAGGGACATGGATAAAGCTGGAAACTATCAATCTCAGCAAACTAACATGGGAACAGATAACCAAACACTGCATGTTCTCAATCATAAGTGAGAGCTGAACAATGAAAACACATGGACACAGGGAGGGGAACATCACACACCGGCACTTGTCAGGGGGTGGGGATCTAGGGGATTGATAGCTTTAGGAGAAATTCCTAATGTAAATGACGGGTTGATAGGTGCAGCAAACCACCATGGCACGTTTATACCTACGTAACAAACTGCATGTTCTGCACACGTATCTCAGAACTTAAAGTATAATTTTGAAAAAGTTTATTATTTTATTTTATTTTGTTTTATTTTTTGAGACGGAGTCTCGCTGTGTCGCTCAGGCTGGAGTGCAGTGGCGCAATCTCGGCTCACTGCAAACTCCGCCTCCTGGGTTCACTGAAAAAGTTTTAAAAAAAGAACAGCATGGGAAAGACCTGCCCCCATATGATTCAATTATCTCCCACCAGGTACTTCCCATAACAGCTGGAAATTACGGCAGCTACAGGATGAGATTTGGTTTGGGACACAGAGACAAACTATATCAACCTAGATTGACAGCCATAGTCCTAAGAGAATCCTATAAGGACAGCAATAATAGGAGTGTATTTATTTTGCCCCATAGTAACCAAGTAATCTCCCCTTTTCTATACCTTAAAAGTACAGGAAATCAGGATTGCAAAGATAACTGAATAAAACTGGATAACATATTTTACATATTAAATCTTGAAATTTTTCCAAAATATCATTGGCTTTATTTATTGTTTGATAGCTTTTTACTTTGCTTGACCTTTGCTGCATTTTTGTTCCTCTCCCTTGTCTCACCCACTAGGTTGCCCCTTCTCACTCCTTCCTGAGCCAAGGAAGTGTATATTTACTTCCAGTCTGAGAAACTTTTAAAATGTAGACAGGACATTTGAAGAACAATCACAATGGTATTTTCTTTAATATTTTGACAGCCAGCGTAATCTGTGAATTTTCCTAAGTAATCAATCACTAGCTTAGGTTAAAAGGAATTTATAAAGCTTTACATAAAAGTTCCCCTAAGCCATGCGAGTGAGCATAAAGTGCTCAGGATTGAACAAATTCAAATTCAATTCTGCTAATAAGTATCATGCTGATTTGTGGCCAGTTACATAACCTGTCTGGCTAAATCATTGCTTTCTTCTACAGAATGAATGGATTGGACTTGATATTTAAAACCTCTTCCAGGTTTTATATTATATCTTGTATAAGCATTGGCCCTCCTTGGAAACTTAAGTAATGACTTTCCCATGTGTTCATTTCAGGTATTTTGATTCACTTCCTTTCTAAAATAAGGTACTTGTTTTGTTGGTATTAGAATAAATAAAATCCAGATTGTACAGGTTAATGGGGCCAGAAATCAGAAATCAGGAAGAATCAAAAATCTCAGAAGATGCTCAGATTAATGTCAAAGATGCTGTAGTTACCCACAGTCATGGAAGGCTTTGGATGAACACCCAAAGGGCCAGTACTTACAGGATTTGGAATTTCTGCTATTATTCCAAATACGTTTTCCATAATAAATTTGTTAAGTCAAGGAATGATTACACTTTGCAGTTGTATTACATGTAGCACTTTCCAAATATTACTTGTTTTAGAAGTTTAAAATTTATGTATATTTATATATACTAGGAAAGACAATCGTAGGGAGTCTCAATATAGGTGTAGATAAAATCAAAGTTTAATATGAATCAAATATAATGCATGTGATAAGGAATTTGCATATTCACATATTTATTCACTTATACATCACAATTCTTGGATGTTTCTATGTGCCAAGCAGTGTGCTAACTGTTATACAGAGAAAAATAACTGAGTTCATGCCTTGAAGTAATATTCTATGAGCGGATATAACAATTACGAAATAATAATGGGATAAGTATGACAGAAACTAAGGTGCATCTAGAGGTAACACCTAATTGGGACCTGGAATGTTAAGAGAGCTGTCAGGAGAAGCTAGATCTTGGCTGGGGCAAATTGTTGGGTAATACAGTGTTCCAGGCAGAGAAGAGGTCATACAAAAGGTCAGAGACCCAGGAGTTGATGTTAGGAAACAGGATAGATTTAGCCTAAGCTGAATATAGAGTACAATGTTGGGAATGATGTAGGGTAGAAGATGTCAACAAGGAAGACCAAGAAAGATGTGGTTAGCTACAAGAAGGATATTTAATTCCATTCTGAAGGCAATGAAAAGCCATTGGATGTATTTGTGTGGTCATTGACATGATTTAAAATGTTTACTGTGTTTGAAGCATAGAGTATCGAATAGAAACAGGACAATACTTGAAAGGTCACAGGTGACATATTAAAAAGGGAAGGAAGTTGAGATGGTTCTATGTAAGATTCTGACAAGCGGCATTCAAGAGAAGTGGAAAAATTTGAACACTCAACAGGTCTTGGTGATGGATTTGATGTGGAGGATAAGAGAATATTATTAGGTTTGATGCCTAGTTTTCTATCTTAAGCATCTGGATTGGTGGTGATGTTTCTCATTAAGCTATGGATTCTACAAGAAAGAGCATCCTGGTAGATGAGAACAGGAGTTCACTTTTAGAAGTATTACTTTCTTGGAATTTGCATGATCTCTGAGTGGAAATGTGAGGTAGAGAGTTAGATGTAGCTATAGGATTGAAGAGTAAAGTTTGAGCTGAAGGAATAGATTGGTGAGGCATCGACATAAAGGCAGTAATCATAAGGACACCAAATGCTTATTAAGAACTTACTATATTCTACTTATTATTCTAAGTGCTTTACACTATCACTCCATAAATCCTCACAATAATTCTTTGATGTAGATTAAATTTTTCTATTTTGTAAATAAGTAAACAAAGGCATAAAGAGCTTAGTAAGTGGCAGAGCTAGGATTGAACCCAGGCACCCTTAGTCCAGAGTCCATGCTCTTAACCATCAAGGTAATTTATGTTATAGAATAAATAATATGTGACAAAAAGAGAATACCTACAATGATGATAAACATAACCATGTAACACCAATATTTCAGATATTGGAAGAAAAAGAAAAACACACAAAAGAAGAGGATGAAGAGGCCCAAGGAAAAGAATGTCTGTGTTGTCTGAATACAAAGAGGAAGCATTTTCTAAGTCAGAAGTAGTCACTGCTATCAAATTCTGTTCAGAAGTCAATGAAGATCAGTCCTAATATGTGCTCAGTAGGCTTGAAATGTATAATGAGCCCAACGGTGAAAAGTTTTATACGTCATGCTGAAGGGTATGACTCTTGTTCTATGGTCCAGTGATTCTCTGCCTGAGTTTTGCACATCAGAATCCTCTGGTTGTGTTTTGGATATGCAGATGTGTGTATTCTCAGCCCAGACCCAATGACCTAGAAACTCTTGGGATGGAGAGGAGCATATACACACTTTAACAGCTCTGCAGAAGGTTTTGATGCTCATCCAACATTCATAATCAGCACTTTTAGTTGCTGGGGTGTCACTGATCACATCAGGCAGCAACACTGTCACAGCCATGTTTGAGACCAATTTCTCTGATGGTTGTATACCAGCATGGGGGGAAATAGAGGCCAAACAACAGCTAAAAGATTAAGAGAGTTTAATATTGAATAATTACCTAAATTTGGACTGAGAGTTATACCTATGCTTTAATTTTGCATATTTTTCTTCTCTCTTTCTTTCTTTCTTTCTTTCTTTCTTTCTTTCTTATTTTGAGATGGAGTCTCGCTCTGTTGCCCAGGCTGGAGTGCAGTGGCATGATCTCGGCTCAGTGCAAGCTCTGCCTCCCGGGTTCACACCACTCTCCTGCCTCAGCCTCCCAAGTAGCTGGGTCTACAGGTGCCCGGCTAATTTTTTGTATTTTTAGTAGAGACGGGGTTTCACCGTTTTAGCCAGGATGGTCTTGATCTCCTGACTTTGTGATCCACCTGCCTCGGCCTCCCAAAGTGCTGGGATTACAGATGTGAGCCACCGCGCCTGGCCTGTGCATATTTTTCACTTTCTTGAGGAAGATTCTACCTTGAATTCCTAGTCCCTGAGTCACTGTTGTATTTGCAACATGAAAAAAAAGCTTTTCATTGTGACTTTATTAAATGACTTAGTTTGGCAGTTATGAAGTTAAATAAGAAATTGTAGCAAGTCTGGGATACAGTTGAAAATAAAGAACTTCCTTACACTATTTGTTTAGTTAGAAATAAGCTTTCTTTCCTAGTGCTTAGAAATGATATTTTAATACATCTATAATTCCAAAAGCACTGAGGGAGGTGTTCCAATTGAAAGTGTTGGGTTTATTTATTTATTTATTTATTTATTTATTTTTTATTACAAAGACTTACAAAGAACAGAGGGGAAAATGCATTGTTTTCTTTCTTCTACTGCTGCTTTTCAAAAGGCTTAATTGAGCACAGCTGTGATATGGCACAGACCTAAAACAGGAAATGAGCGTTTCGATAATGCTACATTTCCAAAGCACTTAAACATCATGGTGAAAATACCAACAATACCTTTTGAGATTAACTGTGAAGGGTTTGGTTTAATTCACTAAATTATTTCAGGAGATCCTATTTTCAAGAAGATGCTGAAAAAGATCCTTTGTCTCAAAGCTGTCAAGATACAGCAACAATAAAAATTTAAGTAAAAAGTGAGAGAAAAGTAGAAAAAAATGAGTGTACAAAATACAGGGAAAGGCTGCTCTTCCAAGCAGAATTTTTCTTTCCTGTGCTGCAGCTGCCAAGTACACTTTCACTTTTTTTTATTTAAGAGCAATCTTTTTGGGATCACTTCTTCAGTGGGAATGTAGCCAGTGATGAAGTGCCTGGACTCTTGGACAAGGTTCTTAAGCACTTTGCAATGCTTCAGTTTGGGGAAAGATTTTTTTTCTAAGACTACCAGTGTCAACAAATGTTAAAGCTAATAGCAGCCCTATGTCACATACACTCCTTCCCACCACCACCCCTAGTTCATCTCAGGACTTTTTCACATTACTGACAGATAACTCTGACCCAGACACCTTGTTCCTTGCAACATAAGAAAACCACTGCTTTAGATCATTTAACTATAATGTTCTTGATCACAGACTTCTGGGTTTGGGTGAGATGAAAGGTGTGCTCAAAATAGTAATGTCTGTGTTTCCTATTTTTCAAACAGCCTCTATTGAAGAAAACAAAAAAATATATGTATCAGGACTATTTTAATCCTATGTTATTTCTTAGAAAATTGATCAGTCATTTAGTTCAGTTTGAAAGTATTTATTAAGCACATAAACAGTTCCAAGCACTGTGCTTTATGTTGGCAAAACAAAGGTCTACCCCAAATAAATAAGAGTTTAGTGCAGGAGTCTGCAAACTTTTTCTGTATAGGCACCAGATATAAATATTTTAGGCTTAGTGGGCCACAAAATGTCTCTGCCGCATTTTTCCCTTATCATTTTACAAATATCTGAGGTGTAAAAACCATTCTTGGTGTATGGGTCATATCAAAGAAGACTCGTGGTTTAATATAAAAATAAATTACTTATAAAAAGCAATTTTATTTTTAAATGGTAAAACAATAGTTTCAGCTATATGAAATTGCCAACAGTTGATCATTTTTATGGTAATTTCATATGATCCAACCTATGTAGTAAGTCCCAACTAAAACAAATTCTGCACAATTACATACTGACTATAATGCTAGATATAAATGCAGGAGTGAAGAAATTAATCAATGATACTTAGGAGTATCTCATCAGAAGGATTTTGATAAGTAGATCGAGAAGAGTGGAAAGAAGATGGAGCGAATCTAGGTAGGTAAAACATTGAGAGTTGTGGCACCAAATCTCCAAAGTGGGGCTGAAACCAGGATGTGTATGAAAGACATAATGCATAGAGTTGAGCAGAGTCTTGTAGAACTTGCTAAAGAGTTTAGATTATATTCTATAAACAATATAACAGGTAGAAAACTTAACCAGAAAAACTCAGTCAATCTATATTCTAGAAATCCAACTTTATTTAGGCCCAGCCACCCTATGTGGCACCTAGGAGCAAATTAGTAAGTGATATTTCTTTCTAAAGTCATTTTCCCTCCTTACATTGAAAAAAATTGTATTAATATACTAGTGAGAGGTGACAACATGCTAGCAACCCTCGCTTGCTCTCAGCACCTCCTCAGCCTTGGCATCCACTCTGGCCGCACTTGAGGAGCCCTTCAGCCTGCCACTGCACTGTGGGAGCCCCTGTCTGGGCTGGCCGAGGCCAGGGCTGGCTGCGGCCAGGGCTGGCTGCCTTTGTTTGCGGGGAGATGTGGAGGGAGAGGCACGGGCAGGAACCAGGGCTGCATGCAGCACTCATGGGCCAGCATGAGTTCTGGGTGGGCGTGCGATCAGCAGGCCCTGCACTTGGAACAGCCAGCCAGTGCCACTGGTCCCAGGCAGTGAGGGGTTTAGCACCTGGGCCAGCAGCTGTGGAGGGTGTGCTGGGTGCCCCAGCACTGCTGGCTCACCGGCACCATGCTTGAATTCTCTCCAGGCTTCAGGTGCTTCCCCATGGGGCAGGGCTTAGGACTTGCAGCCCGCCATGCCTGAGCCCCCACCCCAACTGGTGGCCTCTCACACGGCCCAAGCCTCCCCAACGGGCACTGCCCCCTGCTCCACAGTGCCTGGTCCCAGCTACCAGTGTGGAGTGTGCGAGCGTGGCATGGGACTGGAGGGCAGCTCCACCTGCAGCCCCAGCGTGAGATCCACTAGGTGAAGCCAGCTGGGCTCCTGAATCAGGTGGGGACTTGGAGAACTTTTACATCTAGCTAAAGGACTGTAAATGCACCAATCAGCACTGTGTCTAGTTCAAGGTTTGTAAACGCACCAGTCAGTACCCTGTCAAAACGGAGCAATCAGCTCTCTGTAAAATGGGCCAATCAGCTCTCTGTAAAATGGGCCAATCAGCAGGATGTGGGTGGAGTCAGATAAGGGAATAAAAGCAGGCTATGTGAGCCAGCAGCGGCAACCTGTTTGGGTCACCTTCCACACTGTGGAAGCTTTGTTCTTTTGCTCTTTGCAATAAATCTTGCTGCTGCTCCCTCTTTGGGTCCACACTGCCTTTATGAACTGTAACACTCACCACGAAGGTCTGTAGCTTAACTCCTGAAGCCAGCAAGACCACGAACCCACCAGGAGGAACGAACAACTCTGGACACACCGCCTTTATGAGCTGTAACACTCACTGCGAAGGTCTGCAGCTTCACTCCTGACGTCAGCAAGACCACAAAACCACCAGAAGGAAGAAACTCTGTACACGTCCAAACATCAGAAGGAATAAACTGTGGACACACCATCTTTAAGAACTGTAACACTCACCACTAGGGTCCGTGGCTTCATTCTTGAAGCCAGCGAGACCAAAAACCCATCAATTCCAGACACATTTTGGTGACCACGAAGGGACTATCACCTATCACCAAGCAGTGAGAATATCGCCAAGTGGTGAGACCATTGCCTATCACGAAGCGGTGAGACTACTGCATATCACCAAGTGGTGAGTACCATTGGACCCATTTCGCTTGCTATTCTGTCCTATTTTTCCTTAGAATTTGGGAGCTAAATACCAGGCACTTGTCAGCCAGTTAAAAGCAATTAGCACGGCCGCTGGACTAAAGACACAGGTGTCAGGCTTTCTGGGAAAGGACTCTCTAACAACCCCTGACTCTTTGGTATTGGAAGCGTTGGTTTGCCTGGAACCAGCTTCCACTTTTCCTGTATTTCTGGGCTGAGCTGAGGGTCAACAGAGAGGAAAGTCATTCAGCGCCAGGGTCCCGACAACAGGTTGGTTGACCCTGCAGACATAAGCGGAACTCTCAAAGGCATGTCGCCCAAGCGAGACTCACCCATCTATCCTATGTATCCTGACCCTTGCCCCCTGGGTCCTAATGCCTGTCAGACAAACTTCCTCTGGCCTCTCTTCTCCAATGCTAGTCCTGCTTCTAAAAATCACTCCCTGCCTCTAGTGCTTTTCTAGTTTCTCCTATAAGAATGATTTCTAGTATAAACTCCAGGACTCTGTTACCTTCTTTAGGCACCTGGGCTCACTAATCAGAAAGACATAATTTTTGCCCAAAGCCTCATCACAGGGGGGACTGCCTGGAATTTTAGGATCCCTCCTTAGACAAGCAGGCCTAACAAAAACTATTCCTGAAGCTAGGATATGGGGAGCCTCAGAAATTGTATCCTTCCTATTCATATAAGTGAGGACAAAGGCATCACACTTCCAACTCTGGAGATCCCTTCCCTCCCTCAGGGTATGGCCCTCCACTTCATTTTTGGGGCATAACATATTTATAGGACATGGGTAAGATTCCAGTACTAACAGGAGAATGCTTAGGACTCTAACAGTTTTTCGAGAATGTATCGGTAAGGGCCATTAAATCTGATTTTTCTTGGTCCTCCTTGTGGTCTAGGAGGACAGGCAAGGGTGGAGGTTTTTGAGAATTCATCAGTGAGGGCCACTAAATCTGACCTTCCTTGGTCCTCCTTGTGGTCTGGGAGGAAAACTAGTGTTTCTGCTACTGCGTCAGTGAGCACAACTATTCCGATCAGCAGGGTCCAGGGACTGCTGCAGGTTCCTGGGCAGGGGTTGTTTCTGCTGCTGCATCAGTGAGCACAACTATTCTGATCAGCAGAGTCCAGGGACCATTGCAGGTTCTTGGGCAGGGGGAGAAACAAAACAAACCAAAACCTCAGGCGGTTTTGTCTTTCAGATGGGAAACACTCAGGCATCAACAGGCTCACCCTTGAAATGCATCCTAAGCCATTGGGACCAATTTGACCCACAAACCCTGAAAAGGAGGCAGCTCATTTTTTTTCTGCACTATGGCCTGGCCCCAATATTCTCTCTCTGATGGGGAAAGATGGCCACCTGAGGGAAGTATAAATTACAATACTATCCTGCAACTTGACCTTTTCTGTAAGAGGGAAGGCAAATGGAGTGAAATACCTTATGTCCAAGCTTTCTTTTCACTGAAGGAGAATACACAACTATGCAAAGCTTGCAATTTGCATCCCAAAGGAGGACCTCTCAGCTTACCCCCATATCCTAGCCTCGCTATAGCTCCCCTTCTGATTAATGATAGTCCTCCTCTAATCTCCCCCGCCCAGAAGGAAATAAGCAAAGAAATTTCCAAAGGACCACAAAAACCCCCAGGTTATCAGTTGTGTCCCCTTCAAGCTGTAGGGGGATGGAAATTTGGCCCAACTTGGGTACATGTCCCCTTCTCCCTCTCTGATTTAAAGCAGATCAAGGCAGACCTGGGGAAGTTTTCAGATGATCCTGATAGGTACATAGATGTCCTACAGGGTCTAGGGCAAACCTTTGACCTCGCTTGGAGAGATGTCATGCTATTATTAGATCAAACCCTAGCCTTTAATGAAAAGAATGCAGCTTTAGCTGCAGTCTGAGAGTTTGGAGATACCTGGTATCATAGGCAAGTAAACGATAGAATGACAGCCAAAGAAAGGGACAAATTCCCTACCAATCAGCAAGTTGTCCCCAGTATGGATCCCCACTGGGACCTTGACTCAGATCTTGGGGACTGGAGTCATAAACATCTGTTGACCTGTGTTCTAGAAGGACTAAGGAGAATTAGGAAAAAGCCCACGAATTATTCAATGATGTCCACCATAACTCAGGGAAAGGAAAAAAATCCTTCTGCCTTTCTTGAGCAGCTACATGAGGCCTTAAGAAAATATACTCCCCTGTCACCCGAATTACTCAAGGGTCAATTGATTCTAATAGATAAGTTTATTTACCCAATCAGCCACAGATATCAGAAGAAATCTCCAAAAGCAAGCCCTGGGCCCTGAACAAAATCTGGAGGCATTATTAAACCTGGCAACCTTGGTGTTCTATAAAAGGTACCAAGAGGAATAGGCCCAAAAGGAAAAGCGAGATCAGAGAAAGGCTGCAGCCTTAGTCATGGCTCTCAGACAGACAAACCTCGGTGGTTCAGAGAGGACAGAAAATGGAGCAGGCCAGTCACTCTGTAGGGCTTGTTACCAGTGTGGTTTACAAGGACACTTTAAAAAAGATTGTCCAATGAGAAATAAGCTGCCCTTTCATCCATGTCCACTATGCCGAGGCAATCACTGGAAGGTGCACTGCCCCAGAGGATGAAGTATCTCTGAGTCAAAAGCCCCCAACCAGATGATCCAACAACAGAACTGAGGGTGCCCAGGGCAAGCACCAGCTCATGTCATCACCCTCACTGAGCACTGGGTACACTTAACCATTGAGGGCCAGGAAATTGACTTCCTCCTCTACACTGGAGTGGCCTTCTCAGTGTTAATCTCCTGTCCTGGATAACTGTCCTCAAGGTCTATTACCATCTGAGGAATCCTGGGACAGCCTGTAACTGGTATTTTTCCCACCTGCTCAGTTGTAATTTGGTGACTTTGCACTTTTCACCTGCCTTTCTTGTTATCCTGAAAGTCCCAGACCCTTACTAGGGAGGGATATATTAGCCAAAGCCAGAGCTATTATCCACGTGAATATGGGGAACAAGTTACCCATTTGTTGTCCCCTACTTGAGGAGAGAATCAACCCTGAAGTCTGGACATTGGAAGGACAATTTGGAAGGGTAAAAAATGCCTGCTCAGTCCAAATCAGCCTAAAAGACCCTACCACTTTTCCTTATTAAAGGCAATAAAGGCCTTTCATAAAGAATTACAGGATGTTGTTAAACATTTAAAAGAATTAAGGCTTAGTAAGGAAATGCAGCAGTGCCTGCAACACCCCAGTTCTAGGAGTACAAAAACCAAACAATCAGTGGAGACTAGTGCAAGATCTTGGACTCATCAGTGAGGCAGTAATTCCTCTATATCCAGTTGTGCCCAACCTCTATACCTTGCTCTCTCAAATACCAGAGGAAGCAGAATGGTTCACTGTTGTGGACCTCAAGGATGCCTTCTTCTGTATTCCCCTGCATGCTGACTCCCAGTTTCTCTTTGCCTTTGAGGATCCCACAGACCACACGTCCCAACTTACGTGGACGGTCTTGCCCCAAGGGTTTAGGGATCGCCCTCATCTGTTTGGTCAGGCACTGGCCCAAGATCTAGGCCACTTCTCAAGTCCAGGCACTCTGGTCCTTCAGTATGTGGATGATTTGATTTGGCTACCAGTTCAGAAGCCTCATGCCAGCAGGCTACTCTAGATCTCTTGAACTTTCTAGCTAATCAAGGGTAAAAGGTGTCTAGGTCAAAGGCCCAGCTTTGCCTACAGCATGTCAAATATCTAGGCCTAGTCTTAGCCAGAGGGACCAGGGCCCTGAGCAAGGAATGAACACAGCCTATACTGGCTTATCCCTGCCCTAAGACATTAAAACAGTTGTGGGGGTTCCTTGGAATCACCAGCTTTTGCTGACTATGGATCCCCAGATACAGCAAGAAAGCCAGGCCCCTCTATACTCTAATCAAGGAGACCCAGAGAGCAAATACTCATCTAGTAGAATGGGAACCAGAGGCAGAAACAGCCTTCAAAACCTTAACAGGCCCTAGTACAAGCTCCAGCTTTAAGCCTTCCGACAGGACAAAACTTCCGTTTATACATCACAGAGAGAGCAGGGATAGCTCTTGGAGTCCTTATTCAGATGCGTGGTACAACCCCACAGCCAGTGGCACACCTAGGTAAGGAAATTGATGTAGTAGCAAAAGGCTGGCCTCACTGTTTATGGGTAGTTGTAGCAGTGGCCGTCTTAGCGTCAGAGGCTATCAAGAGAATAAAAGGAAAGGATCTCACTGTCTGGACTACTCACGATGTAAATGGCATACTAGGTTCCAAAGGAAGTTTATGGCTATCAGACAACCACCTGCTTAGATACTAGGTGCTACTCCTTGAGGGACCAGTGCTTCAAATATGTACATGCATGGCCCTCAACTCTGCCACTTTTCTCCCAGAGGATGGAGAACCAATCAAGCATGACTGCCAACAAATTACAGTCCAGATTTACGTCACCCGAGATGATCTTTTCAAAGTCCCCTTAGCTAATCCTGACCTTAACCTATATAACAATGGAAGTTCATTTGTGAAGAATGGGATATGAAGGGCAGGTTATGCCATAGTTAGTGATGTAACAATACTTGAAAGTAAGCCTCTTCCCCAGGTATCAGCACCCAGTTAGCAGAACTAGTGGCACTTACCTGAGCCTTAGAACTGGGAAAGGGAAAAAGAATAAATGATAACAGATAGCAAGTATGCTTATCTAATCCTAAATGACCATGCTGCAATATGGAAAGAAAGGGAGTTCTTAACCTCTGGGGGAACCCCCATTAAATACCACAAGGAAATCATGGAGTTATTATACTCAGTGCAAAAACCCAAGGAGGTGGCAGTCTTACACTGCTGAAGCCATCAAAATGGGAAGGAGAGGGGAGAACGGCAGCATAAGCAGCTGGCAGAGGCAGCAGAAAGGAAAGAGAGAAAGAGACAAAGAGAAAGAGAGAGAGAGGAAGAAAAGCCTATAATTGATGATTAAAGGTCTTCTCTGTGGCCCTATAACACTCCAATGCCACCTTGTTGTCAGTGTAAAAGGGTCGTAGCCTGAAAGCACTGAGGCCACTGACAACTTGTAGCTTTCCTATCAAAAATCCTTAACCCAGCAGGTTTCCTAACAGGGGATCTAAATCTTAATTAATTACCATACAAAGATCCGACCAGACATAAGAGGAACTCCATTCAGGGCAGGACAATACATGGTTCCTCCTGGGCGATTAAGGAAAAAGACACAATGGATATTCAGTAAGTGATAAGGAAACTCTTATAGAAGCAGAGTTAGGAAAATTGACTAAAAATTGGTCTGCTCAAACGTGTGAGCTGTTTGCACTCAGCCAAACCTTAAAGTACTTACAGAATCAGGAAGGAGCCATCTATACTAATTCTAAGTTAATATGGACAGAACGAGGTCTTATTAACAGCAAATAATAATTAAAATCCCCAACTTACAAGGTTTTCAACAAAAGTAAAGTTTGCTAAAAGTTAACAGTGTAACATGCATTATCCTACTACCACACACTCTCAAAGGATTTCTCAGACAGTTTGCAGGAAATAGAAGAATCTATCCTTACTCTACAATCCCAAATAGAGTCTTTGGCAGCAGTGACTCTCCAAAACCGCTGAGGCCTAGACGTCCTCATTGCTGAGAAAGGAGGACTCTGTACCTTCTTAGGGGAAGGGTTTTGTTTTTACACTAACCAGTCAAGGATAGTACAAGATGCTGCCTGGTGTTTACAGGAAAAGGCTTTTAAAATCAGACAATGCCTTTCAAACTCTTATACCAACCTCTGGAGTTGGGCAACATGGCTTCTCCCCTTTCTAGGTCCCATGGCAGCCATCTTGCTGTTACTCGCCTTTGGACCCTGTATTTTTAAACTGCTTGTCAAATTTGTTTCCTCTAGAAGCAAGGCCATCAAACTACAGATGGTCTTACAAATGGAATCCCAAATGAGTTCAACTAACAACTTCTACTGAGGACCCCTGGACCAACCCACTGGCACTTTCACTGGCCTAGAGAGCTCCCCTTTGGAGGATACTACAAATGCAGGGCACCTTCATCACCCCTATCCAGCAGGAAGTAGCTAGAGTGGTCATTGGCCAAATTCCCAACAGCAGTTGGGGTGTCCTGTTTAGAGGGGGGATTGAGAGATGACAACATGCTAGAAGCCCATGCTTGCTTTCGGCACCTCCTCGGCCTCAGCATCCACTCTGGCTGTGCTTGAGGAGCCCTTCAGCTTGCCGCTGCACTGTGGGAGCCCCTCTCTGGGCTGATCAAGGCTGGAGCCAGCTCCCTCTGCTTGTGGGAAGGTGTGGAGGGAGAGGCATAGTCGGGAACCAGGGCTGCATGCAGTGCTCGCAGGCCAGCGGGAGTTCTGGGTGGGCATGGGCTCAGTGGGCCCCCACTTGGAGCGGCCAGCCAGTGCCACTGGCCCCAGGCAGTGAGGGGCTTAGCAACTGGGCCAGCAGCTGCGAAGGGGATGCTGGGTCCCCCAGTACTGCCAGCCCGCCCGCGCTATGCTCGAATTCTTGCGAGACTTCAGCTGCCTCCCCGCAGTGCAGGGCTCAGGACCTGCAGCCCACCCACCATGCCCAAGTGCCCCCCACTACCGTGGGCTCCTGCATGGCCTAAGCCTCCCCGATGGGTGCCGCCCCCTGCTCCACGGCACCCAGTTCCATCAACCGCCAAAGGGCTGAGCAGTGCGGGCATGTGGCATGGGACGGGAGGGCAGCTCTGCCCGTGGCCCCAGTGTGGGATCCACTAGGCAAAGCCAGCTGGACTCCTGAGTTGATTGGGTACTTGGAGAACTTTTATGTCTAGCTAAAGGATTGTAAATGCACCAATCAGCACTGTGTGTCTAGCTCAAGGTTTGTAAATGCACCAATCAGCACCCTGTCAAAACGGAGCAATCAGCTCTCTGTAAAATGGGCCAGTTAGCTCTCTGTAAAATGGGCCAATCAGCTCTCTGTAAAATGGACCAATCAGCAGGATGTGGGTGGGGTCAGATAAGGGAATAAAAGCAGGCTGCCCGAGCCAGCAGCAGCAACCCACTAGGGTCCCCTTCCACACTGTGGAAGCTTTGTTCTTTTGCTCTTTGCAATAAATCTTGCTGCTGCTCACTCTTTGGGTCTGCATTGCCTGTATGAACTGTAACACTCACTGCAAAGGTCCATAGCTTCACCCCTGAAGCCAGTGAGATCATGAACCTACCGGAAGGAATGAACAACTCCAGACGTGCCGCCTTTATGAGCTGTAACACTCACCGTGAATGTCTGCAACTTCATTCCTGAAGGCAGTGAGACCAGGAAACCACCAGAAGGAAGAAACTCCGGACATGTCCAAACATCAGAAGGAACAAACTCTGGACACACCATCTTTAAGAACTGTAACACTCACCGCGAGGGTCTGCGGCTTCATTCTTGAAGCCAGCGAGACCAGGAACCCACAAATTCCAGACACACTAGTTTTGTTAGAATAAAGGACCATACTGTCATCTGCTGAAAATTTGCCATAATAAAATATAAAAATCTGTAATGTCTGCCATATGAATGGTGCTTGTGAGATGTGGCATCTTTTGTACTAATTATATATATGGCAGCCATATCTCTGGAAACAATATAAGGTTAATAGCAATGAGGAGGATAGTAACATGGAACTAAATTAGGAAGCTTTTAAAATAATTCTGGGTCTAGGCAAAGAGAAGTTGGGGCCCTGGGAAGTAAAAGTGATGGATGTTACAAACATAGATGCTCTAGGAGGCACTGAATGTTAAGACTAAGGGAGAGAAGTAGGATTTATACACAACTCTAAGAATTGTATCTGCAATAATTATGTGGAGATTATTACCTTTAGCTGAGAGAAGATGCATGAGGAATGGCAGATTTAGAAAGAATTTGGAGAATTTTGGAAATCTGAAGTAAGTGTGAAACATATAAGACAACTGTCAGTAGAAAACAAGAGTGGGATCAATGGCATTCATGTGCTTGCTCAGAGTATAAAAATAGCAGAAACTTTGAAAGCCAAGAAGAAAATCTAGAAGGGAAATATAAATAAGCAGTGAACAAAATATACAAAGTTTGAGTAAAAATTCTGGAGAAAAACCAGGTGCAAGTGATATTATAGATTCAAAAAGGAAGAGAAACATTCCAGGAGAGGTAAATATAAACATAGCATTCACCCTTTCCAGGATATAGCTGATATCCAAGGAGTTACAAGGTCAGTGGTTACCTTTGCAAGAGTATTTTCAACGGTGTGGTCAGACAGAATTCAAATTTCTAGATGCTGAGGAGAAATGACAAATGAGGATTAGAAGGGATTAGAAATAAGTATAAAATACTTTATACTTAAGTCTGACTGCAGAGTAAAGGAGACATAAATAGCAGTGTGAAAGGAAAGTTTTGCTTTGTGTTGTTTTGGGTAAAGATTAGAAAGAAATGACAAAAAGAAGATTGAATTTGCAATAAATAATCACATGCATGCATAATGATGAAAGATTACTAAATAATAAAGAAAAAAGACAGTGAACTAACTCTAAAGGTTTAAAGATAAACAGAAGAATGTGTGAAGTTACATAGACATTCATGACTAATTGCCAAATGATTAGCCTGGACGAGAAGTGTTATGAATTTAGGTATTATTAGAACTTGCCACTGTTTCTCCACCTGAGAATCTCTTGCTCCTTTACCAGGCTGTAGGAATTTGGAAGGACAGAGGAAAGGAATATGAGACAACATATTCCATAGGGCTTGAAGATAATTGAAGGAGACAGAACCAACTGCCTGCTACAATTTGATCTGTCTGAAGCTACCTCCATAAGAAAAGAAAAAATACCTCTGCTTCCTTTCAACTACCTTATTTTGGGGCTGACAATTTGAACACCTAAAAATAAAAGCATTCATCCAACATCTAAAAGTTATTTCTCCACACATGAATTCTGGACCTCAAAACAGTGTGTTAAAGTTTAATGTCTCTTGAAAATTATTGTTGGTTCTTTTCCTCTCCCCCTCTCCACTTTCCTCATTAACACTTAAGCATGGGGATTAATTCAGTATGTTTGAATTTTCCAAGGCAGTAGATTTTCTCTAAGGACAGGTTGGTGTGTAAGCACATTTCTCTTCTGAGATTAAATGAATCAGCGTTCCTTCTGACACCCAAGAACACAAGCTTTCCCCTTCTGAGATGGATCGATAGGAATAATCTTATGTATTGAGTGTCACTCCTGGCTCCTCCTCATTTGTGCACAGACAACAATCTCCCTCTGAATCTCAAAGTGGATAATGCCATACATTATTTCCAGCAAATAGAGAAAGCAGAATCATTTTGAGCTCATCTGGGCTGTGATTAGACACAATGATACATTCGGAAGGAACACACCAGAGACTAGATGGCATCTATCATCCTAGGCCTATTGAGTACACTTTTAATACTAAATGATGTACTGTCTGAATTTTACTAGATCATTGATATATTCTTTGTCCTTTTCTGTTGGTAAAAATCCTTGCAGAAATATACAAGAACTCAAGGTATTTACAGTAGAAAATTGTGAAATTTAATCAGACAGGCAGGATGAAAAAAAGTGCAACTTTTGTTTTATTTTAGGGATAAGATATGAAAGCTTGAAACTATAGCTTGAAATTTCCAAAATCCATTTACCTGGTAGAAGTTTGGAGAGGGGTTTTACTGGAATTTATCAATAGATATATGGTCTATAGATCATGAACAGGAGTCAGGAAATGCCTCAATGCATAATTATAATGTGACCTCAAAAAGAAAGACTCTCAACATAAAGAATGAGTAGTTTTGGGAAGTACACTGTAACATGCTCTAGATGTTTGAAGGAACAAAGATGATCAACTTGTAGATTTCAGTCGATGTGTTTTTGTCTTAGAAATTCTTAACCACTTTCTTAAAACTGCAAATTTCTCACAAAGCTAAATATTTTGTGGCTTTTTCACTCCCAGCACAGTGGGTATATCTGATATTATGAAAATGTACTTGCATGGTTCTCTAGTTAGAAGGGATTGAGGATGTCATGTTCAGAGTCTGGAATAGTTGTTCATGCTATTGAGAAAAAGTTTGTGAAATCTGAATTAGTATAAAATCTCTGCTCTTATATTTTTTAACCCATTGCAAATACTTCTATCTTTTAGAAACAAATTAACAACAGAAAGTTTTAAATGTACTGCAGGCTCAGATTGCCTATATATGCTGACAAGTCTTCCTCCTACACCTGATTTATATTTTACCTATGTGTCCTCAAGTACTGAAGTGTCTGTGGATGTGTGGAAGAGCCTATGGTTTTCATGCTTTGACATTTCAAATTTTTAGAGAGCAATTCTTCTGTCTGGGGCTTCCCAGGCTGCCTTAAGCCCCTCCTCCCTTCTGCTTTAGCTTCAATAAAAAATGGGTGCTCAATTGTATTCTTGTAAGAAGTTCAAGAGAAAGAAAAATAAAATCAAGCTATCTTTAGGCTGCATGACATCACATCTGGAACAAAGTATAGAATTTGGAAATGTTCCATCAAGCTGAGTGCCAAAGTTTACGTTTGAATTTCATTTTGTATCTTTTGAAATGATGATTGTCTTATTGAGTTGTCTGTCTCATTGAGTCATCTGTCTGTCTTATTGACATATGTCTTTGTTAGTTTTATTCTTGTGGAAGACGTATTTATACGTCTGTCTTATTGATGACTGTCTGTCTCATTGAGTCATCTGTCTTATTGAGATAAAAGAGATATACTTGAACAGGGTCCTTTATAGTCCCGAAAGGACAGGTAAGCGGCCTTACTTTATGGATGGATATGATTCAAATTAAGACTGCCAACTGAAAAACCATGTGATCCAGTTGCTAATAAGATGACTGTGAAAAAAGAAAGATGAAAAGTAAATGCGTCAAGAATTGTGATTTTTGACTTGCAAGATTTACTGATGGATTTTGAGGGGTAGCAATACAGATAAAGACAAAAATGTATTTTAGAAAGTGGCTTAAATGATTTGAGAGGTCATTCTCTGAAGAAAATTTTCAAAACAGTATCATTTAAAAAAATCAAAATGAGAGAAAAAATTACATAATGAAACTACAGAAAAGATGCCGTTTTGGTAATGAACATTAATATCCTCCAGCTGACTTCAATTTGATTGTGCCAAATCAGTAAAGCTTGTGAATTAATGTAAATTATTTATTGAAATTCTCATGCCATGCCTTCAGCCATCCCTTCTCAGAGAAGAATGGATCTTTCTAGAACTCTACCCAGAGGTTTCTGTTAGGAACATTTTAAATGACTCATATAATGATGCTTATACATCTCCTAGTAGGAACAACTGGAGCCTCAAAATGCCCTGCAGTGAATAAATGCCACGTGTTCATCTCTTCCTCCAATAGGCAATCCCTCTGATTGATTAATGGACCGTTACCCAGGAAAGCAGAGAGAAAGGCACTTGGGATTGAAAGTATATATTTCTTGCTGTTTAAATGTACAACAGGCTCAGATCACCTATACATGCTAACAAGTCTTCCTACTACACCTAATTTCTATTTTACCTATGCCTCCTCAAGCATTGAGCTTATTAATTTTCCTTTCACTCTCATTCTCTCTCTCACTCTTGCTATTGGCCTCAAATTAGAGTTTTATGTCAGAGGTGAACATCGTGACTAACTGATTTTCTCAGTGTATCACTATCATTGATGTTTTAAGCAAAATGAGAACCTCTTCCTAATTATTTTATTATTTATTATCATCAACAATTAGACGATGCTACTATTTGCTACATCATGGAGGAGTTAATGCATTGAAAGCTTAAATAAAAGAAATTAAGGGCCAGGCGCAGTGGCTCATGCCTGTAATCCCAGGACTTTGGGAGGCCGAGGCTGGTGGATCATGAGGTCAAGAGATCGAGACTATCCTGGCCAACATGGTGAAAACCCATCTCTACTAAAAATACAAAAATTCGCAGGGCTTGGTGGCGTGCGCCTGTAGTCCCAGCTACGCAGGAGGCTGAGGCAGGAGAATCGCTTGAACCCAGGAGGTGGAGGTTGCAGTGAGCTGGGATCCGCCACTGCCCTCCAGCCTGGGGACAGAGCAAGACTCGTTCTCAAAAAAAAAAAAAAAAGAAAGAAAAGAAAAAGAAAAAAGAAATTAAGGAAAACTAAGATAGATACTTTGAAATTACTCACTAATCTTTTAAATACAAATACTCATATTTCAAGTTATGAAAATAATTTGTAAAATTTACCTTAAAAATCTATATTGCAAGATTCAAACAGAACAAAGAACAAAATAAGCAACAAAAAAATTAGGAATTCCAAGACATAATTAATAATACATTGGTCCTTCTATCCATTAGTTCAGTAAATCCTACTCTAGTTTCAAGTAAATTCTTTTTTCAAAGCTATAGTTCCATTTATCAGTTTAATCTCAGGTCTTAAATTGTCAATCTCAGTTTTAATTGCCATGTTAAAATTTGTTTTTCTAAATTTCTAGAAGAAATATCACATTCACTCTTGAGTAGGTTTTCTTGGTCAGGGTTGTTGTCTTAGTTAAGGTTATTTAGCTTACGTGCCTTTTGCTAAAAGGCCCCAATACATCCTGGGACAACTTTACCTTTGATGATATTCTGCCTTTATAGTAGAAGTGGATGAGGGCACTGTGTCTGTTCCAGATGCTTCTCATTGTTTCCTGTTGATTTGTTGCTGAGTCTATGACATCTTGACTCCACAACTTGACTTTTCAGAAACAGGTTAATTTTGAAACAATCTATATTCACAGTGTTGTATGCTATAACCGTAGGTTTCTTGCTTGAGGAAGTGAATACCAAATAGAAATAAATATTTTGAGATATTTTCTCTCTATCTCTCTCTCTCCCTCTCTTTTCAAATTTTGTTGATGTCAGAAATAAGGAATCTAGAACAAGGAAAATGTTGAAAACAGGCAGCATAAATAATATTATTTACTTCACATTTGTTAGAGACAAAAAGTGAAGATTCTGAAAAATTAATAAATTAAAATCCTTAAGGAGTTAAATGCATTGCTGTATTAAATATATAACGTACAACTATGTTTAAATGGAGTTTTAAGTAACATTTTCAGTTTTAGATGAAAGAAATTAAACAGACCTTTGAGTCAGATAAAAAATTTTACAATCACAGGTCTAGTATTAACTTGATTTAGTGTTAAGTTGTTTCATAACTTTGAAAGAGTTTGCTCCTTTGAGTTTCAGCCTCTTTATATCCAAACAGAGATAAAAAATAATCCGTTAACACAGAGCTGTTAGAATCCTCATATGAGAGCAACACAAGCAGTACCTGGCACATGATAATTCTCAATAAAATTATTGAGTCAAAACTTCAGAAATATATTGTGAAGCATTTTCTGAAAAATGCTTTTAAGTGATAAAATATATTTTAATACGTGATAAATTTCTATCAGTCTTCTTTTCCAGGGACCTCCAGTTGCTCTTGGCATCAGTAATGGGCAGGTAGAGAGAATTTTAAAAGGTAGTTGGTATTGAGGAGTTAAAAAAGTGAAAAAAATTATCCAGTGTCTACTATCAAATCAACTCAAGTAATCTTTTTCAATATTCTGTATATTATTTCAGTTGCTTCTCATATCAGTTCCAAGAAAGTGTGCATTGTCCTTATAAGCAGAAAGAGAAATTCTCAAGACAACTCTGTTTTAAGAAGAGCTTTACTTCCATTCAAGATCTGGTATACTCCTTAGGTATTTACTTTTTATAGTGAGAATAATTGAACTGATTGGGATTCTTTTTCCTCATCTAAGAAATATGTAGAATGAGAATCTTCCTGTACAAAACCTAGCTTACTGGATACAGGTGGAAGTTGATGATGATAATGATAAACCTGCTATCAAACCTCAACTTATCATTCTGCTGTGGCCTGAAGATACCACTGAATTACCCTGATGATTCCAGGTAGATAGCAATGCTAGGCATTCATGTCTGAAGATTTGTTTCTTCGCAGCAAAGAATTTCAGAAGAGTTTCATGTCTTCTTGGCAGCATAAGTATACAAAGTTAAGCATTTACCAAAACCTGCATGTCATATTTTAAAAATTATTATTCTCTGTGAAGTAAATTTGTTTGGTTATAGTACAAATATAAGCTTCACATTCCTGCTTAAATAATTGAAAATACGTTACCTTCCTCACTACATCGCCAGTAGAACTGGACTGCAGAACACCAAGTAAAACATGTCCAAAAGACAGACCCAATATTCTCACTATTTTTGTGTTTGTCAGTGAATTTAAAACTGGAGATGTCTAATCTTCTGTTTCTTTATTATCACTTTAAATGAAGAGCTTCTCTATTTCCAGGTTGGAGGAATCATTGAATTTTCCTTCATCTTCTCCATGCTGCTGCCCACTTCTTCTCATAGAAGCTGGAAGACCAGCCCTTAGATTGGCTTAACTGCTGACTGCTCTGTGAGAGGCCTCCTGGAGGGCTGGTAGAGGTCTCTATACCTACTTCAAGTAGGAATCCATCTACTGCCATGTGCAAGAAAAGAAAACTACCTTTTAATATGCTCAAATGCTAATGCAGAGGAATAGAGAGGGAAAATGGAAGAAAGTTGGTTTTAAAATTACTATGAATAGATGTCAACCTGACTAGCTGACGTGAACCAGCCGCACTCAAGCAGTGTTCTAAATAAGGAGTGAAATGGTACCACATCTAATATTCTGGAAGGCCATATTTAAATCTAGTGTACAGATATTTCAAGCTCTCATGTCCTTCTATGCTTATCTATTTGGATATGAAAAAGAAATGAATTGACATAATTTATTTTTGCCTACTGCTTTTTATTGGAGTATGTTTTTTAAAATTATGATAATTGAAAGCTAAGCAAATTTATATAATTGTGAAGTGCAATTTTTTTTTTTTTTTTTTTGAGACAGAGTCTTGCTCTGTTGCCCAGGCTGGAGTGCACTGGTGGATCTCAGCTCACTACAACCTCCGCCTCCCGGATTCAGGTGATTCTCCTGCCTCAGCCTCCCTAGTAGCTGAGATTACAAGCACCTACCACCGTGCCTGGCTAATTTTTTGTATTTTTAGTAGAGACGGGGTTTCACCATGTTGGCCAGGATGATCTCGAACTCCTGACCTTGTGATCCGCCCACTTCAGTCTCCCAAGAGATGTAATATTTTTAAAAGGGATGGAAAGGTGTCATGTAGAGACCCAACATATTCTAAAAAGATTGAGAAACAAATAAAGGAATGATCAAGCTAGCTAAGGCAAGCCTGCCACATTGGTCTTAGAATGGGGAAGACCACAAGAAATGAGTTGATTCCTACCTTGTGACTGTCTAGCTGTAAGCATTTGATCAAGTCATTTAACTTTCTAGATCATCACTGTCCACTCAAATGTAATTCAAGTCACAAATGTCTTTTTGGATTTTTAGTACCTCCATTAAAAATGAGTAAAGTTAATTTAAAAATATATTTTACTTAACCCAAAATATGCAAAACATTATCATGTTGACTTACAATCAATTTAAAAATTATTCATGAGATATTTTACATTTTTCATATTAAATTTTCAAAACCCAGTGAGTATTTTACACTTACAGCACATCTTTATTTGGACTAGCCACATTTCAAGTGCTCAGTAGCCACATGTAGCTCATGACCACTGCAATGGACAATGCCATTTTAGATCACAGTTCTGCACCTGTAAAATCATGGAGTTGAATAGACTATCTCCATGCCTAAGAAGATTTAATTCTGTGATGCTGCTTTTGCATAAAATTGACTTATATGCAGTAACTTCAAGCAGGGACCAGATGCATCTGTCTTCTAATATAAAACCAAATATGTTGTGTAAACATGCCAAGATGCAGTTTTCACAGGGAAAAAAATTTAATCCCTTTCTCAAAAAATTTCCATTAAGACTTAAGTGAAATTGCATATATCAAAGCACCTAACATGATAAATCCTCTCTCTCTATGTATATATGTTATACATATGTTATAAATATTATATATGTCATATATATTATGCTCTATGTATATATTATATATATTATATATATACACAGAGAGATACAGATATAGATAAATAGTACATATATAGACACACATGTGTTTATGTGTGTGTATATACATATGTGTGTGTGTGTGTATTCTATTTACATTAAAACACACTAAGTATGAAGGCCAAGCAAATGGAGATGTCTTTATGGTAGCGCAAATCTATAAATATAGAACATGGCATTTATTAAATCTGTCAGTTCACAAAAACATCTATCATTGGTTGCCGTGCCCTCTTCTTCTGGTAGCAGAAAAAACCTGAATTTATCTTTCTCAAATGGTAATCTAGGTATCGTATCTGACTTTCCCTGAACAAGGAGTGCTACATGATCCAGTCTTGACCACCTATATCTAGAATTTGAGTTTGAGACAGAGAGGTCCCAGGAAAGAGCATGGTTGGAGGGAACCCATCCCAATGGGCCCTTCCAGAACAGACTGTCTGTTTCCTCTCATTGCTCATTTATTTGGACCATAACAGGATGCTGTCCTTCTGAGGTCTTGTTACTCAGCTTTTCCTTTGTTTCTGCAAGATTCTCTGTAGTTTTAATGTAAATTCCCCCTTAATACTGACACAGTCAGTTTCTGCCAAATACCCTGATGGGCCATGTCAAAAAAATTGTACTTCCAGTCTCCATGAAGCATCCTCATCTGACCACATCTCCAGTCCTAATATCTCTGCCAACATTTTGGACAGGTTCTTTCCATCTAAATGTGAGATTAAAAAGTAACTCACATTTAATTTAGTTTAATTTATGCAGGCAGGTTTTCTGATCTTCTACATTACAGTGTGCAATACACTAGCCACTAGGCATATGTATCTATTTAAATTAAAATAAACTAAAATTAAATTCAGTTTCTTATTTGCATTAGCCAAATTTCAAGTGCTCAATAGCTACATGTGGCTAGTGTATACTGTATTGGACAACACAGAAAAAGAACAGTTCCATCATCTTCGAAAGTTCTATTTGACAGCAGTAGTCTAAGGAATTTCCAGACACTTCTTCAAAACACTCATTAAAATCCGAGGTAATTCCTGACAAAAGTTACTGAGTAAAAGTGAAATGAACAATGAAGGGTACCAGTAAGAAAAAGAATTGTAATTTGAAGGATGGAGGGTAAATACGTCTTCCACAAGAATAAAACTAACAAAGAAACTGAGTTAAAGAAATAATTACATGGAAGACAACTATAGTACTTTGGGAAAGAGTGTATGTAGAAATTAGCAGACATGCAGTATGTTAATTTTGCCTTTGGGGATTAGGAGCTCCTTTTGTAAAATCCTGTTCCTTTTAAGATATTGAGTTATTAAAATTCAGATCTTAGTTTTCTAAGTAATTTAATGACTCTAGTCATTCTCACACATTTTACAGATAAGAGAGTTTTCTGGAGAGCATATTTAACTTACTGGGTTACACAGATCAATTATCTGCAGAAACAACACCAGAACAACACATGCTCCTTAAGTCCCAATCTAAACAGTTCTTCTCGATTGGACAAGGTATACTCAGGACAGTTCCCTAAGAATAATTTCTGTAGCATTATCTTAACTAAAGATATTCACATTAGAGCTTTTATTAACTCAGTCTTTCTCACCTCCTATGAAACAGGCAATTATGCAACTTCCATGTCACACGTACTAGGGCTGAACATGGATGTATCTGTTTTTTTCTAAAGGCCTGGAAAAGGGAAATCATTCCCCTGGATTCCTGTCACTATAACTGACACGCTCGCCTGTCTAAATCTCATCCTATGAAACTTGCAAATCCTCATTTTCTTTCCCAAGTACCTTGGAAAATTAAGTCTTCCTTTGCACGTGTGTTTAATTTAGGTCAGGGTCTTCAGAGCTGAAATAATGCGTGTTGTATAGAAGGAAAACAAATATATTTGTAAAATTCTGTGTGGTATAGATCACAAGCCTGAAGCAGAGAGAACATTCCTACTATTAAATGAAAGGTATGTGAGGAAAGCAAAATTATCATGCATATAAACTTGCATTAAATTAGGTCAGTTTCCAGAGAATCATATTCATGCATATGTAAAAAAATCTGTATACTTTTTTCCTTGGGGTCTAAATGTGCCAAGTCTTGAGTTTGGGGCTTACTCAGGAGAGTCTTAGGTTTTGCATTTCTGAAAACAGTTTTGTATTAACTCAGTCAAAGGCTTCCTGCCTGCCTGCCAAGTCTCCCTGTCTGTTATACATGTGATGGCTTCCTTCTGGAGGCTGCTGACTTCTGTCGTTTGACAAATAAATTAGCAGCAGGCCATCATCAGAGTGATTCTTAGATAATTAACATACATATATTTGACATTTCATTGAGTTTGTTAATCAAAAGACATTTGTTTCTACTGTATACTTCTGTCTTCAGCTTTGCTTATAATGTTTTTCAGCTACTCTTTATAACCCATTTGGAATAATGATAATGTTTTCACTCCCAACCTAAATCAAATTCCATGTACTTTGCTTTCCTCCATTCACCCTTCTTTGTCTCCCTTCCTGATGGTCCCATTGATTCTAAAATTGACCATCAGTGTCCTTTAAGTAACCCACTCAATCTAATACATCGTTTTACGTTCCTCTGGCTAGGTTAAGCTGGGACTCTGCACTGGGATGGTCAGCAGTGTGATGCAGTGGGAGTTATTCCTTACAGGAGACTGGAGACCTGAACTTTCGGAGGGACTCTATTTTTTTTTTTTGAGAAGAGTCTCGCTCTGTTGCCCAGGCTGGAGTGCAGTGGCGCGATTTTGGCTCACTGCAAGCTCTGCCTCCAGGGTTTACACCATTCTCCTGCCTCACTCTCCCTAGTAGCTGGGACCACAGGCACCCGCCAACACGCCCGGCTAATTTTTTTGTATTTTTAGTAGAGATGGGGTTTCACCGTGTTAGCCAGGATGGTCTCGACACAAGGTTAATTCACTTTCTGAAGGCTGATAGACCCAAACTTAATTCTATTATTTTCATTTAGGTCTGCTGATTCTATGTATTATCTCTTCAGAATAGAAGTCAAGAAAAATGACTATTAAAGTCATCCTAAAAAAAAAAAACAAATAAAAACTTATGCATTTCCATACCTATTTATTTTATTCACCTGTAAGCATTTTCTTCCTCCAGTAAGTACAGATATCTATATTCCTAGGCCACAAAAATAGGTTTTGAAGTATCTCATAATAACCTACCTTAACATCTGTTATTTAGTCTGACATATCAATCTCTCCCTTTTGTACAAATGAAGCTTCGGCAAGTCCTTGAAATACACTTGATAGAGTGGTAGAGAGTGGTGGTTCAGAGTCCAGAATAATGGTTTGGATTGTTTGGATTCTAACACTAACTGTTACTTAGCCTCTCTGCTTTAGTTTCCTCATGTGTAAAATAGAAATAATGTTAGTACATGCCTTATAGAGACATTGTAAGGTTTGAAAAAGAAAACAGATCAAGCTTTGAAAAGTTAATTGAATATTTTTTCATTATAAAACTTAATGATTTATTGTGATAAGTGACAAGTCTTTTCATGCTTTGTTAGCTTTGTCCAGTTGCCTAATTAACAAAAATCTTTTCTTTTTGTCTTCCTAGAATCAAAGGAGCTAGAAGCAAGCAGAGCCACGCTAATATTGAATCTGGAAAGCCCAGACAGCTGGGAGTTAATTTACAATTAATGTTTTACCTAGCTAAATACAAGAAAATGAATCACGCACTCACCAAGGAGTGTTCCTAGGAGTTCAAACTTACATGATTGAACCGAATTCAGTCCTTGTCTGAATATTACTTAGGATCCTAGCTAAGCAGCGAAATCAAATGCCTGGATAAAGGTGGGTTAAAAGACAGATATTTATTTCTTTTTCCCACAGTATTTCAATCCTAAGTAGTCCAGGTAGGACATGGTAACACTATTCAGCTCTCAGTGTCACAAACACATACTAACAAACACATACTAACTGCCAAGAAGAGGAGAAAAAGGCAAGGGAAGATACAGCCATCCTCCTTCAAGTCATAAACTGAACACTGGATTTGCTGTTCTATCTATTCAGATACCACTGACCTGAACTTATGTGGCCACACCGATCTGCAAATGAGATTGGGAAATGTCTTTAACTGGGTGGTCATGCTAAACCCACCACATTCTAGCTAAAATTTAGAGGTTCTGTTACTAAAGGTGGAAAAATTGAAGAAGAATGTATAGGTATGGACAATTAGCAGTATCTTATATAGTCCACACTTCTTGTATATATTTGCAGTTTTTTCATAGGTAGAACCACTCACTCCTCCCTAAAAGAGTCAAAATTCTATGTAGTTGTGACCTTCAGCTCAACACCCAAGGTCTTTGGGTTGTATGAAGTACTTTTCTTTAGTTCTCAGTGTGTTCCTTCATTATCTTACAGCCTATAAACTAAAATGTAAGTGTTTTTGCTTCTCTCTCAACCTCATCACACTCAATATACAATGGTGGGCAGAATAGTGTGTGCACAGAATATCTGCAATAAAAACTGCTTTTTGGAGAAGGTAGGAATGGGAATTACACAGTTGTTACTCTTCTTAACAACATATTAAATCTTGCTGTGAAAATATTGTGAACATTCTTAGCCTTGTCCATGAATCAAGTTGCTGGATTAGTGTATCTAGTAATGGTTAGTTTGCTTTTGGGTTTGTTTTCTCTTATGGTCCAGGGCTTTTCCTCTTGGAGTTTCTCCCTTGTATTTTATCCTCCATGGCCACTTCCGAAATGGGCATTGAAAAGAATTTCCTTGTTGAGGGTTGCGCAGCTCTGGGTTGCTTTAAGTGTCAAACAGCCACAGGCTTTGAAGCTCATGCTTGTAATGCCTGGAACAGTAAAATACTCTTAATAATCTGTTAGACCTCTGGTCTAGTTACTTTCAATCAATTATTATGTGCCAGAAACAATAGCAAAAGATATAATGTAAATATACATTTATTTTATACTTGATAATTTTGCTCCTTTATTTCCTAGCCTAAATGATCTGTTCATTTCTCTGTTTTTCAACTTAGTAAAGGATCAATGGAATCCTATTAAAATAATGAGCTTGGATGATGTCTCTGATGGAATTCCCAGGATGCAGGACCAAAGAGAAGTATTCATGTGAAAATGCTTCGTTAGCACGTCTTATCAAGGAAAAGCAACAAAGGAGTGGAAAAGTGGACTGAGATGTTAAGAAAGTCAAGAAAGCTAGTGAAAGTTAACATCGTCTCAAACACCCAGGGGAGCTTTGGAGATGATATAGTGGTATAAACCACATTTTTAATGTTGTTTTAATCAAGTCACAAGGAAGCTGGACTATTTATACTCCTGTATCTACTGGTCATTGTTTAGGGGCTGCCCCAGGATAAATAAAGACATTTATCTTTGCCAGTAATTCTGGCTTTCCCCGTTTGAGGCAAAGCAGTGCCAGTAGGTCAAGTGCAGTCTGCCAAAAAAGAGATGCAGGTGTTGGCTGAAGGAAGAGAAAGCAGTCCGGAAGTTCATGAGAACTGAAATTGTAAAGAGATTACAGTGAGCAGTGGCAGAGTACTGACAGAGTCTGCTTGGGATGGGGAGACAAAATTCTTAATTTGATAATTTTCAATGGGAGGTACTGGATTAGGGCACAGGCTCATATACTCATTGGACTGCCTCTCCAGAGGCACCTCTTATCCTTAGCGTGTGTTAAACTATTGTCTCTTTATCAATTTAATTTTTCAAAATAGAAACTACAAAAATTAGGTAACCAATACCATCATTTTGAGTTTTCCAACCCATTTCACTAGAGATACAAAATTTGTCTGAGTTCCAAGACATCGCAGATGACAATTTGACCAAAACATTAATAATGAAATCACAAGGTCACAGTTTTCCAGACAGCAATGATCTGTCAACACTGTCCATCAACCAACTACTAAGCCAAAGCCATTTAAGTTCTCTTGTAGCAGCACGTCACCTCTAAATACCAAATTCTAGACTATTTCTGATATAAGATCATACGCAGAAATGAAGGCCAAATTAATAGTGGTTTAAAAAGATGGATAAATGAAGGATTTTTCTTAATCTAACACAATCTTTTTTTGTTGCATTGAATTAGCGTTCATAAAAGCTAGATGTGATATATGGGCCTGAATTCAGTACTAGTCTTGATTAACAAACTGTAAAAAAACACTTTTGGAATAATTGGGAATACTTGAATACAGCTGATTAAATGAAATTAAAATTTTCTTAAATTAAGGAATGGAGATGATTTCTGACAAAATCAGGTTGCAAAGGCATGTTAAATGTATTTATATGAGAAAAAATCTGGAAATATATGAACCATTACTTTATAGTGGTTATCCTAAGTTGTGAAAGTATGTCGTTTCTATTTCCTTTTTATTGTCTGGAAGCCCAAACTTTCTACATTGTACTTACGTTGTTTATAGATACAATGAGTTACTTTTTAAGGATATCTGTTTTCTGTTATTTACAGATAAACACAACATTTAGGAAATATTGTGCCATAAATTTGACAACAGTTTACTGTATTTACTATTTTAAAGTGATTGGAAATCAACATGAAAGCAAATAATCTTATTTTTAAATAGACAATGCAAAATATTCAATAGTACAATTCAAAAAAGATTTAACCTTTCCTCCCTCCTACAAAACGATATTTATCTCTATAAAGATACTTAAAATGTTCATATCCTTTGACACAGCAATTCCACTTTGAGATATTTGCTTTGAGAAAGTTATCAAAGGTGAAGTGGAAAACTTTTACGTAAGGATATTTACTGCAGTGATATTTATAACAGTATTATGTTAATAAAAACCTAATTTGCTACTACCTGGGTTTTGTTAGATAAATGTATCCCTGTACTATGCAAATACTAAGTTTTTTAAGAAAGTTTTTATTTTTAATTTGCAAATTAAATGTTTATATTTATGTGTTCCTCAAATTATTAAAATATAATACAGTGTAAAGGTTCCCACTTGCCCCATCCCCTGTAAGCCCAGATCCCAAATACCTTGTACCCCCCAACCCCAAGCCTACAGCTATACTTTTCTTCCAGAGTTTTTGGAATGCATATCCAAACACACAAGCACAGATTTCTATTTTTCTTCGTTTTATACACAATATGTGGCATACTATTAACATTATTTTACACTGTGCTTTTATTGCTTAATAATATATCTTTAAGTGTTTTCCACATTGTGTGTAATGAGTCCTTATTTTTTTATCATTTTACAGATCATAATTCCATTGTATATTTACCCAGACTTGTATTAATACACATTTAGATTATTTTTATCTTTTAACATTACATCTGCCTAAATAAACTTGCATATACACAATTTTGTACCTGGGTAAATCTATCTGTAGAACAATTCACTAGAAATGTGATTGTTGGGTAAAGACAATAAGCCTTTGAAATGTTAGTTGATATTGCCAAGTTGCCTTTGAAATGTTAGTTGATATCGCCAAGTTGCCTTCTACAGGGATCGTATCAACTGGGGAGATAAAGTGGAATATATCCCAGACAAACTGGTGGCTATTAATCCAGGATACTAAGCAAAAGATAAAGAACGGATTGTGAGGGATGATGGAACCATAGTGTCAGACACAGAAAGTGTTAAGTTTTAGGGGCAAGAGTGAGATCTGACGGGACACAGTAGGAAATTGAAAATATGGACCTGGAGGTTTATGTAAAATTTGGAACTAGAAATCCAAATGTAAGAAGGCACCAGTATTAACAGGGTAGCCACAGTCATGGTTGTTTAAGAGAAAACATAGAAAAGGAATTTAGAATAAGACAAGTAGCACACCCGGGACAAAACCTGGGCAACAACATTTACCTGGTGGTAGAGAAAGAAAATCCATTGAAGGGAATGAAAGATATCTAGTTAGAGATATAAGAAAATATAACTTCCCTTTAAAATGATTTTATTCATGGATTAAATCATTCTACAGCATTTATTATACACCTATTCTATGCCAGTTACTTATGAGGGCTGGAAATAAAATTATGCATAAAGAAAACACATTTACTGCTCATATAGAGTTTACATATGTGTCCGCAAGAGAATGATGAGCTCACATTTGGAGAGTCTTAAGCTGTGTAAAAAATAGAAAGGTCTCTATAAAGATATATAAAGACAGGACAAAAAAAATCTATTTCTTAAGAGACAGACGAAGAGGAAAAAATGAGGAAGAACTTTATGAACGAAAGAATACAGATACAGAGGAAGAACCAGGAGAAACTGGTCCCCATAATATGAAGGGATTAAAGCCCTTTGTGAAATAGTGTGTTAATGAAAACACATTATCAGTGGGAATTGCTGAAGTGGAGGTTATTGGTAACTTTAGAAAGTGGCTATGATAAAGAGAAAGCAAAAATGTAGATTATTGAGTTGAAGGAGAATAGAGAAGTAGGGCAACTGGACATACGTATTTGTTTCCACACCTTTCTGAATTTATATTTAAAAGGTTTTTAAAGAGGCATAAACCCACAGAGAATGAGAGAATATGTGAGAATGATAGCACCAATATTTGGTGACTAGAAAAATTCAGATGAGTGGTAGTAATTGAGCTTATCAGAGAGAGCTGACACCAAACCTGCTGGATGCATATAAGTTGAAAAACTGATGTGGTCCCTAGTTGACTACCACTCCACTAAAAAAAAAAAAAAAAAAAAAAAAAAAAAGGCAAGAGAAAGAGACATGTTGAACAATACAACATAGGGGTGTCCCTGCAAAATAAAGAATGTGGATAATTCTGTAAGAAAATTGATCTTGTTTCCTCAGTAAACAAATATCAGTAAATAAAATAAATGTAGAAGAAATTATTATAGATTAAGACATAATTAACAGGTATGTGTGGAATTTGTCTGGATTCAGACTTGGACAAAATTTCAAACTCACTTAGGAGATGATTGTGGAAATTTGAACACTGAATAGGTATTTTGTGATTTTTTAAAAATTTTGTAGATGTGTAATTGCCACTGTATTAATGTTTCTAAAAGGCTTTATCTTTTACAGTAACATAGTGAAGTGTTTCTGAGTGAGTGAGTTTGTGATTTCCTTTAAAGTACTACAACAGTTTTGGTGGTGGGGCAGGGATTTGGAGAATATAGATGAAAAAAGATTGGTTATATATTGATGATTGTTAAAACAGGGTGCTTTGGATGGAGTATTTGATATTTTTCTCTCTATGGTTGTGATTAATATTTTCATAACAAGAGATTTTAAGAAAGAATCAAATAAAATTATCTGAAATATATTGATAAAAATTGAGAGGTGAGAAATTAATTGGGTTATTACTGTTTCTTCAAAAAGATCACTCTAAATATATCGGAGAAGCTTAATAATGGAAGGAACAAAAACAGTGGCAAAGTATAGGGTTGTTTATTCATTTACATAATATTCACTGACATTCAGGCAATGTGCTAGATAGGAAAAATTAGAAAACATAATTTAAAAAAAAGCAGAAGAAAGAGACATGTTGAACATTGTGAAACACTGAGAATGTGAAACATTAACAAATGCCATTGTAGAATCTAGAACTGTTCTATCTAATATGGTAGCCACTAGTCATATTTGGCTAATGAACGTCTGAATATGGCTAGCAAAAATCTTAACATTTCATTTTATTTAATTTTAATTTATTAAATTTTAAAACCTAAGCAGTGTAAAATACATTTGTGTTACACAACTTTATTATTTTGACAGAGCTATATTTCACTTTAACTTTTGCATCGTGTGAGATATTATTATTGTATTTCACTTCACATGTTGGGAACACTAATCATTTCTAATATTACACATAAGCTGTTCACCAATCTAGTTGGTGTCTGTGGATTGATTCAGTTTGAATGATATTTCACTATGCACTGATTTAAGATTGTAGTATTTTTATTTGAATATTTTATGCAAACAGCAGCAGTTACAACACTGCCTATGTAAATTGTAATTGATAAATGGATTAAAATATGTATTATTTTATAATTAATTTAAGCAAATTGCTTTTCTAGTTTGAAAAATAGATATGGTAATTAAAATTTAATGCACTGAAAAGCATATTTTCATGATAAAAACTCTCAACATATTTGGTATAGGGGTAGTATAACTCAACATAATAAAGGCCATATATGACAGACCACAGCTAACATTATACTCAATGGTAAAAGTCTGAAAGCTCTTTCTCTAAGATCAGGAACAAGACCAGAATGCCCACTCCTGTCACTTTTATGCAACATAATACAGCAAGTTTTAGCCACAGCAATTAGGCACGAGAAAGATTTAAAGGCATCTAAATCAGAAGAAAATAATTAAATTGTCTCTGCAGACAATATTATCTTACCACCTAGAACTCTAAAGACACCAACTAAAAACTATTAGAACTAATTTAAAGTCCGTAAAGTTGCAGGACACAAAAATTAACATACAAAAATCAATAGAGTTTCCATACACTAACAATGAACTTTCCAAAAAAGAAATGAGAAAAATCAACTTACAATAGACTGTTGTGGGGTGGGGGGAGGGGGGGGGGGGAGGGGGGAGGGATAGCATTAGGAGATATACCTAATGCTAAATGACGAGTTAATGGGTGCAGCACACCAACATGGCACATGTATACATATGTAACAAACCTGCACATTGTGCACATGTACCCTAAAACTTAAAGTATAATAATAATAAAATAAAATAAAATAAAACCCAAAACGAAAAAAAACAAAACAAACATAAAATACTTAGGAATAAGGGCCGGGTGCAGTGGCTCACGCCTGTAATCCCAGCACTTTGGGAGGCCAAGGTGGGCGGATCACGAGGTCAGGAGATCGAGACCATCCGGGTTAACACGGTGAAACCCCGTCTCTACTAAACAAATACAAAAAATTAGCCAGGTGTGGTGGCGGGTACCTGTAGTCCCAGTAACTCAGGAGGCTGAGGCAGGAGAATGGTGTGAACCCGGGAGGCGGAGCTTGCAGTGAGCTGAGATCGCACCACTGCACTCCAGCCTGGGTGACAGAGCAAGACTCCATCTCAAAAAAATATAAATAAATAAATAAATAAATAAATACTTAGGAATAAATTTTACCAAGGAGGTGAAGAGTCTACACACCAAATCTATAAAACTTTGATGAAAGAAACTGAAGAAGACACAAATATAGACGGAAAAATATTCTATGTTCATGGATTGTTAAAATATTTCACTATGCAATGAGATCTATAGATTCAATGCAATCTCTATCAAAATTCCAGTAGCATTTTTCACAGAAATAGGAAGAAAATCCTAAAATTCACATGGAACCACAAGACACTAATAGCCAAAGCAATCTTTAACAAAAAGAACAAAGCTAGAGGCATCATACTACCTGACTTTAAAATCTACTATAAAGCTATAGTCATTGGAACAGCATTGTATTGGCCTAAAAACAGATATCTAGACCAATGGAACAGAATATGGAGCCTAGAAATAAATTCATCCATTTACCATCAATTGATTTTTGACAAAGATGCCAAGATTACACAACGCAGAAAGGGCAGTCTCTTCAATAAGTGGTGTTGGCAGAACTGGATATGTATATGTATACGTATACGTATATGTATACGTAAGAATAAAATTGGGGTCAGGCACGGTGGCTGACACTTGTAATCTCAGCACTTTGGAGGCCAAGGTGGGTGGATCACCTGAGGTCAGGAGTTCGAGACCAGCCTGGCCAACATGGTGAAACCCCATCTCTACGAAAAATACAAAAATTACCTGGGTGTGGTGGCAGGTGCCTGTAATCCCAGCTACTCAGGAGGCTGAGCCAGGAGAATCACTTGAACCCAGGAGGCCAAGGTTGCAGTGAGCCAAGATTGCACCATTACAATCCAGCCTGGTGACAGAGTGAGACCGTGTCCCAAAAAAAAAAAAAAAAAAAAGAACAAAATCGGATCTTTATCTCACACCATGTATAAAAATAAACTCAAATTGGATAAAAAATTTAAAGCATAAGACCTGAAACTGTATAACTACTAAAATAAAATGAAGTGAAGAAAAATGGACACATAAGATTACATTAAAACAAAGGTACTATACAATTAAAAAAATCGACAGAGTGAAGAGACAATCTACCATACGGAAAAAAATATTTGCAAACCATATATATAATAGAGTTAATGTGCAAAATGTGAAGAGTTCTCAAAGATCTTAAAATATAGCTACCACTCAATCCAGCAACCCCACTACTGGGTATATACTCAAAGGAAAATTTTTCATTCAATTAAAAACACACACACATCCGTATGTTTATTGCAGGGCTATTCACAATATCAAGGACCTGGAATCCACCTAGGTGCCCATCAAAAGTGGACTGGATAAAGAAAATGTTGTATATATACACCGCGGAATACCATACAGCCATAAATAAAAACAAAGTCATACCCTTTCCAACAACATGGTTGGAGCTGGAGGGCATTATCTTAAGTGAACTAACGCAAAAACAGGAAACCAAATACTGCATGTTCTCACCTGTAAGTGGGAGCTATATACTGAATACACAAGAACGTAAAAATGGGAACAATAGACACTGGGGACCACTAGACAAGGGAACGAGGGAGGAGTGCGTGCCTTGAAGATCTACCTGTTGGGTAGTATTCTCACTGCCTTAGTAATGGGATCACTGTAACCCCAAGCCTCAGATTCACTCAATTTACTCATGCAACAAACCTGCAGGTGTAGTCTTTAACCTATAATAAAAGTTGAAATTATAAAAATAAAATTACAAATAAATAAACAACATTAATAATATATGTATCTATGTATACACAAAAAATAAAGATCTTAAAGAATTCAATAGCAAGGAAAATAATCTAATTAAAATATTGGCAAAGGATCTTAATAGATGTTTCTCAAAAGAAGACATACAAATGGCCAAATGGTATATGAAAAATGCTTAAAACCACTAATCGTCAGGGAATTCAAATCAAAACTACAATGAGACATTACCTCACCCCTTTCAGAATGGCTATTATCAGAAAAACAAAAGATAACAAGTATTAGGATGTGGAGGAAAGAGAATTCTTGTACATCATTCGTGGAAATGTAAATTAGTACAGCTATTATGGAAAACTGTTATGAAGACTTGTTAAAAAATTAAAAAACAGAATTACCACATGATCTAGACATTTCATTTCTTGGTATGTAGCCAAAGAAAGAAAATCTATCTGTACAGACCGCTGTACTCCTTTGTCCATTGTGGCATATTCTAGAATCAACCTAAGTGTCTATCAATGGATGAACAGATAGTGAAAATGTTTGATTTATACATACATATATACACACATGGACTATTATTCAGCCTTAAAAAGAAGAAAATTCTGTCACTTATGATAACATGGATGAATCTAGGAGATCTAGTGTGCAACACGGTGATTAAAGTTAATAGCAATGTACTTACACTTGAAAATTCTAATGGAATGGATTTTAAGTTTATTTGCTGCAAATAAATGATGTTTGTGAGGTACTGCATATGTTAATTAAATTGATATAGCCATTCCAGAATGTATACGTATTTCAAAACATCTTATTTACACCAAATATACACAATTTTTATGCGTCAATTAAAAAAATAAGATTAAAAAATACTAAAGCCCTGCACAATTCTAAAATAACAAAACCCACTGGGGGAAGGGGTTAGTTTATCTAATGTCAAAATTTAAAGCTATTATCTAATTAATAATTTTGTCTTTTAGGAAGGATGTTATGTGAATTGTAATGGCATCAAAATATTGTTAAAGTCCACTAGTGGCACATCATGAGCATTTAATACTATTAATTTTATCAGTCTTTTTTTCCTTTCATGGTCTGCCCCTCAATCTCAGGAAAGTTAATTGGTCTTATATGATTTATTCTTTAACATAGTCTGATTCCTCCTCTGAAAAAATAAATAAATTGCTGCAGCAGAGCAAAATGGAGAAGTTGCTTCATTTACAAAAACACTCTGGGAAATAATAAAGAGAGCAATATCAAGTGAACACAGTAAAGTTGATAGCAAATCATATCTAAATAGCCAAAAAAGAATTGAATGAATTAATCACCTAAAATAAAAATTAAATGTCAAAAATTTATGAATGATTTTTAACAAGATCTGAGATTATAATATCAGCGAGCTATAAAACAGCTTAGATTCCTGTGCATGCTCAAAAAGTCAGTTTTAGATAAAGAGAGGGCAAATAAATTATTATTTCAATTATGAAAATTAAGTTAGCAAGTCATGAAGAAAAAGATTTTAAAAGTTAGTTAAATTTGAAAGTTAAGGTACAAAACAATTCCCATTGTACGCCTTTCTAACAATATCAAAGATCAGTTAATTATACATTTCAAATGTTGTAAATAATTTTTTGGCTTTACAAAAAATTACAATATAAAACATAATGCCCAATTAAATAGTTGGGCATATTTTTGTTTCAATGGACTTTCAAATTTATAAGTCAATGTTGTTAACTTGCAGCCTAAAATATCAACCTCAGGGCATAGATACTTTTGAATATTTTACATCTTTACAGAATGATTTCAGCTATATATATATGTGTGTGTGTGTATGTGTGTGTGTATTTTAAAATATCAGTAAACAGTGCTCTATGTTAGGTCAAAAACCCAGACTTACTAAAATTTTAAAACAAGAGATTGATAGCTCCCTTACTGCTTTGTTACACTGTATGACACATGTTGAAAGTCTTTATGGTCTGGTTTTTGAAGTAAGCTATAAAATGTGTCATAAATATGTGAATCATAACCAGTTTCTGGAACTGTTGAAAGAAATAAAAGACAGCATATCTAATGACCTTAAGTTCTTTGCCAGTGCTCATTGGTTGAGCCATAAGTTTTAGAAATACATAATATACTGTAACTCCAATTCTAAATTTTCTTGAAAGAAAAATATACTTAGCAAATATTCAGTAATCAAATAAAAATGGCAATATAATGTAGGACTATTTTGTATTGCATATGAACAAGCTAAATTTAAAGTTTCAAATAAAGACCTTATTTGTGAGCAGAGTAGAGAGGTACTAACACTTATTTTGAAATGAAAACTTTTTAAAATATGGTAATATTGATGTTACAAATTTTCTAATGTGAATCGATTTGCAGAATTGACTGTGCTGTGTAAACTAGCTGCAAAACTACAAGGAAAACTTCTAAAATGCTTTGTTCAAATTGTCAAATTTGGAATTGCCCTTCAATTTATGCAGCTTTCCTTTGAGTTTAATATTAGTAATTCCAAGTTGACACAGTTAGTGAATTTACCTAATTTGGACAGATAAAGTTTTAAAACTGATAAGCTTTTGCTTCAAAGTAAATCCATTTTATTTTAAAATATTAACATTTTTGTCATCATAGATATCAGCATTAAAGGAAAATTATTTCTGATATTCAGTTCAATTATTGAAAAACTTTTATTTATGTTTGGAATGACTTGAGTATGTAAGTCTAATAATTCCACTACAAATTTTATGAAATCTAAAGAGAGATCAAGCATATCCAATGAAAATTTAGCATCTGAATTCAGACGGGCTGGAGGTATAAAATACACACCAGATTATAAAGATTTAGTACAATGAAAAAGATTAAATATCTCAATAATTTTTATATTGGCTGCATCTTGAGACAATATTTTAAACTTACTTGGTTAAATAAAATATACAATTAATGTTTGTTATACCTGAGTTTTTTTAATTCATTAATATGACTATTAGAAAATGCAAAAGTAAACATATGACTCACATTATATTTATACTGAATGGTTCTGATCCAGGGAAGTGCATATTGTTAGACACATACAGTAAGACAAAACAAAATAATACAAAAACATACCAATATTTAATACCTGGTATCAAAAAATAGCTAAGAATCATCTATAATTAAAAGAATATTTTTGCACAAACAGAGATGAGAGGAAAATAAGAAAGAGAAGAAAGCTAAATTGTTCTAGATAAGAAATAGAAACTTGGAAAGGGATGGAGAGCAGAGGAGAGAGGGAAAGGTAGAGCAGAGGCTAGAGACTACGTCCACAGAAATTTCAAAGAGACTCTAAAAAATACCCAACTACTAATAAATAATGTGTCTTCAACATGAATGTTTAACATGAAAAGCACACATTCAGCATTACAAAAAAATCTTCAGTAAATTCTGTTTTATATAATAATGCTTTATGTGAGTTATGTTTGGGGATAAATCAAAGAAGATCGACTGTGTTCCGCATCTGGACCAGCAATGTGAACCTGAGGTGCCATAAGTGGGATAAAAGATGGCTTCTTCCTAAATTCACAGGATGCCACAGATCAGAGCCAGAATTAACTAGAAAAAAAACACAAGCACTCTGCTTTTTTCTACTCAAGAATGCATAAAGAAATCGAAAAGGACATGGAGCCTCCAGCACACATAGTCTACATTCTCAAATCTTTGTTTGCTTCAAGAAAAACACAGTAACTCAGTTAACTTATGTTACACATTTCTAGCTAATTGTTTGTCTGTGTATGATTTTCCTGAGTCTCATGGTGACATTAGTTGCCAATATTTTTAATTATGATTGACTTATTTAACCAGAGGCTGAAAGTATCCCAAAAAATACCTTTCCTGGAAATCAACTCTAGAAAAAAAGTTGAGTGGGAAGTTAGAAATAGGAAGTTAGAACAGAAATTAAAGATTAGATGTACTTACTATAGTAAATATTGTTAGTTTTCCCATAAAATATGCTCTCCTTTGCCTCTCGTAACATTGGTTATCTTCTATTTTAAGCAGGTACATGATAAGTCATGATAATGAATACATTTATCCTCAACCTGCCTCAGAGCAAGCTGTGGACATCTCTAAATTCTGGCCATTGAGATGTGAGCAGAAGCCATGTGTGTACTTTCTAGAACATGGCATTGCCTTCCCACTGTGCTTTTTTCACAGGCTATAATATGGATTTTAGGTAACACTGGATTATGGCAGTACCCTGGAGATGAGGGAGGCAGAAGCTAGATCTGGTTCCCAATACTGTGAAAGATCTGAACTAGCTCTGAGCCACTTATGCCCATATTGTTACATTTTTAAATTGTTTTATTGTTTAAGCTATTATTATTTTGCTTTTCAGTTAGTAGAACTAACCTTAATCCTGACACACTACTAAAACTATATTTCTGAAACAAGTATAGCAGTTTACTAATACCTGTATTTCCAGTCTTCTGGAAATTTCATATTCTACAATCAGACTTGGAAATTTGTAAGCACGCAAATGGTCGAGGGGTGAATTACCAGGAGTAAGGCACTTCTCTTAATGTGGCTGGCAAGGTAAGTACATAGGAGATGAAGTTTTCACAAGATAGTCTGTAAAACTCTGTCCAAGAGAATAAGTTTGCTGAATGTTTCTTCCATGAGCAGACATTTTCTCTTGTGTAATCCACCTTACTAATATGTATTTGCTTGTATCTAGAGCTGTAATTCTGATAACTACCTCAATCAACTCTTGGAGTCTTCCACGAAGAAACACTCCATAGCAACCCTAATTTCACGCTCTGACATTTTTTCTCACCTAAAGCCTCTCAAGGAAGGGGCTTGCTCAGGCTTTTAGCTCCTCAATATCCAGGCTTCATATTTCATATCAGCATATCACACTAACAGCTGAAAGGATGCAAAGTTCATTATTTTACAAAATTACCAACATTTGAAAATTACTGAGTAACTTACAGCTATACTTGCGAAGGGAAAGAAGGTAATTCTTCACTATTAGGAAAAAGACTCCCATAGATGCAGTGCTCAAAATATAGCTATCATGAACTTTCTAGAAGTTTAGAAAGAGAGATGGAGGACAGAATCCAGCAGATATCAACTAGTGAGTTACTCTTCACTCACTTACCCATCCATGCATCCATCCATCCATCCATCCAAAATATTACTGAATGCTTCAAATATACAAAGAAACGCTTAGAAAACAGCAGTGAAAAATACACAGTCTGCTCCCTCATGAAAGTGATATTTTAGTGGAAGAGATAGACATTGAAAAAGCAATTACATAATTATCTAAATTACTTTTTAAAAAGGACTATCAAGAGCAGAAGTGTATGGCTTAACAGAGCCTACACAGTGACACTGCAAGGTTGGGAAAGTCATAAAAGGCTTTCTAGAGGAAACAATGTTTGAGATGAGCTCTGAAGCGGTATTAACTTTAAAAAGCGGGAAAGGAAGAGCATTTCAGACAGAAGCCAAGTCTGTTTGAAAGCCTCAAGGCCCGAAAGGGTATAAGTTTTTAAGGAATTCAAGTTGGTTTGCTCAGTTAGCAAGACCGCCAAATGCCTAGGCAGATAAAAAAGGAGTCCTTGGAGAATTTCCCACCCGCCCCACAAGGGTTAACATCAGATGCTTTTGTGCAGATGAGGGAACCTGCTCAGGACTTGTTTGGGAATGCCCACAGCAGCAGACTGAAGCCAGACTTGTGCACTGCACTGGGGGAAGTGGGTGGAGCCACGAGGAATTTACCCCGTATGCAGGGGAGGAGCCTGCCCTCTTCAGCTCCTGTGGGGAACTGGGAATCAATCCCTGAGATGGGGGGCCTGTTAGCAAGATTCCATCTTACTTTGCTGAGTTTTTATCCCTTTTTTTCCTTTTCTCCCAATAAAGTCCTGCTCTACTCACCCTTTAATGTGTGTGGTGCCTGAATTTTCCTGGCCATGTGACAAAAACCTGGGTTTTAGCTGAACTAAGGAGGAAAGTTCTGCCACACTAATATCGGGAAAGCTAGGTGGAGGTTAAACTAGATGAAGTTGGTGAAGTCGGCAGGGATCTAGAATCAGGGTCTGGCCTTGGAGGTCATATAGATTTAGCAGTTATTTTTAGAACAATGAAGCTATTAAAAGGGTTTAGCATTATAATGGTGGCATGTGTGTATCCACGAGGTGGCAATTATATTTTTGTGTTTCAGCTTACCTCAGGATGAAAAATGGATTTAAGAGAGGAGAGAGATAAAATTTGCAAGTCAGTTAGGAACAGCCTCCAGCTGAGAAATAATACTGTGGTCATGGATAATAATGTAGGTGGGGGAAAGTAAAGAGATTCCATATATTCAGAAGTGGTAGGACTGTAGATAAAGAACATCATGGAGAAGGCGGTATAATATGTGGAACTCAAATTCCTACGTTGTGTAATTAGACATAAAATATAGTCATTCTGGAGAAAGTGTGGCTTTCTTAGAAAGACAATGAACTAAATTTTGAATAAATCGAGTCTGAAATGCCAATAGGATGCCCTGGTGGTAGAGTTAAGAAGGCAGAAATACTTAGATATGTGAACTGTTAAGAGATATCTGCATAGGAGGAGGTATTTACATATACCCCCACACATGTATATATCTTCTCTCAGTGTATGTATAAACATATATAAAATATACCATATAATATACCATATATACATATACATTATACACCATATATATCTTATACATACATATAATACAGTCATGAACTGCATAACAATGTTTTGATCAAGAATAAACTTCATATATAATGGCAGTTTCATAAAATTATAATACCATAGTTTAACCTTTTCTATGTTGAGATATGCTTAGATACACAAACACCATTGTGTTACAGTTACCTACAGTACAGTAACAGGGTGTACTGTACAGGTTTGTAGCCTGGGAGAAATAGGCTATGCCATTTATCCTAGGTGTATAGTAGGCTATACAGTCAAGGTTTGTGTAAGTGCACCCTATGAAGTTTGCAGAACAGTGAAATAGCCTAAAAATACATTCTCAACATACACTCGTTAAGTGATGCATGACTGTATATATAATAAACATAAGAACAGCTTTATTTGCCATCTAAACGTGGGGCACACACACACACACATATACACATGTACACACACTTTTATATACACACATATCTTAGTCCATTTGGATTGCTATCACAAAATACTGTAGACTGGGTAACACATGACTGTATATGTAGTAAACATATGAACAGCTTCATTTACCATCTACACATGGAATACACACACACATATGCACACACTTTTATATATCTTAGTCCATCTGGAATACATACACACACACACACATGCACACACACACACACATATATATCTTAGCCCGTTTGGAATGCTATAGCAAAATACTATAGGCTGGGTAACTCATAATAGCATTTTATTTCTCACAGTTCTGGAGTCTGGGATGTCCAATAAGAAGTAGATGGGAGATTCATTGGCTGCTGAGGTCCCCCTTTCTCATAGATGTCACCATCTGGCTATGTCCTCAAACGGTAAAGGGGACTAGCTCTCTGCAGTCTTGTTTATAAGGGCACCAATCTCAATAATGAGAAAAAAAAAAACAAAAGGGAGATATATTCAGAGGGAGAGAGAAAAAACATGCCATATATGTGGATGGGAAATAAAGCCATTCATTTGTTTATTTAACAAATATTAGGTACTCAATATTTATTGAGCTAGGAACCGTTCTGAATATTGGGAATACACTGAGGATTCAGAGTTCTGAGAGTGGACATTATAATACTATTTAAGACGGTCAGAATGAGGATAATTGAGAAGTTGAAGTATGAGAAAAGCTCTGAAATAAATGAGGTGTGAGCCATGTATATATCTAGAGGGTGAGAGTCCCAGAGGGAACAACCAGTGCAAAGACCCCAAAGGAGAAGGGCACCTGGGCTCAAAGAGTATAAGTCACTATGGCTAGAAATTGAGAAGGAGAGTTATAGAAGGGAGACAAGCAGAGGAAACAGTGACTACATTGAATATGGTCTTGAAGGCCATTGTAAGGATGTTAGTTTTTACTCTCAGTGAAGTAGGGAATCAATGAAGGATTGGATTAGAAGAGAGATATAGTTTGATATATTTTTAAACGACAACTCTACATGTTGTCTTGAGAGTACATAGCAGATGTCCCAGTTTTCTTGAGAATGAGGAGTTTTCTGAAACACATGACTTTCAGTGATAAAACCTGGTAGGTCTCAGAAAAAATGGCATAGTTGCTTAAATAACTTCAGTAGAAGCAGAAAAACCAATTAGGAAGCTATTGCAATAATTTTCAGCAATTATGGTGCTTAAGACTAAGACAGTAGCCATGGAGTTGGCAAGATATGATCAGGTTATAGATTTATTCTGAAGTTACAAGCAATTGGATTTGAGAGACTGGATAATGTGGTTTGAGAGGTGGGGAGTCAAGAATTACTGCAATTGAAAATACTGAATTGCTATTAACTGAGTTGAGCAAGGCTATGGATGGAGTGGAATTTTAGGAAAAAAATCGATTTTGGTCATGTTAAGTTTAAAATGTGCATTAGTCATTCAAGTGAATATATTTATTAGGTGGGTAGATATATAAACATGGAGTACGCTTGTTAAAACTCGGGCTGGACATCTACTTTCAGGAGACATCAGCAAGAAAGCCTAGATGAATCATTGAGGAATTGACAAGAAGAGAGGAAATTTAAGGGTCAGATGAAATGACCTACTTAAAGTATATGGAATGCAAGGAATTTTAACATTTACATTTCTAACGTTTAAAAAGAGAATATGGTCTGGCAAATAAAACTTGAAAGGAGGAAATTAAATACGTAAGGGGTAGAACAGAGGCTAAGAGAAAAAGTAAAATATTGGTTTACTCCAGTACTTCAAAGGAAATATTGATTATTCTTCAGCCACAGTGCAAGATATGAACAATTATCTCCAGAACTGATTTTAAATCCATCTCAATTGGTCACTGATAACTTGCATGCCTATAATTGACTTCAATAGCCACTTAAAAGTCTGCATGACAGTAATAGCCTTATTGCAATAACCAATTGTCCAAAGCTAACGTTTAACCTATTCCTAATGCTCCTACTTTTGAAAATCTATCGGTCTCTACATTTCACATCTTCCCAAACTGTGCTGATTGTCAAGAAAGACTGTGCATCTCAAGAATAGTTCTCTCTTACTTAGCACACAACTCATATAGCTTTTCCTTTTAGAAAATGAGTGTAGCCTCTTATGTTGATAATGTTTCAAAAGGAGAAACCGATCAGTGGTGTTCAATATGGCTGAGAAGTCAAAAGACATAAAGACTAACAGTGATCACTGGATTTATCAACATGGAGGTTAATGCTAACTTTATAGAGAGACATTTTAATCCAATGCTGAGAGAATCAGACTAGAGTAGTTGGAGTAGTGAGTGGCAATTAATGAAAATGGAGACAGTGAAAAGAGAACATTGTTGTTTTTGCTTAAACTTTTTGTTTCAGAATATAGTTTTAAATTTAGTAAAATTACAAAGATAGTACAGAGAGTTCTACACCCACATCCAGTTCTCCTATTGTTAACATCTTACATGAAACAACACTGTTTTCAGAAACTTCATTCCGACCAGAGGAGAGATGAGTAAGTAGCTAGAAGGAAAATTAAGATAAAAAGGATCTTGCTATTTGAATAGTCATTGGTTTCTTTTCCTGGTTTTGTTTGTCTGCCTGTCAGTTTGCTTAAAATAGGACAGACATGATAACTAAATGTTGACTACAATAATCCTGAAGACAGAAAGAGGATAAAGATAGATTTGAGAAAAGGTGACCTCTTAGAAAGTTTAGAATTCACATTTTTGGTTTTAAACAAAACAATTATGTTTAGTTTCACTTGGTTTTATGTATACCACACTGTCAAGAATATTCCAGGGAAGCTCTAAAGTGTTTTCCCATTCTGAAGAATGGACCTGGGCCTTATAGCTGAAGTTATTATTATGAGCTCATGTCCATCATGGTTACAATAGAACTACTGTGTAGTTTGTCCATATAATTTCACTTCAAATATTTCATCCCATTCCCAAACACTATAGTTTGACCGATAAGCTTTTATGGCTCCCATATTCGCAAAACCTGAGAAAACTTTCAGCTGAGGGCCTTTAATCTTTCTCTGATGGCTTCATTTCAGTTCATTTTATTATAGCAGATTAGGAAAGGACAACAGTGAAACTCAGTATTTATTGTCAACCTGAATTGTGACCAGAACATTTTGGCTTCTTCCAATGATAGAAAATATACCATTCAACAATATATTTGTAATTACAAATAAACAAAAAATAATGCATTAAAGAATGTAATTTAAATCAATACTATGCTTTAAAAAATTTTCTTGAAGAGATTCCAGTGGCAAAACTGAAGATTTTATGAGGGAAGTGTTTGAGATGAGAAATGAAAATGCAACAGGGCATGTCAGAAAAAAGTTCAGACAACCTAAGAGGGTAGTTCATAGCCGGAGCTTCCCAGAAGAGTCGTCAAGGACAAAGGCAGAGTAGTAAGAGAAACTACTTCGTCTTCCTTCTTACGCCACTTCTTTCATGTCAGGGGGCTAGGAGTATTCTCTCCTTAAAATGGATAGTCTCAAGACATATATATCTTTCTTTTATCTAAAATCATAATTCACATACAGCACAGCCAGATTTTCCAAAATATCAGAACTATAGTACTAGAAATGGCACATTTCAGTAGTTCAGGAAGCCTCACATTGTCATAATAAATAGCTTGGAAGGTGTGTGAAATTGGGGCCAAACAACCCAGCAATGTCCTTATTTTCTGCTTCACTGATCATCTTTCATCAGAACCCTTTTCCATGTGTCTCGCCTTTTTTCTCACCCATCTTGTACCTGTATTATTGAATGCTGATGAGAGCTGACTTGAGTCAGCTCCAGCTCCTCATTCTCAGGTAATCTGCTTGGAAACTAAATGCTGGCTGAAACTGTGAGAAAATGGGTAGGCTAAACATTACCCCATTGATAGGGAAAATGGATGCTACCCATGAGTATAGAGTGGTTCTACAAACGCTCTCAGTTGGAAAGAGTGTAACTGGAATGTCCAGGAGACAGAAATATGATCTGAGAATAAACAACATTTGAGTTAAATGTCACGGCTTTTGTTTTTCACTAATAGAGTAAGCTAAATTTGGAGAATAGCATGTTTACCACTGTAGAAGGCTTGTGCCAACAATCGGCAATAAAAAACCCAGGCGTGGGTTTTGCAGAGAGTTCTGTCAAGTCTGCTCCACATGATTCCACTTTAGGAGCACAGATCCCTCAATTTGGGATGGAAAAAAATCTCAAGGCAAATGTAACGTGGAAATATTACTCACTGTTATTCAAGTAATTTCAAACACTCCAAAGACACCTGTACTCTGGAAACATTTTCTCAGATTGTATCCTTGTTCTTTCACATGCTTTTCTGCTTGTCTTTTCTACAGTCTCAGACAATAGACCCATGATTGACCTCAGTGCTGTCAGGGTAGTGTGGGGCAGTGTATAGAGCCCCAGAACAGTAGTCCACAGGATACAGATGCTGTGGCTGTCTCCTCCACTTAGCAAACACATAAATCTGTGCAAGGTACACATTCATAGATCCTAGTGCTGGGATTAAATAGTAGGCAGGTAAGTTATTTTACACTCCTATTTTGTTTAAAAGAAAGCTGAGTCCGGCAGAGATTTTTATTTGTTAAAGGCTACTTTTCCCAATGATTGGGAAAAGTCTGAGCAGTTTTGTTTCTTTTTCTCTAAATAATATGTGCTTTACCTGCTTCATGAAAGACCATGGGAGGCATGTGAGATAATGTTTGTGAGATATAAAGCATCATGCAAAAGTGGTACATACAATACTCTAGGTGGCTTCAAAAGGGGAAATATCTGTACTGAGGAAAAGCAAAAAAATTGATTATTTATTTAGCTTCTCAGTTCCCACCCACACTTCAAATTGCCATGGGCTAGGCAGAGTTGCCTCTTTGAAGAGGACTCTTCTTCTTAGAGGTAGCCACAATTAACAACTTGTCAGTGTGGAGTATAAAGGCTTGCTCTTCACCCACTCTAAACAGCAATCCCAGCCATTTTTGTCTGAGGGATTGGGTAAAAATTGTGTTGAGATTGCATCACAGCCAAAGCTTTTCTTCATAATCCTGCTTCTTTCCTTTTTATTCCAAGAGTATTAATCTGAAGAGCATTTCTTAATAAACTTACCATACATGAGCTTTTACTTCAGAGCACACTTTCTGGGGAACCTGATCTGTGACACTGATATCTGTTTTCAAAGACGATGAGTGTGCTTTATAAACATTGATTGGTTGAGTTGAGGTTTTGTATGTGAAGGAAACTTATCGTTTCTCTTCCACTATTGAAATTGTTTCCTATAAAGAGCTATGCACTTAAGGATAGTGACCAAATGAGTAAGTAGACAAACATCCTCTAAGAAATGTGTACTGGAGAATAGCTTACTCCAAAAGGCCTCAGTGAGACATCCTGTGTCCTTCTCCCTTCCAAGTCCAAGGTCACCAGGTCTGTGAAGCACACTGAAGTCTGGCTTACCAAGCCAGTCACAAGTTCAGAGTACACATAGAGATTCATTGCATTTTAATGTAAAAGTAACCAAATGAAACAGGACCCACTGAGCTTTCTTCCTACAACTCCTATTTTTAGGAAGAAGGAACTAAAGCTTAGAAGAGTGAAGCAAATTATATAAAGTGCTCCCATTTTAATAAGTTGCAGAGGTACAGCATGACTAAAACTCTGTCTGATGAAAATTCTTGCTGGGTATTTCAATAAGCAGTCATGAAAAGACCTTTGTGCTCAGAGGCTGTGGCCTAATGTAGGTGCAAGAAAGTGAACCCTCATGGTACAATCTGTGAATGATATAGTAAGTCTGTTGCATAAGAAGAACTGGCATAGAGAAAAAAAAAAAAAAGTGCCTGAGAGGTAAGTATATCCTGGACTATTCAAAAAGAAAAGCTGATATCAAAAAGGATAACTGATATACTTAAAAACAAAATAAAACAGCCACCTCTCCCACTATCCCACCCCAGTGATATTCTGAACACCAGGATGGAAGAAGAATTGAAAGAGAAAAGAAAACATTCACGGAAGAATGTACATTGTTAAAGCAGATACCTTGCTAAAGCAGATATAAAAGGACCCGGAAATAGCAAAATGAATGGTGATCCCAGAACCGTGTTTCTCTTCAAGCTTGGCTTAAGAGCTAGCTTTCTAGCTCCTACCAATTGCTCTCACAATGCCTTAGCCACAGCATTTATCCATGCATCTTCAGTGAGCTGTGCCACATCGACATGCAGCTAAAATCCCTGTACATGGTCAGCTATGAAAATGAATTGTTCTGCATAATGATTTTGCATGTCCATGCCCCCACTAACAGAACATCATGTCACTGCTTTGTTAATCTGATTGCAAAGATTTTGTCGGGCTCTGCCAGATGTGGAGCATGGCTTCCTGAGCCCTGAGCTCTGATTAATCATATCCTGGGCTGTCAGATCTGTATCCTGAGCAGCAAGGAGAGATGCATCTCTTATTACAGGTTATAAACGCAAACACTTAGCCTGTTGCTATTATCCAGTAACAGTGGCCCAGAGGCTCCAGATCTTTCAGTGTTTCAAAGAACTCCAGAAATCCATATTTTCTATAGCTCCTGGGTTGGATGCCATATGTGGACCAAAGAAAATATATCTGCATGTGGCATCCAACCCATAGGCTACTTTACCTCACAATGTACATAGTACTCAATTGTTTATCAAGTGCTTCACTATTGATTATATCACCCTCAACTTGGAAGGTGGGTAAGATAAACACCATTCCCTTTCTATAGGTAAGCAAAATTTAATTTACAGAGGTGAAGTGATCTGTTTATAATTGTATACCTAGGGAGTAGAAAAGACTAAATGCTGATCTAAGCCCTAGGACTTAACGGTCATTTCAGCAACTCTAAAGTTCTTATAAACTTCCTTCTATGTTAATACAACTTGTTTGTCTTTTAATGTCACCTGTTCCCTGGTGACTGTTTCTGCTCTCCTGACCACTGCACATCTATGACATCTGCTTAGCTAAAGTTAGTGGCTTCTATCTGTTGCCTGGTTCTAGACTTCGTGTTTGGCTTCAACTTATGCTTTGTTTCTACAATCTCAAATCTCTTGGGTTTTTACTTCTAGGCCTGCTCTCTACGGTTCAAGACCAGCCCAGCTGATACTCAGCTAAAAATAACATTGTGTAACACATAGTTTATGATATATCTTAGTATGTAATAGTCAATGCTAATTGAATACAGAAAAGTGAGATTTAAATGCAGATTAGATAACTCACTGGTAGACAAACCCAGAAGAGGGGAGCAGAATTTATGTACGATATGAGTCTTTACATGTTTGTTTTTCTTTCAAATTATGATAAGTTCTCATAAATGTAAAAGGCCATTATTTTACTGTTTGTAGTGGTTTCAGCATCTCTGAGGTGGGAAACAGTGGGTATTGCTGCTTGAAAATGAAAATTAAGTGTTCACTGTGCACCTCACTCTGTGGAAGAACTTTATAGATTTTTTTCACGGAGTACCTAAAACAAAAGTAAGTACTGATACTTGGAAAACATCAGTCGTAAGATGATATAGATGCTTCTAATTAACCATAGTAATCAAATTATCTATCATTTTCTTGAGTCTCTACATTGTGCTAGGCCTTCTACTAAGAACTATAAAGATGATATTAATAACTTACAATAATTTCCAAGATAGGTTTTAAATTTTAGTCTATCATAGTTAATGGAATTGGGACCTAGAAAACTCACACAGAGTGTAGTGAATTCAGGATTTAATCAAAGCCAAGTTAGAGAGGTTCCTTATAGCATAGAGTCTCCAAGGATACCACCTCCCTTTCAGGTCACATAACTTCAGAAGGAACTGAACTAGCTCATAGTGAGCCTTGATTAAAGCCCATAATAAACAGAGGTTTGAAGTAAGTGCAGAAATTTCAAGTAAGAGAAGAAACTAATTGTTTGTTCCTGCTATGGCACAGCCACCAAGTTGATCTTTGGTGAGAATAATGAATCCATTTCTATGCCCTCCATTTTCTCCATGTGTTTATTTTTCCTTTATTCTTTTAGAAAAGGGATAGGTTTTCTTTCATTTTGTCTTCTTTTAGTTTCTCTGTTTTCTAGGTTTTCTTTCATTTTGTCTTCTTTCAGTTTCTGTATTTTCTAGGTTTTCTGTCATTTTGTCTTCTTTTAGTTTCTCTATTTTCTTTTTCTTAAAACATTCCTTTATAAAACTACAAGTTTATTTTGAGTGAACATAAGATGGGTTTGTCCCCATTCTACCCAATGTGTTTTAGTGAGCCCAAAGAACATGCAGGGTGGAGACATTATCAGTTCAGAGGGGGACCTGTGGTCCACTGGAAGGCAGGCACTGAAGAGACAGAATTAGAAGCAGCTGTGGTCAACTAAGTCCTTCCGCCCTACAGTTTCAGCTTTGTCCTTCCATTCATTCTTCTTACAAAGCGTAAAGTTTCATTCCTATGCTTTACCAAGAAATAGCCAACTAACCTCCACAATTGCTTAGATTCCAAAGTTCAGAGGACAGAGCAGAACTGTGTCATTTTTTCCCCTACTGTGTTTTGAAAAGGTCCTATTTTGTGTTTCATTGTATATCCAACAAAATGTGCAGGGAAAAGGCAAGCCTTCAATAAAATCCTAATTTATTCCTAAAAGAGAACTCTGAACTTACCCTGACTTAAATCACAGCAGTCTACAACTTCAAAAACCAAGTGGAACAAACACACCCCCACAGGAACTTAAGAGTAATAAAAATACAGAGATTGAACCTCAGACTCCTCAGTCCTCAGAAAATAACTGTTTCAAGCAGCAGCAGGTCAGCATTTCTGTAAGACTGGATCTGTGTTATACCAGTGGGTATAGAAAGGACATGTGGCTGAACTTCAGCAGTTTTCTTGTCCAGAGAATTATTGCTTCCTTCACTTTGTACATCTGCTGAGTACTTAGAAAGGACAACTAAAATAAAATCAATTCCAGGTAGTTCTAGAGGAAATGCTTCCATGGATTCTGATATCATCATCTTATCATGAGAGGAAGGATACGGGATATGATATCATTACGGTTTATTGACATAGAAGCCAAAGAAGTAATACGCTTTCCATCCTGATATGCAATGATAGGTTCAAGACAGTACTTGAGAAGTGAGAGGAAGATAGCAGATAGGAGTCAGGACTAGCTTGCAGCTCCTGCTCAGACGGACAAAGCAGCATGTGGAGACTCACATCATGAACTTTTGCTCCAGGAACTACCACAGGAACATACCAGGAAAGGCAAGAAAATACACAGACCCTTTCAAGGAACTGGATCACCGCTGCAGGCTCCATGAGACACTAAAAAAACTGTGAGTCGGCTTGCTTTCTCAATGGAAAGGGTCACGTTCTGGGGCAAGTTCTCAGCCCTGGTCCCCAGCTGCCAGGAAATAGACTTAGTACTGTTGGGTGGGTACAGTGGAAGTGAGACAACTCTTTAGGACTGCGGGCTATGAGGGAGTGCGGTGAAGCCTATGATTGCCAGCATTCCCCCACTTACCTAGTAACCTGTATGACTCAGCAGAGGCAGCCGTATCTTCCTGGGAATATGATTTCACTGGACTGGGAATCACACCCCCATCCCCCACAGCAGCCACAGCAAGCCCCACCCAAGGAGAGGCTGAACTCAGACATGCCTATTCCTGCCCCCCACCTGGTGGTCTTCCTATACCCACCCCGGTAGCTGAAGAAAAGGTCATAATCTCTTGGGAGCTCTATGGACCTGCCCACCACCTGAGAAACCTGAATACTTAACCAGGTATTCCTGGGGCAAGTTTGCATTCTTTGTATAGGACCACAGCTGACGCACTCTGGAAAGCGCCACCTCCTGGCTGGAGAACAACCAACACAAAACCAGCACAGTAAACAAAAACACAGCCAGGGACCCTCACACGGTCCACTTCACTCCCTTGCTACCTCCACTGGAGCAGGTGCTGGTATCCATGGCTGAAAGACCTGAAGATGGATCACATCACAGGACCCTTTGCAGACACACCCCAGTACCAGCTCAGAGCCCAGTAGCTCCACTGCGTGGCTAGACCTAGAAGAGCAAAAACAATCACTACGGTTCGGCTCTCAAGAAGCCCCATTCCTAGGGGAAGGGGGAGAACACCACGTCAAAGGAGCACTGCGTGGGACAAAAGAATCTGAACAGCAGCCCTTAAATCCTAGATCTTCCCTCTGACCTAGTCTACCCAAATGAGAAGGAACCAGAAAAACAATTCTGGTAATATGATAAAACAAGGTTATTTAACACCCCAAAAGATCATAGCAGTTCTCCAGCAGTGGATCCAAACCAAGGCGAACTCTCTGAATTGTCAAAAAAATATTCAGAAGGTCGATTATTAAGCTAATCATGGAGGTACCAAAGAATGGTGAAGTCCAACTTGAAGAAATCAAAAACATGATACAGGATATGAAAGGAAAATTCTTCAGTGAAATAGCATAAGTAAAAAAGCAATCACAACTTGTGGAAATAAAAGACACACTTAGAGAAATGAAAATGTACTGGAAAGTATCAGCAATAGAATCAAAGAAGGAGAAAAAAGAAACTTACAGCTCGAAGACATAGCTTTCAAATTAACCTAATCCATCAAAGACAAAGAAAAGAAACTTTTAATGAACAAAGCCTTTGAGAAGTTTGGGACTATGTTTAACATCCAAACCTAATAATAATTGGTATTTTCCAGCAAGAAGAGAAATCTAAAGTTTGGAAAGCACATTTGAGGGAATAATCAAGGAAAGATTCTCTTGTCTTGCTAAAGATCTAGACATCCAAAAACAGGAAGCTCAAAGAACACTTGGGAAATTTATTACAAAAAGGTCATTGTCTAGACACACAGTCATCAGTTTATCTAAAGTCAAGACAAAGGAAAGAATCTTAAGAGCTGTGAGGCAAAAACACCACATAACCTAAAAAGGAAAACCTATTAGATTATCAGCAGATTTCTTAGCAGAAACCCTGCAAGCTAGAAAAAAATGAAGTCTTATTTTTAGCCTCCTTAAGCAAAACAATTATCAGCCAATAATTTTGTATTCAGCAAAACAGAGCTTCATAAATGAAGAAAAGATAAAGTCTTTTTCAGACAAACACTGAGAGAATTCAACAGTACCAAGCCAACACTCAAGAACTGCTAAAAGGAGCTCTAAATCTTGAAACAAATCTTCAAAATACACCAAAACAGAATCTCCTTAAAACATAAATTTCAAGGACCTATATAACAATAACACAATAATAAAAAAGGTTTTCAGGCAACAAATAGCACGATGAATAGAATAGTACCTCACATAGCAATACTAACATTGAATGTAAATGGCCTAAATGACCCACACTTAAAAGGTACAGAATGGCAGAATGGATAAGAATTCATCAACCAAATTTCTGCTGTCTTCAGGAGACTCACCTAACACAAAAGGATTCATATAAACTTTAGGTAAAGGGGTGGAAAAAGATATTCCATGTAAATGGAGATTAAAAGCGAGCAGGAGTAGCTATTCATATATCATAGAAAACAAACTTGAAAGCAACAGCAGTTAAAAAAGACAAAGGTGAACTCTATATAATGATAAAATGACTAGTCCAACAGGAAAATGTCACAGTCCTAAACATATATACACCTAACACTGGAGATCCCAAACTTATAAAACAGTTACTACTAGATCTAAGAAATTAGGTAGACAGCAACATAATAGTAGTGAGGGACTTCAAATCTCCACTAACAGCACTAGACAGGTCATCAAGACAGAAAGCCAACAAAGAAACAATAGACTTTAACTATACCCCGGAACAAATGGACTTAACAGATATTTACAGAACATTCTACCCAACAAGTGCAAAATATACATTCTATTCATCAGCACATGTAGCATTCTCTAAGATAGATCCTATGATAGTCCACAAAACAAGTGTCAACAAATTTAAGAAATTAGAATTTACAGCAAGTACTCTCTCAGACCATAGTAAAATAAAATTGGAAATCAATTCCAAAAGGATCCCTCAAAACCATGCAAATATGTGGAAATTAAGTAACCTGCTCCTGAACAATTGTTGGGTCAACAATGAAATCAAGAAGAGAATTAAAAAATAATTTGAACTGAATGATAATAGAGACACCACCTGTCAAAACCTCTGGGATCCAGCAAAAGTGGTGCCAAGAGGAAAGTTTGTAATACTAAATGCCTACATCAAAAAGTCTGAAAGAACACAAGTAGACAATCTAAGGTTACACCTCACTGAAAAGGAGAAACAAGAACAATTCAAATCCAAACCCAGCAGAAGAAAAGAAATAACAGAGATCAAAGCAGAACTAAATGAAATTAAAACAAACAAAAGAAACCATACAAATGATAAGTGAAACAAAAAGCTGGTTCTTTGAGAAGGTAAATAAAACTGATAGACCATTAGTGAGGTTAACCAAGAAGAGAGAAGATCCAAATAAACTCAATTAGAAATGAAACAGGAGATATTATTACTGATACCAGAGAAATACAAAAGATCATTCAAGGCTACCATGAACACCTTTATGCACATAAACTAGAAAACCTAGAGGAGATGGATAAATTCCTGGAAATATACAATCATCCTAGATTAAACGAGGAAGATATAGAATCTGTGAACAGACCAGTAACAGGCAGCGAGATTGAAATGGTAATAAAAATAATTGCCAACAAAAACAAGTCCAGGATCAAATGGATTGACAATTGAATTCTATCAGATGTTCAAAGAAGAATTGGTACCAATCTTACTGACAATATCCCAAAATATAGAGAAAGAGGGAATCCTCCCTAATCATTCCAAGAAGCCAGTATCACCCTAATACCAAAACCAGGGAAGGACATAACAAAAAAAAAAAAAAAAAGAAAAGAAAAGAAAACACAAATCAATATAGCTGTTGAGCACAGATGTAAAAATCATCACCAAAATACTTGCTAACTGAATCCAACAGCATATCAAAAAGATAATTGACAATGATCAAGTGGCTTTCACACCAGGAATGCAGGGATAGTTTAACATATGTAAATCAATAAATGTGATACACCGCAGAAACAGAATTAAAAACAAAAATCACGATCTTCTCAATAGATGCAAAAAAAAGCATTTGAAAAAATCTAGCATCGCTTTATGAGTAAAAACCTCAGCAAAATTGGCATAGAAAGGAAATATTTTAAGGTAATAAAAGCCATTTACAACAAACCCACAGCCAACATTATACTGAACAGGGAAAAGTTGAAAGCAATCACCCTGAGAACTGGAACAAGACAAGGATGCCTACATGCTCCACTTCTATTCAACATAGTACTAAAAGTCCTAGGCACAGCAATCAGATAACAGAAATAATTAAAGGACATTCAAATCAGTGAAGAAGAAGTCAAACTACTTTGTCACTGTTTGCTAATAATATGATCATATACCTAGAAAACCCTAATGACTCATGCAAAAAACTCCCAGAACTGGTAAATGAATTCAGCAAAGTGTCGGGATACAAAACTACAAATCAGTAGCTCTGCTATAAACCAAGAGTAACCAACCTGAGAATCAAATAAAGAACACAACCCCTTTCACAATAGCTGCAAAAAGAAAAAAAAAAAAAGAAAAAAAAACTTAGGAATATAGCTAACCAAGGACATGAAAAACCTCTACAAAGAATACTACAAAACATTGCTGAAAGAAATCATGAATGGCACAAACAAATGGAAACACATCCCGTGCTCATGGATGGGTAGAATCAATATTGTGAAAATGAACATACTACCCAAAGCAATCTACAAATTCAATGCAATTCACATGAAAATACCACCATCATTCTTCCCAGAACAAGAAAAAAAATTCTAAAATTCATATGGAACCAAAAAAGAGCCCACATAGCCAAAGCAATACTAAGCCAAAAGAAAAATTCTGGTGGCATTACATTACCTGACTTCAAACTATAACATAAGGCCATAGTCACCAAAATAGCATGGTAATGATATTAAAATAGGCACTTAGACCAATAGAACAGAATAGAGAACCCAGAAATAAAGCCAAATACTTAAAGCCAACTGCTATTCAACAAAGCAAACAAAAACATGAAGTGGGGAACGAACATCTTATTCAACAAATAGTGCTGGGATACCTGGTAAGCACATGTAGAAGAATGAAACTGGATCTTCGTCTCTCGCCTTATACAAAAATCAATTCAAGAGGGATCAAAGATTTAAATCTAAGACCTAAAATCCTAAAGATTCTAGAAGATAACATCAGAAACACCCTTCTAGACATTGACTTAGGCAAAGACTTCATGACCAAGAACTCAAGTAAATGCAACAAAAACAAATACAAATAGATGAGACAACTAAAAAGCTTCTACACAGCAAAAGAAATAATCAGTAGAGTTAACAGAAAACCTAGAGTGGGAGAAAAATCTTCACAATCTATACATCTCACAAAGAACGAATATCCAGAATCTACAGATAACTCAAACAAATCAGCAAGATAAAAACAAACAATCCCATCATAAAGTGGGCTAAGGAAATGAATAGACAGCTCTCAAAAGAAGATATACAAATGGCCAACAAGCATATGTAAAAATTCTCAGCATCACTTATGATCAGGGAAATGCAAATCAAAACCTCAGTGCGATACCACCTCACTCCTGCAAAAATGGCCATAATCAAAAAATAAATAAAAAGACGTTGGCATGGGTGTGGTGAAAAGCGAACACTTTTACACTGTTGGTGGCAATGTAAACCAGTAAACAAACCACTATGGGAAACAGTGTGGTGATTCCTTAAAGAACTAAAAGTAGGTCTACCATTTGATCCAGCAATCCTACTACTAATTACCCAGAGGAAAGTCATTATACAAAAAAGATACTTACACATGTATGTTTATAGCAGCACAATTTGCAATGGCAAAAATATGGAACCAGGCTAAATGCTCATCAATCAACAAGTAGATAAAGAAAATGTGATACACACACACACACACACACACACACACACCATGGAATACTACTCAGCCATAAAAAGGAACAAAATAATGGCATTTGCAGGAATCTGGGTAGAATTGGAGACTATTATTCTAAGTGAAGTAACTCAGGAATGGAAAACCAAACATCATGTGTTCTCACTCATACATGGGAGCCAAGCTATGAGGGTGTAAAGGCATAAGAATGATATATTGGACTTTTGAAACTCAAGGGATATAGTGGGTGGGGGGTGAGAGATAAAAGACTACACACTGGGTACAGTGTACATTGCTCAGGTGATGGGTACACCAACATTTCAGAAGTGACCACTAAAGGACTTACTCATGTAACCAAACACCACCTGTTTCCCAAAAACCTACTGAAATAAAAAAATTTTAAAATAGAAGACAGTACTTGACACATCTTGACATCAGTAGTAAATTTTGTTATTGAGAAGAACTTCCCCCAGTGACTTCACCAAATAACTCCTGAAAGATGGAAAACTGTGGTTGTGAAATCCAGGGTTTAAAAATGTCAAAGCTATAAGGTTGAATCCTTCTGTCTTGAGAGGCTTCTTCTTCATTTATTTATCAATTTAACATACTTTGTTGGGGAGTGTGCAATTAGGATGTAACAAGCACTGTGCTACAATATTTGATGGGATTTAAGTGTGAATAATACCAACATAGATAATAATAATATAAATAATAGCAATTCATATTCATTAAATGCTTACTATCTGCCAGAAACTTTGCTTAAGATTCAAATATTTTTTCATATTGAATTTCCTCCCCAAAAGCTCTGTGATGCCTATATAATTATTTTCTTGTTTCACACATGAAGAAACATCATCTTAAAATAGGTAAGTATCTTGCCCAAGGTTCCGAAGGTAAAAAACAATAGAACCAGGATTCAAATGTAAGTAGATAAACTCTATAAAATACAGACTTAACCACTTTATTATTCTACCTAAGGGGTTTCAAGAGAGTTGACAGATCAGGGAAGATTCTGTTTGCTACATTTTGTTAAGGAAGTAGCTTTGACTGGGCACAATCATCTTTAACATGAAAACACTATTGAAGGTGGTTACACACTAATTCAACTTCTCTATAATTGTATTATAAGTAAAGGGAGTTAACTCCCCTGCTGACCAGGAATATGCAGTGAAAGCCTTGGTTACAGAAAAGATGAATTATAGGCTCAAAGAGTGTTAAATCTGCCATGGATATAAGAGAACTTCACATCACTAGTATTGAAACTATTATATTTAGTATATAACGAATATATGTATTCATATTTAGTATACAAATATAAATTTATTTAAAATAAAAATTTGCCTGTAGCCACGCTTAAAAAATAAAGACACTTACAATGGAATAATTTTTGGCTATAAAAAGAAATGAAGTATTGTTATATTTTGAAACAGGAAAACATTATGCTAAGAAAAAGAAGCCAGTCACAAAAGAGCACATATTATATACATCCATTAACATAAAATTTCTGTAACACAGAACTCTACAGAGACAGAGAATAGGTTAGTGGTTGTTTAGAGCTAGGTGGCACGTGGGATGTTAGGGGATGTAATAGGGTTCTCTAGAGGGACAGAACTAATAGGTTAGATGTATATATAAAGGGGAGTTTATTAAGGAGTACGGACTCATATGATCACAATGGTGAATTCCCACAATAGGCTGTCTGCAAGCTGAGGAGAAAGGAAGCCAATCCGAGCCCCAAAAGCTCAAAAGTAGGGATCAACAGTGCAGCCTTCAGTCTGTGGTCAAAGGTGCACAAGCCCCTGCACTGAAGAACTTGGAACCTGATGTTCAAGGGTGGGAAGCACCCAGCATGGGAGAAAGATGTAGGCCAGAAGACTAAGCCAGTCTAATCCTTCCACATTTCTCTGCCTGCTTTTACCTTAGACACATTGGCAGCTGATTAGATTGTGCCCACCCAGATTGAATGTGGACCTGTCTCTCTCAGTCCACCGATTCAAATATTAATCTCCATTGGCAACAGACATACCCAGGAACAATACTTTGCATACTTCAATCCCATCAAGTTGATACTTAATATTAACCATCACGGGGGAGGTGACAGCCAAAGGGTACAGAGTTTCTTTTGAGATAATAAAATATCGGGGGAAACCAGCCCCCGATATTTCACGTAGGTTCTTTTTTAGTTTCCCTAAGTGTCGGTCGGTCTGAGAAATAAAGGGAAAGAGTACAAAGGAGACATTTTAAAGCTGGGTTTCCAGGGGAGACATCACATGTCGGCAGGTTCCATGATGCCCCCTGAGCCACAAAACCAGCAAGTTTTTATTAGCAATTTTCAAAAGGGAGGGAGTGCACAAATAGGATGTGGGTCAGAGAGATCACAAGCTCCAAGGGCGACAAAAGATCACAAGGCAGAAGGTCAGGGCGAAACTAGAATCACTAATGAACTTCCATGTCCTGCTGTGCATGCATTGTCAGGGTTCAAGAGTAGAGAACCGCCCTGACTAGAATTCACCAGTCTGGAATTTCCTAATCCTAGCAAGCCTGGGGGCACTGCAGGAGACCAGGGCGTGTTTCATCCCTATCTACATCTGTGTAAGGCAGAAACCCCCAGGGTGGCCATTTTAGAGGCCCTGCCCTGGGGAATAGATTATTTTCCCAGGGCTGTTAATTATTAATATTCCTTACTGGGAAAAGAATTCAGCAATATTTGTCTTACCCTTTTTTGGAAATAAGAGAAATATGGCTCTGTCCCACCCAGCCTACAGGCAGCCAGACTTTAAGGTTACCTCCCTTGTTCCCTGAACATCGCTGTTATCCTGTTCTTTTTTCAAGGTGCCCAGATTTCATATTGTTTAAACAATTTGTGCAGTTAACACAATCATCACAGGGTCCTGAAGCGACATACATCCTCAGCTTATGAAGATGACGGGATTAAGAGATTAAAGACAGGCATAGGAAATCACAAGAGTATTGACTGGGGAAGTGATAAATGTCCATGAAATCTTCACAATTTATGTTCTTCTGCCATGGCTTCAGCCAGTCCCTCTGTTCAGGGTCCCTGACTTCCTGCAATAAAATATTCTAAAATTGACTATGCTTCTGTTACATATTTGTGAATATACTAAATACCACCGACTTCTATACTTTAAATGCATGACTTGTATGGTACATAAACTATATCTCAATAAAGCTGTTAAAAAAGAAAACAAAAGAGAAGTAAAAAGCATGCCCCACTCTTGTAACCATTCCCTCCCACTATGAGACCCCTGAATCAACTCCACAGAGCTCTAATTTAAAAGGAAAAACACAACACTCTTTCAACTCATTTTATGAATGACACATAGAAGCCACTGCTAAAAATCTGTGAGGTAGAGCATGATAAAAACCTGTTCCAAAACCTAAAGTGTAGCATTTGTTAGCTTCTAGGAAGAAAATGCACCAATCAGTGCTTCTTCATTACAATAACTCTAATCCCAAAGAAGAAGATTACTGATGGATTAGTCAAGTAAAAGAAGCAGATGTGGCTGAGATTTGGAGCTCTCCTTTTGATAATGGAGGGAATTACAGGTTGCAGCCCACATGGAGCGTCTTCTCTTTACTTTTCTCTCTTCAGTCAGTTGAAGCAGGGAAATGGGCTTGGAATTATTTCCACCTGGGAGATTACCTTCTTCTAGAAGAAATTGAAAAAAGTCAATTTAACTTCATCAAAGACCTAAGGGAAAGTTGTCTTTCCTTTTTTTTTTTTTTTTCTTGGCTTGATGTTGCTGTTTCCTGGAATCATCTGACTTGCCATTGAAGTGGTGGTGTATCATGTTTTCTCCTTTCCTCTTCTGAAAGGTTTCTGAAGATGGAATATGGCAGTCTCTATCAATAGCCCATTTCAGTATTTTATCTGTAGGGCCAATAAGACAGTCCTCATGATAAGTGAAGCCAGCTGGACTTCCTGGGTCGACTGGGGACTTGGAGAACTTTTCTGTCTTACAAGGAGATTGTAAATGCACCAATCAGTGCTCTGTAGCTAGCAAGAGGTTTGTAAAATGCACCAATCAGCACTTTGTAAAAACGCACTGATCAGTGCTCTTTAGCTAGCAAGGGTTTGTAAACTGGACCAATTAGCACTCTGTAAAATAGACTAATCAGTGCTCTGTAAAATGGACCAATCAGTGCTCTGTAAAATCGACCAATCAGTAGGATTCTAAAAGTAACCAACTGCGGGGAGGATTGAGAAACGGGCATTCTGATAGAACAGAAACGGAATATAAAAGGGGACAAATAAGGCAATAAAAGCTGGCCACACCAGCCAGCAGTGGCAACCCACTCAGGTCCCCTTTCACGCTGTGTTTTTTCACTCTTCACAATAAATCTTGCTGCTGCTCACTCTTTAGGTCTGTGCCATCTTTAAGAGCTGTAACACTCACTGCGAAGGTCCACAGCTTCATTCTTGAAGTCTGCGAGACCATGAACCCACTGGAAGGAACCAACTCAGGACACACTCATAACGCCCAGTCAAAATCATCCCTACTACCGTTAAGCCAAGTTGCTCTCCTTTTATCATCCCCAGCAATAAATAAATGCATCTTGCCTGCACTTAGAGATCTTTATTTTCTACACTTCAACTTAAAATGAAAGTGAAAAATAGAAACTTGCTAATAGACCATGCAGCTTCCAACACTCAGTTTAATTCTTATGAAAATACAAGTAAAAATAAAAACTCCTGATACCACTGAAAAATAAAACTGCCACATAACTGAATGTGAGAATCTTTCCTATGTTGCCCTTAATTTAACGTTAAATACCTATTGGGGTGCTGACAGGCTTGCTTCATATCAAGGTTTCATCTCATGATACAATTACCGTTTTTATAAAAGAGGGGTGATAATAAGATACTTTTTGCTTTCACTACTGCCTATACCTGACCCAAGTCTGAAAGTGCTGGATTTGTAAGGTAGAGAATACACTTTCAGGTCTAGGAAGCTACTGAATCTGTAGGAGGCTGTTTCGATACAATCCTTCCTGCTAGAAGAAGAGTTCCCACAAAAACCAGAGAAGCTCCTGGGATTCTTTTTAGAAAATGCCATTCAGTGCCTATACTCTGAAATGTCTATTCATGTCTCCTGCTCATTTTTAAGTTGGAATTTCTTAATTGATTCACAGAAGTCCTTAAATATTTGGATGCTAATCTATTATAGAATATATTTGTTCTAACTATCTTCTAGTCTATGGCTTATCTTTTCAAAATTTTAATTGTGCTTTTTGATGAAGAGAATTCTGAAATGAAATGTTGGAAATTAAGACTCCATCATCAGAGTTGGCTCAAAAGTTTAAATGTAAAATGTCATTTAACTCAGCAATTTCACCCTGAGGTACCCAAGATAAATAAATATAGATTCACATGAATACTTGCACATAAAGTGCTTGTAGCCAAATTATTTATAATAGCCAAAAGTGGAAACAACCCAAATGTCCAAAAACTGATGAATGGATAAATAAAATGCAGTATTTCCATACAATGAAATATTATTCAGAAATAAAAATAAACAGATTATTGGTACAGGCTGTCATATGGATGAACCTTGAAAACATTCTGCTAACTGAAAGAAGGTAAAAACCATAAATTGGACAATTCAATTTTTATGAAATGTCCAGAATGGGCAAATCAATAGAGACAGAAAATGGATTCATGCTTTCCCAGTGCTGGGAGAGGGAGCATTTGGGGAAAAATGCAGAGTGACTGTTAACATATAAAAGTTTCCTGTTGGGGTGCCAATTGTTATTTTAAATGCAATATTCATCATGGGCAGAATAAAATTTGAAAAGCTTTACTTTGATTCCATTACCTTGGTATATAAAAAATTTTAGAATTAAATCCTTTTCTGTTGTGAGCATTTACTATTTGCAAGGTTCTTTTTTTTCAATTAATCACAATATATGAACATGGTTCATATTTTGTATACACGCAAGAAAATTTGAAGTTAAAAAATGAGCAAAATTATGCAATAAATGATCTAAAAATGATCGAAAGGAAAAGATTAATTACAGTCATACATTGCCTGCTTAATCTAATTGCTACTCTTTGAAACAGATGTTGCTTTTTTAGCACATTTGTATTTTTTGTTTCCATGTGATTAATAATATCACTACTGGCTCATGGTGAATGTACAAAGTAAATGTTCATGATCAAATTTCTTGAAAAACGAAATGTTAATAATTTTACTTTAAAATGTACAAGTTGTAGGAAAAATCTGAGGTTTTTGAAAAGGTCCAAAAGTATTACTGTGTTTCTTTAATGGATAACTAAGTATTGCCTGAGTTATACAATGCTATGGAGACTCTTTTTTTTTTTTTTTTTTTTTTTTTACCATCTTTAAGCTATTTTACAGTTCTGTAAATTGTGAAACACTGATGGTAATGCAAATAATTCTTGCCCATAGAAACAAAAATTGTGTGTTTTAGATGTCATTGATTATTGCCACAAGGATATTGACCAATTTCATATTTGTTAAGCAAATTCATTTCAGCATTTCTAATTGCCAGTATATATGTTGGGTTTTTTAAAAAAACAAACAAACAAAAAACCTTTCTTTGAACTACTTGCAACATCTTATTGGTTAATTAATATGAACATATAGTAAAGATTTTAAAGTTTTTAAAGATTTTAAAGGTTTTAACTTTAAAGTCTTTTGCATTTTTTTTTTTTTTTTTTTTGAGACAGTGTCTCACTCTGTTGCCCAGGCTACAGTGCAGTGGCACAATCCCAGCTCACTGCAACCTCCACCTTCCAGGTTCAAGCGATTCTTCTGCCTCAGCCTCCTGAGTAGCTGGTACCACAGGTGCCTGCCACCACGCCTGGCTAATTTTTGTATTTTTAGTAGAGACTTGGTTTCACCATGTTGGCCAGGCTGGTCTCAAACTCCTGACCACGGTGATCCGCCCACCTCAGCCTCTTAAAGTGCTGGGATTACAGGCGTGAGCCACCGTGCCTAGCCTGTTCACATTAATTTTAGTCTATGTGTCATGATTTTACCTTTTTAAAAAATTATTCTTTAACAATGTGCTTTTCTGTTTTGGGAGGGACTATTTCTTAACATATTATTGCCACATACGTTTGATACAGGTTTTGATAGACAAAGTTTATCAAACTAAGGAGAATTAAGTTTGAAAGAACTCACGATAAATTTACCTAAATATGTTTTAAATTTGTAAGAAGATTTTAACCTACAAATTCACTTTCTTTAATGGCTTAGAAGTTTTCCCTCCAGTTTAGCCTATTTGAACGTTCTAATAGCAATAATATATATTCAATTCAGCTTTACTCATGATTCCTCAATTTGCTTTTTTGATATTTAACACATATATAATTTTTGTTATTATGTTTCACCAGTACATTGTCATTAAATATTTGTAGATATTTTATACGTTGAAATAATATGTATTTTTAAATAACTAGATGCAATACTTTGTATAATTAGACCATATTTATTTATTGTGCTGTTCTTATTTTCTTCAGACTTACTTAATTTCTTATCTATTCTTTTTTTTTTTCTTTTTGAGACGGAGTCTCGCTCTGCCCCCCAGGCTGGAGTGCAATGGCGCTATCTAGGCTCACTGCAAGCTCCGCCCCCTGGGTTCACGCCATTCTTCTGCCTCAGCCTCCCGAGTACCTGGGACTACAGGCGCCCGCCACAACGCCCGCCTAATTTTTTGTATGTTTAGTAGAGACGAGGTTTCACCGTGTTAGCCAGGATGGTCTCGATCTCCTGACCTCGTGATCCACCCGCCTCAGCCTCCCAAAGTGCTGGATTACAGGCTTGAGCCACTGTGCCCGGCTAACTTATCTATTCTCAATTGAGAAAGATATATTAAAGTCTCTCCTACAGATGAGGAGTCCCCAACCCCTGGGCTGCAGACCCCTATGGGTCCATGCCCTGTTAGAAACCCAGCTGCACAGCAGGAGGTGAGCAGACGTGGGAAAGCATCACCACATGAGCTCTACCTCCTTTCAGATCAGTGTAGGCATTAGATTCTCATGGCAGCGTGAACCGTATTGTGAACTGTGCGTACGGGGGTTCTAGATTATGTGCTCCCTTATGAGAATCTAAGGCCTAATGATGTGAGGTGGAACAGTTTAATCCTGAAACTACCCCCCACCCACAATCCGCCATCCATGGAAAAATTGTCTTTCATGAAACTAGTCCCTGGTGCCAAAAAGTTGGGGACTGCTGCTAGAGTTGGTAGATCCCAATTTGCCATTATTATTTTTTAAATTTTGCTTTTATTTTATTTAGAACGTAGTAATGCCTAGCAATTTAAATTCGTATATATCTGGTACACTGGAATTTATCACAATTTAGAAAATTTTCTGAAACAATGTTTTCTTTCTTAAGTTTAATGACCTGATGCCAATATGGCAACACTAGTTAAGTTAGCACTTGCCTGATATAATCTTTTCACTGTGTTACTTTCAACCTTTCTGTGTATTTGTTTTACCTGTGCCTCTTTTGTAAAGTGTAAAGGTAATTTTTTTTGTATCCTCATTCATATCCAACCAACCAGTAATTCCTGCCAATATGCTTTTATAGCTGTTCTTAGAATTAGTCCAGTTGTTTCCATATCTGTTACCATCATCCTTGTCCACTTTACTGACTTGTCTTACCTGGACCACTATGTGAGGAATAGGCCTTCCCTATCCAAACATGCACATCGATTCCATTTTTCATTCTGAAGTACAACTGAAATTATAAAAATCTAAATCTGATCATGTCGCTCCCAAATTTAAAAACTCTGTACTGACTGCTCTCCAATATGTTGCCCAAACAGCATAAATTGCAAAACCCTTTAGGATCTGAACTATGCCCATCTCACCATCCTTATCCTACATCTTTGAGTTCCACTCTACAGGAATACCATATGCTTCTTCTTACCTCTGAGCGTTCACACATGCTGTTTCTTATGTTTCTGATATTATTGCCTAATGCCTGGTCACTCTTTTTGCTTCAACTTCTAATTTACTTACTCAATGAAACTTTAGATGTCCCTTATCTATATTATCTATGAACACACATATCCCAAACAAATTTACCTACAGCAAGCTGCAAAAAGTTACAAGCAAATTCCATTTTTGTTATTAATTTTATTTTGGTGCCTTGTAAAATAATACATATATAATTTATAAAAATAGACATATAATAGTAACTGATAAATAATGCATGTTATTCTAAATGTAAAATAATGCAACTGACAAGAAATATACAAAGTAAAAATGCAAACATTTCCCCCAGATTGCTTTACTGTCCTTCCTCAAATCCTATTTCTTCCCTCAGAGATACCCACTGTTAAATCATTCAGTGTATAGCCTTATAAACTTTCTTTTATAGACTTTCTTTCATATGCCTCTAAACATAGAAAGTTTTGTATTTCATTTTTATATGAATATAAATATATATGAATTCATATATGAATATGAATATAAATATTCATATAAAAATTTAAAATTACTATTACTATATGATACCTATTACTTGATGATATTTATCACTGAACTGTCTGTTGTAGAAAACCTGTCTTTTAAATTAAATGCATCATCATTTATCTACTGAAAAACATTTGAGTAATTTCTAAATTTGAATTATTAGAATCAATGCTTCAGTAAATGTTCTTATACATACTAATATTTCTATTAAAACACAGCTTAGGTTGGCCGGGTGTGGTGGTTCCCAGTACTTTGGGAGGCTGAGGTGGGCAGATTGCTTGAGCTCCGAAGTTCAAGACCAGCCTGGGCAAGATGGTGAGACACCATCTATACTACAAAAAAATACAAATTTATATATATATATATATATACCCTTTACCTAGCAATTCGACATATATATGTGGTATATATGGTAAAGGGTATGCATTTTCTTTTGTTTTGTGTGTTTTTTCCAAATATTTTTAGATATTCCCTTATTTTCTCTCTTCAATTTGAACTTTCTAAGTAATTTGTCAGTTCTATGACAAAACTGTTCACAATATGATTGGTAATATCAAACTAAAGGATTTATTAAAATAATATGCTAAAGAGTAATTTTGAAAGACATTTTAGATACATATTATTTAAATAGATATTATGAAAATCAGGTAATAAAAATTTTAAAGTATAGTGTTTATTGCTAGAGAAATAAATTTATTTACCTGAACATGCTCAGAAAAATATATACATTAAAACAGCACTAGTAATTATAAGTGGTTGATCGGGACACAGATGATTTTTATTTTCTCATATTTTTAACTCATTCTTTTTCATTTACATAATGAATATTATAACATGCACTATAAAAATTTATTTTTTATCAAAATATTAAATGAAATTACGTTAACATACATATCTCTAGAAGAAGAAATGTCATTGAAAAACTCTTTAATAGAAGCAAATAAATTAGTTTAAGTACAGAGTCTATTTGCTTTTCAGAAATAAGTATAAATATTGGTTGCCAACTTTTATCATCCAATTTTCATGGAAATAAAATTCTTTCATTAATGCCTTAAGATATTATTTTGGATGGCAGTAAGCAAAAAAAAAAAGATGAAGAAGGAATTCAATAATTTTTTTTAATTCAATGGAATATCCTAATATTGTACTACACATAAATGTGCTGGCTGGTCATATTTTAAATTTAATGCCACAAACTTCAAGTGGGCCTTCCAAGCTACCTAGTAATCTTCTGCATTTCTCCACTCAGCTCACTCTCCCTCTTTAGACCTTTTCTTTCTCATTTCACTAAAACATTGCCATCAGAAGATAGCTTTCATATTCTTACGATTCCACCAAATTCACCAATTTGCCTATTATTTGTCCTCATGCACTGCATCTTTCTTTCTGATGGGATCGATAAATTGTCTAGAATGCCTTACTACAGAAATTATCTCTTCTTTACCTATTTCCATTGCAGAATGCTATGCATATATAAAGCATAAACAACCTCAAAATAGAAAAAATTAGTTATACTGAGATTTTATTTGAGATATTATTCTAAATACATATATTTTGAGTATTCATAGTGAATATAGAAAACAGAACTAGCACTTGTCCTCTGTAGGGATCAATGAATTAACAAATATAGCATACAAGGAAGTCTCATTCTATTACGTAATTGGAATTTGTGTATTAATAAGAACTCCATTTGATGCATCTCACTTCTCGATCTTTTATATCTCAAATTGGCTTCTTCTAGTAACACAAGCCCAATGAATTTTTAAACCCCCAATAATTTCTAAACCATTGGCCCTACAAAGTTTCACTGCCTGTCATTCCCATCAATCTGTTTCCCCTTTGCCTTGCTAGCCTTTTCCCTGAATTGAATTAGTATTCAAACATAATGTAATATCTCCTATGTTAAAAAATAAATGATTTTTTCACTGATATCTCCAACCAGTGCTTGCACCAGTTCTCTGATTCCTCCTTTAGGAAAGCTGAACTGAAAATTTCTGTTTGTCTTTTTCCAGTATCTCTTCTTCAATTCTCTCTTGAATGCTCTTCGAGAAAGTTTTTGTGTCTACCTCTTCACTAAAACCACTTTTGTGAAATCCCCAAGGACTTTATTGCCAACATCCACATTACCAAATTCAACAGTCAATTATCAATTCCCTCCTAATTCATATTCTCAACAGCATTTGACACTGGCAATCAAACCCTCTTTAGACACACTCTTCACAAGTCCTCTGCAATGCTTACCTGGCTCTTGTTCCTTCCCAGTTTACTGTTAATATATGGCTTCTCCTTCTCTCCCAGAATCGAAATATTACAATGTCCCAGGGCTTAATCTTTAATGACTTTCTAGGGGTTATCTTGATCAGTTCTACAGTTTTAAATTCCATCTACATAGTAATTACTGCAAAAACATGTTCAGCCTCAACTTGTTCTCTAAACTCCAAACTTGTAAGTCCTACTGCCTTCTGAACAGCTTCACTCAGATTTCAAATTTAAGTTGTCCAAAACTGAAATCTTGCATCTTCCCCAATGTTTTCTCATTTCTGTTCTCTATTTCAGTAAATTATATCATGATTCATTTAGGTGCTTAAGACAAAAAACATGAAATTATCTTTAACTTTTCCCTTTCTTTCACACTCTGCACCTAGTTCATTAGAAAATAAGTTGGCATTATCTTCAAAATATATCTAATCTCCAAAAACCATCCACCATCTCCACAACAACCTCCACATCTCACAACTCAACCTTTACAGGGCCCTCTCAGTTCTTTCTTCTCCCACTTTATAGTTCTGGTGATCCATTCTCCATATTACCATTGGAAGAGTAAGGTAAAATACAAACTAGAACATGTCACTTCTCTGCTTTCAACCTTCCAGTGCTTTCTCTACTCAGAATAAAATTCAAAGTCTTTACCATGGCCTGCTCAGTTTTCTTTCCACCGTGATTTTTTTCTTACTCCTGCTTACCTTGCTCCATCAGCACAGGCTAGTTTGTCACTCCATGAACACACTGAGCATGTGATATTTCAAGGCCTCTGGGCATGCTAGATTACCCAGCTACTCTTTTCCCAGCATCACCTTCTAACTTTATTTAGGTTTCTTCTCAAATGTTACCGCCCTAGAAAGTTTTTACCTGACAATTGTATATAAAGATAGCAAACTGTGTAAGACCCTACTTATTATCTTTGTCTACAGTCGTTGTATGATTCTCCACAGTATTTGTACTACTAACCTTAGGTTACATATTTAGTCATTTTCTGTACCCCACCAGACCGTAACATCCATAAGGATACTATTGGTTTGTGGCTGTCTTCCCAATGCCTAGATCAGTGACTGGCATTCAATAAATATTTGTTGCATGAGTGAGTAAAATAAATCACGCTCTCTGTGCCACCTACTTTCTCTTAATTGCTGGTACTTTAAACTCGCGAATCTCACTGCTAGTACAGGCCTTTAGAGCTTAGATATTTTACCCAAGAATCAGAAGACCATGTTAACAAGCTGTCCAGAACCTGAAGGATAATTTTTGTATATAAATTGTTCAAAATAATTGAGAAAATAAATTAACAAGCGAGATAAAATGGCTTCCCAGGAGTGCATTCTGCTCCTTGCTTTTGGCTGGCAGTATAAAGCCTCTGGTCTTTCAGGGGAATGCCTTTCCCTAAGGTTTCTAGTCTTTTGGCAGGCTGTAGTTATGATTCTGTTTGAACAAAATCTAAGGACTTGGGATGCTGAATTCTATTCCCAGTTCTGCTGATTAGTAACTGTATAACTTTAGCCATGTGGCTTTATCTTCTCCGGGTTCAGATTTATCACCTGTAAAACATAGATAATTATCCTAACCCTGCCTCCTAGGGATGCTGTGAAGAACAGTTAATGATAATAACCATTTAAAAAGTGTTTCCATCTTCATTGGATATTAATTAAGTGCCACTGTGTGCAGAACTCTATTAACTCTGTAAGAAGCAGAGTGAATAGGTAACAAAGAATATATCAGACCTTGTCTTCTACCTAAAGGAATTCCTGTTAGAAAATATAAAATGAAAGTAATAGTGTTATGCTGAAAATATAATTGCCTTCTATGTGGTCACAATTTCCCATCATCTTTTCTCTTTATCTAAAACCTTCCTTTCTCAGCTGTGAAATGGTAGAAGAAAGAAGCTATGGTGACATTGTTTCACAGAATTGTAAAGCCTTGAAGGATCTCAGCAGTTTTCTGTCTCTGATTTAACGTCTTTACTTTAGAGATAAAGTAATTGACCACCAGAGAGATTCAAAAGTTTTCCGGCCGCAGCACACCAACATGGCACATGTATACATATGTAACAAACCTGCACGTTATGCACATGTACCCTGAAACTTAAAGTATAATAATAATAAAACTAAAAAAAAAAAGAATCTTTACAGAGGAAAAAAAAAAAAGAGTTTTCCATATTCACCGATCTGGGTTTCTAGTCAGCTAAGCCCCAGTTCACTGTGCTGGCTGATACAGGAGGCTGCTCTCTATTGTGCCAAAGAATAGCATGGTGGTCATATTCTGTTGCAGGCAGCATGAATGGTGCCCTCTCTTTTATGACAAGTCCAGTAATTTAAGGCTATTAACTTACAGATAGTTTTGGCCCTAAAGATAGAATTATGATAGAAGATTCTGATATTCTGATAAATGATAATAAGAAAACATTTTTTAAAAACCTCATACCACATTCGATCTAAAAATTCTACTAGCCTCTTTTTATCCACTATTTTAGTTCATCCTCATGACAACTATATGAAAGGTATTATCACATTTAATAATTGAATACCAGAAAGCTTGCATAACTTGCCTCAAATTACACATTTATCAAGTAGTGGAATTAAGATTTGAGTCCAGATTTATCTAGTTCCTAAATTATTGTCTTCCCACTACACAATCCAGAAAAAAAATTGTGCACTATCCTATTCACTATCTACAGCAGGGATCAGCAACTTTTTCTTTACAGGACTCAACAGTAAATACTTCAAGATTCTAGGCTATGAAGTTTCACTGCACCTATTCAACTCTGCCATTTAGCATGATAAGCAATGCCTAAACAAAAGGACATAACTATATTTCAGTAAAACTTTATTCACAAACAAGGATTGCTTGCTTAGAGCCACAGTTTGCCAAAGCCTAGTCTAGAGCTCCCTTTTGGGTTATCCGATTCTGATTCTAGGACTAACAACATTGTTATGTATAGATAATGCAAAATAGTAATTGATAGCAATGCAAAATAATTCACGCCTATAAACATGTAAATTCTGTTTGTCAGAGGCTGAATTTACTTTTTTCTCCAGCTGTGAAGCCAGCTTTGTCTTCCATTTGCACATTGATTTCAATATTCTTTATACACACATACACACACACACACACACACACACATATATATCTGTTCTTTCTATATATTACATATATATACCTGTTCTTTGGATTTTCCTCTGAACTGATTTGACATCTGCTGGCCTCCTTATTTAATTAATGAATTAAATTTTTAACACATGTTCAATTTATACCTGTGTGAGAATCACGACTTTACCTTTTTCAAAAATTACTATATTAACAACACTATAGTAGAAAGCATTAATATACTTCTGCTGCACCACCCTAACTTGTAAAACTGTGACTTTATTATTTTTCTTCTTAACTTGAGGAGAAATAAGAACAAAATGTTTCTGGTTCACAGGGGTCCCTTATGCCTGACACTCTCCATTTGGCTACATGATACCATTATTTTCTTTTCACTTATGCAACATGAAAGTTACTTCATATCAATCATGTCAGTGCATGTCACAACAGAGAACATCAACAAAATTTACTTGTCTTTTATGATATAAAGTTGACAGGAAGAAAGAAAGGTGCCAATTTGACAAAGTGGTCTCCTCCACAGATTTGACAGAGATATTCTCCATTTTATGCTTAGCAGGTGTGCCGAAGATAAAGCATATTGATTCTGGAAATCAAAATATTCCTTCACACTTAGCATCTGCCCCTCGCTCTCTCACCTCTCTCCTGAGCTGGGTAGTTTGAAAATGAATTCACCAGGGCTGGCAAATAACAGCTATTTATTAGCAAATCTTAGAATTTCAAGGTTAGAAGAAACCCTTAGAGCCATCTTTTTTGGCAACAACTAAAACAACAACAGTAACATCAACAACAATATTAAGAACTAACACCTAGTCGGTCCTTATTTATGTCAGGCCATCTTTTAAGTTTTTGGCTGTAGAATCCCCTGGATAGAACACCTACTTTCTTGACATAGTTATTAATAACCCCTTCTTCAATCTCAGAAGTGGCCTATTCTGAATAATAAATTATATCATTATCTGATTTATGTATGGTATCTGGTTTAATCTTCACATAATATTCTACATATAAGTATGATAAAGATAAGTACAGAAAATTAACTTGTCTAAGTTCATGCAGCCAGTAAGTAAAGGAGTTGTGATTTGAGCCTTGGAAGCCTGACCATGCCATTAACCACTTTGTTATGTTTCCATTTGCATGTACCTCACATCTGAAACAGTACAGCCAAGTGGTTGTCCACTGAGAGTGAATCCACCACTTATGATAGGAATCAGTTCTAACTTTGGACAATGCTGTTGAAAGTTCTTACATTTATTATGCTGAAATCTATTCTCCCATAGTTTCAGCACCCTGGATGAAAATTTGGAGCCAAATGTAAAGGCCATATTATTCCACGTTTTGTATTTGAATCTGAAAGTAAAAGGAAAGGCGGGTAAGTTAATTCTTTCTAAAGAACGTTAAGGTCAGAGGGATTGATTGTGAATTATGATGAGGGAGAGAAAGATAGAGTTGTACTAATTCTGGAAACAATAATTAGGATTCTGTACTCTTTTATAGAAATTAAAATCATTATCTTTGCTTTTACGCTTAGAGTAAAAGTTTACAGAGAATCTGGATGAGCAGCTATTTAGTGGCATGATGGCTATATTAAGAGTTGTTCAAATTTTGTCTTTCACTAATACACAGACACCATTAAGTAAAACGGTAAGTAGACATGAATTTTCTCCTGAATTTGACCAGCAAGAAGAAGTTCTGCTTATCATATAATAATGAAAACAAATATATATCCATCTTTTTCTACAGTTATGGCCAGACCTGTCAGATCCATCACATTAGACATTACGTTTTCATCACATTAGACATTAGGTTTTGAAAATACTTTTTAGATAGGATCAATCAACTACCATGAAGTTGAACATCCACTAACAGAAGACACACAAACACACACAAACGTGTGAACAATGCAATCATTAATCGGCTAATAGGGATTTTTTGAAATATCTGAAATAGTTTCTCATGATGAAGCTTAAGGAAATAAAAGAAAGGAGAGTGAAGACCTTGCTTTCGAAAACATATCCCAAAGGCATTCCTCTTGTTTCTTCTTAGGGTTTGTAATCAGGTTATTTTTCTCTAAAGTATTCAAAACAGTCCACTCACGTATATTTATTTTTAAGAGCATTTCATTAAATTCACTGTTTTAATTTAAGGATGAGAGAATTTTGATTGCCAACTTTAGAACCCTCTTAAAAATGACAGCTTTGGAATTCAATGTAGCGCAGAACCTGAGGACTAAGCTCTGATTTTTTTTATCTTACCCAAATGTCTTTCTAAAGGGTCTGATGAGTCATGCCCTACAAACCATAAATTCTCATCAGATGAGTTTTATTTAACCTTGTATATTGTGACTTACTTTCCAGTCTGACTCTGGCATAACAAGGGAAAAATTCAAAATGTTTTGCCCCAAAATATATTTCCTTGCCATACCCTGGAATTGCCCCTGAAAGTCTCTTGTGGGAAAAATCCATATTCTATAGAGAATCCCCTTTCCCCTTTGTTTTCCTTTCTTCCTTTCCAGATTCAGGAGGTAATCAACTAAGAGTCAGGCACCCTTTTAAGTCTGATAAGAAACGTTTTTCAACCTGCTCTCTCTGAAGTCTGCTGAGAGCTTCTTCTGCACAAACTTGGTCTACACAATCCTTTATCTTGACCTGAACATGTCCTTCGATTCCAGGTCTTCAGATAAACTTTACCAATTGTCAACTAGAAAATGTTTAAATTTACCTATAGCCTGGAAACCCCCACCTTGAGTTGTCCTGCCTTTCTGAACAAAACCAGTGTATTTCTTAAATGTATTTGATTGATGTCTCATGCCTCCCTGAGATTTATAAAACCAAGCTATACCCCAACCACCTTAGGCACATGTTTTCAGGACCTCCTGAGGGCTGTGCCACAGGCCATGGCCACTCATATTTGGCTTGGAATATGACTCTTTTCATCAACAATAATCTGGCACCCAAACACGTGGGAACTCAGAAAAAACTCAGGACCCCAAAGGAGTTGCCAGAAACCGGAGCTAAGATACCTGCAGGAGCCCACTGAAGTCCCACCGAGTTCTAGCTTCTCCTCCGGTGGAACTGGTAAGTCCTCCCGAGCCCCGGACCTGCCTTTGGTTGATGGTCCTTGATTTATTCTGAGCTGGTTTTCTCCTAGAAAGTTGTTGTTTAAGGATCCTAGTTCTAGTTCAGAGACGCATTCTAAAGGGAATTCTCTAATGCTTTTTCTCCTAAAATTTATCTGAATTCGGCTTGTCTGTGCACATTTGCATGAGGAACTGAACTGTTGTTTTCATAGATAAATGAGAGACTGGGTTTTTCAGGGCATTTGCTCCTCCCAGCTGAAAGGCACCCCTGGGTGACTGGGGTCCTCGTGAGAGTGTCTGGGGGGTTGACAAGACATGCAGTGGCCCTGCAGGGAAATCCTTAAAAATATTAATTTAAAAATGGCTTATCCAAGAAATGCCTATCGGGGCTGATCACCCAGTGTTTTGAACCCTCTCAGAGTTCACAGACCTCTGGAGAGAGAAACTGAGGCACGAAAGAGGGTGGAAACGACCCAACAGTGACACACTGTGAAGTCCTGCCCACAAACAGCATGCATTGATGCACCACACAAAAACCCTAGGCTACAGCTCTGTTCCTCCTTTTAAGGAAAAAAAGAAAAAGAAAAAGAAAAAAAAAAAGCGGGAAACAAATCTAAGAATAAGGAGAAAATCAGGAGAATGTCCCCTTTCAAGAACTCCATAGATTTTATGGCACATCTATTTGCCAGAGTTTATATAAAATTGAAGTAGTATAATCTTTGTGCACATTTACATTAAGGAAAAAGATCCCTTAGGTCAACTGCAAACAATAGAGTTCCTAGGTTCTATTTTCTTTTCTGCCTAAATCTGCTGTTACTTTCCTACTGAGATAAAAACCACTGTTATCTAACAGTGAGTTTTTTGTTGTTGTTGTTTGCTTTTTCTGCAAGCTGGTGAAGTTGTATTTGTCTCATGGCTTAAGTACTGAAGTAATAGCTATGGGAACTTTGTGTGTGTGTGTGTGTGTGTGTGTGTGCGCCTGCATGTATATTTAAAGGCCTTTATAAAAGACATATAATTTTATGTTTAATTGGCAATTGAATCTGCTTTAATTTCCCTCTAGCACACAGGACTTTCTCTTCTTATCCTATGATATAAATTTGCTATCTGATTTTCACCTGACTTGCCTGTAATATGCAAATTTAAGACTATTTAGCTAACAACTGTCTAGGATAAGATTTTAGAAAACAGAAAAAAAGGAGGTGTTTATGATTCTATGCAATGTGCTTCTGTCATCATGCCTAATACATCTATATATTTATGTGTGTGTACACAATATTTTCACTACTAAAAATATATAAAGAGCTCTAATTAATTGGCTAAAAAATATACAAAAGCGTTTAAAATCAGTTATTTAAAGTGCTTAAAATCAGATACTAGTCAAATGCTTTTTCAAGTTCACAACATTTAACTAAAATCTTTGCCAAATAAGCCAGCTTTAAAATTATTGGTAAAATAATATCAGCAATGTCTTTAGAATTGTTAGCATTTTGTTTGCATCTATTGATCATGGAGTTTCATGTTTATTCCCGCAGAATACTGTAAGATTTCCAATAAGGGTTATCAACAATAAAACCCAGCCCAAGACAGGATAATCTTTGCTTGTATATGCTTATGAAATATTGTTGGCTTAAAGGGAAACAGCTTAAATAATGAGTTATTGGTATAAATACCTTTAAATTTAACCACAAGTTTTATTACTTAAGTAAGTACCTGAAATTCACCGCTATAAAAATGGTAATTATGAAAGTAACTTTAAATATTGGCTATCACAGTTTTTTTTTGTGTTCTGACATACAAATTACTCTTAAAATTGTCAAACTATAAATGTTATTTATCTCTTTTTCTTTTACTTCCAAGAAAACCAAAATCATGATATTCTGAAGACCAGAGATATGAATCTCCATCATTTGGCATCTCACTGGGCAGGGTCTGTTTCACTGTTAACGCTCTGCTGCTAAAACTATACAAGCTGCCTTGCTCTAGGCCCAGGGACTACTGCAGAAGAGGTGGGCACATAAGATTGTAAAGGCCAGTTTTGTTGGGACAAAATGAGGACAAGATCAAGCCCTTCAAATCAAGAAGAGGGTACAAAAAAATTCTTAAACAGCTGGTAAAACAAGTTTAGTTGCCTTCTAAACTATTACGTGTCACTTTTGCATCCACCACCAACCATACGAATTATCTGCTTACTATAAAATTAAAGGAAAATATTTACTAACAGGATAAAATACCTTGTAATAAAGCCTCCTGGATATAATTAATACTCCCGACTTTGAGTTGTGAAGATAAATCTGTCTTTATATTTGTTTTAATTTTTCAGAACAATGCTTATGTTTTGTATAGCTAATTTCTATAAGTCTGTAACAAAAACCAAGCTCACACCAGCTCAACACATAGAAGTTAAAAATAAGTCAGTCTTATAACTTTTC